>NC_134270.1:144899329-145268207 GCF_031893055.1 Leptodactylus fuscus
GGTGGTGACTGCTGTCAAAATCTGCTTAATCCACCAAGACAATATCATGTGTATGGCCAATTTAAAGGATTTATTCTTTGAATGACATCATTCTGTGAATAGGGATAAGTGTCTGATCGCCAATACGACAATGGGAGTCCCTGAGACCCTGAAGACAGGATCACATTCAGTGGAGGGGGAGGTTACTATGGTCACTTATGCTTTTCTAAGCTATTTGCTTGTTATTGTACAGTTACTCCTGGCAGAATAGCGGAACAGTATCAGTAATGGATAGAGGTGGAGGAAGACTGCTGCTTATTGTACAGTCCCATAGTTACAAAGACAACATACAGAATATGTTTAGGCTATTATGTGTTTACTAGCAGAAGACTTATGCAGTCATGCATGCAGTTATGCAGAGCGGACGTATTTCATGAAAACTAATTAGGCTAAATAATGAGCCAAACTTCATTAGGCAAATTAATCTAGAGTCTATCATGACTGTGCCAGTGATACCCAGCTATATATATTGGAGTTAATGATCCCACTCCAGCCATAAATTCATGTCTATCTACATTACAAGAATGGATGCTTGCCAGCTGGCTATAGCTCAACATGGACAAAAGCTGTTCTCATGGTAGAAGGTCAGCACTTAGAGGGTAACTTTTTTCATAAATCCATAATTCAGGTGAATATAATAAACTTTGTAGTATGTTTTGCTTGTTTCACTGTTCACATCTGTACAATAGAACTCTATGGAGAGGGGAGAGGAGGAATAGTAGAGCTCTTCACACAGAGAGACATCAGCACTATATACACAGCTGAGTTGCAAGGAATCTGTATGCAGCCTTCTCCTGACAAAAATGACTCCTTCAATGCTGTAAATGCCTCATCTCTCTGTCTTTCTCCCTTTCCTCTTCCCCCTTCTCTCTCCATAGAGCTCATTGTAAACTGAGACATATTGTGTTTAAGTAGGAACAGAATGAATCAGATAAGAAGTAAACGCAGGAGATATACTTAAAGACACAGGCGCTTTAGTAAAGTAAAGCAGGAAAAGGGGAATTTTGTTTAAGATGTTAGAAATTAATATGCAGTGTAAACGTTTCAGATTGCCTAAATTTATACTGTCTAAAAAATCAGACAGGATTAGTAAATCTGCTCAACTATGTTTATTATCCCTGTACTGTGACATCACTGTGTATATTATCTCTGTACTGTGACATCACTGTATTATCCCTGTACTGTGACATCACTGTGTGTTTTATATCTCTTCTATGACATCACTGTGTGTATTATCCCTGTACTGTGACATCACTGTGTGTATTATCCCTGTACTGTGACATCACTGTGTATATTATTCCTGTACTGTGACATCACTGTGTGTATTATCCCTGTACTGTGACATCACTGTGTATATTATCCCTGTACTGTGACATCACTGTGTGTATTATCCCTGTACTGTGACATCACTGTGTGTATTATCCCTGTACTGTGACATCACTGTGTGTATTATCTCTGTACTGTGACATCACTGTGTGTATTATCCCTGTACTGTGACATCACTGTGTGTATTATCCCTGTACTGTGACATCACTGTGTGTATTATCCCTGTACTGTGACATCACTGTGTGTATTATTCCTGTACTGTGACATCACTGTGTGTATTATCCCTGTACTGTGACATCACTGTGTGTATTATCCCTGTACTGTGACATCACTGTGTGTATTATCCCTGTACTGTGACATCACTGTGTGTATTATCTCTGTACTGTGACATCACTGTGTGTATTATCCCTGTACTGTGACATCACTGTGTGTATTATCCCTGTACTGTGACATCACTGTGTGTATTATCCCTGTACTGTGACATCACTGTGTATATTATCTCTGTACTGTGACATCACTGTGTGTATTATCCCTGTACTGTGACATCACTGTGTGTATTATCCCTGTACTGTGACATCACTGTGTGTATTATCTCTGTACTGTGACATCACTGTGTGTATTGTCCCTGTACTGTGACATCACTGTGTATACTATCCCTGTACTATGACATCACTGTGTTTTATATCTCTTCTATGACATCACTGTGTGTATTATCCCTGTACTGTGACATCACCGTGTGTATTATCCCTGTACTGTGACATCACTGTGTGTATTATCCCTGTACTGTGACATCAATATGTGTATTATCCCTGTACTGTGACATCACCGTGTGTATTAGTCCTAGGCGCCACCCCCTGAGAGGCTGGCTGCCTTGATGCAGTGCTCCAAGCTGGGAGCAAACTTTTCTTTCCTTTTTCACTCTTTTTCTCTGTATCTTCAACAATCCGGTAACCAAGCAATCTAGCACTATGAATTTATCAACTATAAATCGAATGGAAGACCCTGTGGAGTCTTTTTGTTCCTTTTGTTTCCATTGTAAAGCATGGACTCAAGACCTGGTTCAGCTGGTTTCCACATGTGCCTGTTACCATCCCCCCAGCTAGGACAGCATGGCTCAACATGCGGCATGGAAGAGAAACCTACATGGAAATGCGGACTTCTTCGTTCAAGGAGATGATTTCTGGCGTCAATTGCTGATGTGTGAAGATGCTACAGCTGACTGGTATTTCTTTCTATTACTGTGGACACGTGGGACTCTGTTACAACCTGGGAACCTACCATCACCCACCTACCCCAGGAGTTATGGAAGCTTGGCAAGAGAGCAGCACCATGTATACCTGGATGGTCTCTGACTTCCTTGGGGCAGTAGAACACTGTGGTAAGGAGGACGGCTTGTGATGAAGGACATTTGGGGCATTTTTTGTGGTTAAAAGGACAATAGTGCTGATGCAAGATACCGAACTATCAGCTGTGAGCAGGAGATCTCACCACCTACCAAAGGAACTACCACATGTATCATGATAGCTGCTTATGTCCCCCACCTCTGCAAAAAATTCTGCTTGTTATATCCACATGCTGTGACCCCCCTCCTCGTGTCCTACAACCAAGTCGGCTGTATTATTATTATTATTATAATTATTATTATTAACATCAATCTGCACAGAGAACTAAATGATCCTGCAGTGTGTCTGTGTTTCTTTCTTTTTTAGTTGCTATGATTCCTAGGATTTCTCTATCTGCCATGAGCTTCTATGTGTTTCTCTCTTGTTATATACTACTGTACCATCTATGAAACTGTATCACTGAAATTTCCCCATTGTGGGACTATTAAAGGAATATCTTATCTTATCTTATTATCCCTGTACTGTGACATCACTGTGTGTATTATCCCTGTACTGTGACATCACTGTGTGTATTATCCCTGTACTGTGACATCACTGTGGGTATTATCCCTGTACTGTGACATCACCGTGTGTATTATCCCTGTACTGTGACATCACTGTGTGTATTATCCCTGTACTGTGACATCACTGTGTGTACTATCCATGTACTGTGACATCACTGTGTATATTATCCCTGTACTGTGACATTAATATGTGTATTATCCCTGTACTGTGACATCACTGTGGGTATTATCCCTGTACTGTGACATCACTGTGTATATTATCCCTGTACTGTGACATCACTGTGTGTATTATCCCTGTACTGTGACATCACTGTGGGTATTATCCCTGTACTGTGACATCAATATGTGTATTATCCCTGTACTGTGACATCACTGTGGGTATTATCCCTGTACTGTGACATCACTGTGTGTATTATCCCTGTACTGTGACATCACTGTGTGTATTATCCCTGTACTGTGACATCACTGTGTGTATTATCTCTGTACTGTGACATCACTATGTGTATTATCCCTGTACTGTGACATCACCGTGTGTATTATCCCTGTACTGTGACATCACCGTGTGTATTATCCCTGTACTGTGACATCACTGTGTATACTATCCCTGTAATATGACATCACTGTGTGTTTTATATCTGTTCTATGACATCACTGTGTGCATTTTCCCTGTATGGTATCTCCATTCCATGTAGGGGCAAACCTATAGGGGTGCAGTCGCTATCAGTCCTTGGACCCTTATGGTTCCCCAAAGGTCTCTCTACCACATAATATATATCAGTATTGTAAATGGCACACAAGGTAGGTGGGGGCCCCATTACAGATTTTGCAGTGGGGCCCAGGATCTTCAGGTTATGCCTCGGATAGCGGTTATATAACCCTGCAAAGTGTTACTCGTTTCTTGCTCCTTGTGATCCGTCTTTCTCTGCTCTGTATTAGTCATAGCTTTGCTATTGGCAGTATATTCATGATTAAGAAGATGAGGATGAACAGTCCCTATTACACGAGCCAGATGTAAGATTACCTCTAACTGAGGCTGCAGTCCATGAGCATGGTACAGCAATTTACTATAGCATCTTCTACATGTGTAATTGCCAGTTTTATTGCATTGTAGTTTTTATTGCCCTGAGTGTTTGGTATTTGATGTCAGCCAAGATTTGTGTTTTTCCCTTGATTTGATCTGACAGCTGGCACAACGTACTGTCTGCCGAAACTCACATACATGATGAGCTCGTAAAATGGAGAGACATAAAAACCCTCATATAGATGACTGTACAGACCTCGCTGTACTCACAATCTGTGGTTAATGCTGCTTACTATGCAGTAATATCAAAGACCATAAAATAATAAAAAATCTTTATTAAGTGCGTCTAAGTATAAAGTTGGCCTTAGGCACTCTCATATACAGTCCTATGAAAAAGTTTGGGCACCCCTATTAATCTTAATCATTTTTAGTTCTAAATATTTTGGTATTTGCAACAGCCATTTCAGTTTGATATATCTAATAACTGATGGACACAGTAATATTTCAGGATTGAAATGAGGTTTATTGTACTAACAGAAAATGCGCAATATGGATTAAACCAAAATTTGACCGGTGCAAAAGTATGGGCACCTCAACAGAAAAGTGACATTAATATTTAGTACATCCTCCTTTTGCAAAGATAACAGCCTCTAGTCGCTTCCTGTAGCTTTTAATCAGTTCCTGGATCCTGGATAAAGGTATTTTGGACAAACAATTCAAGTTCAGTTAAGTTAGATGGTTGCCGAGCATGGACAGCCCGCTTCAAATCATCCCACAGATGTTCAATGATATTCAGGTCTGGGGACTGGGATGGCCATTCCAGAACATTGTAATTGTTCCTCTGCATGAATGCCTGAGGATTTGGAGCGGTGTTTTGGATCATTGTCTTGCTGAAATATCCATCCCCGGCGTAACTTCAACTTCGTCACTGATTCTTGAACATTATTCTCAAGAATCTGCTGATACTGAGTGGAATCCATGCGACCCTCAACTTTAACAAGATTCCCGATGCCGGCATTGGCCACACAGCCCCAAAGCATGATGGAACCTCCACCAAATTTTACAGTGGGTAGCATGTGTTTTTCTTGGAATGCTGTTTCTTTTTGGACGCCATGCATAACGCCTTTTTTTATAACCAAACAACTCAATTTTTGTTTCCAAAATGAAGCTGCCTTGTCCAAATGTGCTTTTTCATACCTCAGGCAACTCTATTTGTGGCGTACGTGCAGAAACGGCTTCTTTCTCATCACTCTCCCATACAGCTTCTATTTGTGCAAAGTGCACTGTATAGTTGACTGATGCACAGTGACACCATCTGCAGCAAGATGATGCTGCAGCTCTTTGGAGGTGGTCTGTGGATTGTCCTTGACTGTTCTCACCATTCTTCTTCTCTGCCTTTCTGATATTTTTCTTGGCCTGCCACTTCTGGGCTTAACAAGAACTGTCCCTGTGGTCTTCCATTTCCTTACTATGTTCCTCACAGTGGAAACTGACAGGTTAAATCTCTGAGACAACGTTTTGTATCCTTCCCCTGAACAACTATGTTGAACAATCTTTGTTTTCAGATCATTTGAGAGCGGGCTGTCCATGTTCGGCGACCATCAAACTTAACTGAACTTGAATTGTTTTGTAGAAAGAAATGGTCCAAAATACCTTCATCCAGGATCCAGGAACTGATTAAAAGCTACAGGAAGCGACTAGAGGCTGTTATCTTTGCAAAAGGAGGATGTACTAAATATTAATGTCACTTTTCTGTTGAGGTGCCCATACTTTTGCACCGGTCAAATTTTGGTTTAATGTATATTGCGCATTTTCTGTTAGTACAATAAACCTCATTTCAATCCTGAAATATTACTGTGTCCATCAGTTATTAGATATATCAAACTGAAATGGCTGCTGCAAACACCAAAATATTTAGAACTAAAAATGATTAAGATTAATAGGGGTGCCCAAACTTTTTCATAGGACTGTATTACCCGTACAGATGGGCAGGGGAATAACGTGAAGCTCCTGGGCACTAAGGCAAAATCAGTAATGGTATATTCTATGTGATAGGGAGATCTTTAGGACCCTTTCATGGTCCACGGCCCAGTATCGACTGCTACCTATACACACTTCGTAGCGACAACTCATTGTTTGCATTTTCAATGTGATAAGTTCCCTTGAAGTCCTCTTGGGCCGGTCAGGTAGGATCAGTGCACTGGTTTCATAAGTGGCCCCTTCCCAATCAAAAATACAAAATACAAATATTTACCCCGTAAGTAAATGTCAGAACAGGAAAAATAAATCTTATGGGACAGTGGGACAGTCCTGCATTTAGAGTGCTGTCCCACTGTTCCAGGCCTCCCTGTGTCATAACTGACCCTGATACCTGACCCTCACAAATTATAATGCTCCACACTATCTCCAACATGGTATAATGTTCCCTAGTGGCCGCATACAATATAATATCTCCCAGTGGCCCCTCATACTTTAAAGGGGCTCTATCAGCAAAATCATGCCGATAGAGCCCCACATATGCGTGCATAGCCTTTAAAAAGGCTATTCAGGCACCGTAAAAGTTAAATTAAACTACCCACCCGGTTTAAAATAATAACTTAAAAAAGAATGCTCTCTACTTACGGAACGTGCACCCTGGGCGGGAATTCTGGGTGCGCCGTCTTCTTCTTCCCCGCCTCTTCTTCCTCTGACGTCTTCGGGTCCTGTCCTCCTCCGGCGCTTGCTCGCGGACACTGATAAAAAAAAAAATAGCCTGGGCGCATGCGCAGTAGCACGCGGCTTCTATTACGGCTACTGCGCATGCGCCCGGGCTATTTTTTTTTTATCAGTGTCCGCGAGCGCGCGTCGGAGGAGGACGGGACCCAAAGACGTCAGAGGAAGAAGAAGCGGGGAAGAAGAAGACGGCGCACCCAGAATGCCCGCCCAGGGTGCACGTTCCGTAAGTAGAGAACATTCTTTTTTAAGTTATTATTTTAAAACGGGGGGGGGGGGGGGTAGTTTAATTTAACATTTACAGTGCCTGAATAGCCTTTTTAAAGGCTATGCACGCATATGTGGGGCTCTAGCAGCATGATTTTGTTGATAGAGCCCCTTTAACCTCTATGCCCCGTGACCTGCTACCCCCAATGGCCTTTCAGACATTAAAAAGGCCCCTTCCAGTATACAGTGCCACAGCAGTATATATAGTTCCCCTCCAGTTGGTTCCACAGTATATATAGTTCCCCCCAGTTGGTTCTATAGTATATATAGTCCCCCTCCACTCCTCCCCAGTAAATATAATGGATGGCGGATAAAGAACCTCGACTAACATCCAAACAAGTTCATGGTGCCCAGCAGTCCGAGGATACAACAGTGTCAACCCGTACTATCCGCCGGCGACATAAAAAAGCCAGGCTGGAGTTTGCCAAAACTTACCTGAGAAAGCCAAAAACGTTTTGGAATAATGTTCTCTGCTCAGATGAGACAAAAGTAGAGCTTTTTGGGAAAAGGCATCAACATAGAGTTTACAGGATAAAAAAGAGGCCTTCAAAGAAAAGAACACGGTCCCTACAGTCAGACATGGCGGAGGTTCCCTGATGTTTTGTGGTTGCTTTGCTGCCTCTGGCACTGGACTGCTTGACCGTGTGCATGGCATTATGAAGTCTGAAGACTACCAACAAATTTTGCAGCATAATGTAGGGCCCAGTGTGAGAAAGCTGGGTCTCCCTCAGAGGTCAGGGGTCTTCCAGCAGGACAATGACCCAAAACACACTTCAGGTCAGCACTAGAAAATGGTTTGAGAGAAAGCACTGGAGACTTGTAAAGTGACAGCAATGAGTCCAGCCCTGAATCCCATAGAACACCTGTGGAGAGATCTCTTGATGGCAGTTTGGAGAAGGCCCCCTTCACATCTCAGGGACCTGGAGCCGTTTGCCAAAGAAGAATGGTCTAAAATTCCAGCAGAGCCTTGTAAGAAACTCATTGATGGTTATCGGAAGCGGTTGTGCGCGGTTATTTTGTGTAAAGGTTGTGCTACCAAGTATTAGGCTGAGGGGGCCAATACTTTTGTCCGGCCCATGTTTGGAGTTTTGTGTAAAATTATCAATGATTTGACTTTTTTTCATTCTCTTTTGTGTTTTTTAATTGAAAGCAAAATAAATGAAGATATTAATACCAAAGAGTTTGTGCTTGCAATCATTTTCTGGAGGACAACGAGTATTATCTGACAGAATTGCAGGGGTGCCAATACTTTTGGCCAACACTGTACATGTGCAGATTTTTGGTGCTGTTTCTTTAGGTTGTTGGTAGTTCTCATCCAGAAGCCATGCACATGTGCGGCCACCCATCCATATGTGACCACAGGACTCCTGATAGGCTGATAAATGGGGGTCCCACCTCAATTGGGAGCAGAAGGGCAGATTATATCTGTTGGATCCACATAATGCCTCTGTAGGTTTTTTTTTTTAGCTTTTCTTGATGTTGGTATTTTGGAGGTGAATAAGAAAACAGACACACTATTTAATTGTAGTATAAAATAAAATTGATTTATTTGTAATAATTGTTTGATGAGGTCCTAAAAGGACCAGAAGTATCCCGACCCCTGACTCACGAAGAGTCATCCACCAGCACTCAGGAGAGGAAAAACCCCCTGTGGGGGAAACCTCTGGGGAGCCATGGCTGACGGACTGCCCTTCCCTCTGGGCATTAAGGGGATGTACGAACAAATAGTAGCTGATCTACTGCAGGTAGTGTTGTCTTCATTACAGATTATTAAGCAACTAAGCAATGATCGGGCAAATAAGCGATGATGTCACAGCTTGGTTCTGACTTTTGGCCTGTGTAAACAGAGCACCGACCAGCCTACAAAAGAGCCTTCCCAAACGCCTCCAGAGTGACTCTCCGAGACAGCCTTCCCAAACACCTCTGCAATGACTGTCTGAGACAGCCTTCCCAAACGCCTCCACAGTGACTGTCTAGGACAGCCTTCCTAAATGCCTCTACAGTGACTGACCAAGACAGCCTGTCCAAACCCCTCCACAGTGGCTGTCCGAGACAGCCTTCCCAAATGCCTCCCCAATGCCTCCACAGTGGCTGTCCAAAACAGCCTTTCCAAAAGCCTTCACGGGGACTGTCCAAAAATTACTTCCCAAATGCCTCTGCAGTGACTGTCCAAGACAGCCTTCCCAAAAGCCTCCACAATGACTAACTAAATCAGCCTTCCCAAATCCCCCCACAGTGGCTGTATGAGACAGCCTTCCCAAACGCCTTCACAGTGACTGTCTGAGACAGCCTTCCCAAACGAATCCACAATGACTGTCCGAGACAGCCTTCCCAAACGCCTCCACAGTGACTGTCCGAGACAGCCTTCCCAAAAACCTCAACAGTGACTGAAACAGTCTATCTAAACATTTTTGCAGTGACTGTCTGAGACAGACTTCTTAAACACCTCCGCAGTGGCTGTCCAAAAATGACTTTTCAAACTCCACCACAGTGATTGTCCAAAACCGCCTTCCCAAACGCCTCCACAGTGACTGTTCGAGACAGCCTTCCCAAACGCCTCCACAGTGACTGTCCGAGACAGCCTTCCCAAACGCCTCCGCAGTGGCTGTCCGAAACAGCCTTCCCAAATGCCTTCACAGGGACTATCCAAAAAATACTTCCAAAACACCTCTGCAGTGGCTATCCAAGACAGCCTTCCCAAAAGCCTCCGCAGTGACTGACCGAGACAGCCTGTCCCAACCCCTCCGCAGTGGCTGTCTAAGACAGCCTGTCCAAACCCCTCCGCAATGACTGTTCAAGACAGTCTTTCCTCTACAAAGACTAACTGAGACAGCCTGCCCCAACCCCTCCACAGTGGCTGTCCGAGACAGCCTTCCCAAACGCCTCCACAGTGACTGTCTGAGACAGCCTCCCCAAATGCCTCCACATTGACAAACTAAGACAGCCTTCCCAAAAAAACCCACAGTGGCTGTATGAGTCAGCCTTCCTAAATGCCTCTACAGTGACTGACCAAGACAGCTTGTCCAAACCCCTCCGCAGTGGCTGTCCGAGACAGCTTTCCCAAATGTCTCCCCAATGCCGCCACAGTGGCTGTCCAAAACAGCCTTTCCAAAAGCCTTCACAGAGACTGTCCAAAAATTACTTCCAAAACGCCTCCGCAGTGGCTGTCCAAGACAGCCTTCCCAAAAACCTACGCAGTGACTGTCCAGGACAGCCTTCCCAAACACCTCCACAGTGACTGTCTGAGACAGCCTTCCCAAACGCCTCTACAGTGACTGTCCGAGACAGCCTTCCCAAAAACCTCAACAGTGACTGACACAGTCTTTCTAAACATTTTCGCAGTGACTGTCTTAGACAGCCTTCTTAATCACCTCCACAGTGGCTGTCCAAAAATGACTTCTCAACCTCCACCACAGTGATTGTCCAAAACCGCCTTCCCAAACGCCTCCGCAGTGACCGACTTTTACTTAAGTCGCGTTGCGTGGTGAGTCTAGTGTATGTCTCTTTAGTCTTCCTCGTGACCTTACTCTCCTTCTATCCTTGTGATTATCTGAAATACACAATTACAGGTTACAATGTTACTTTTATTTTGTTATAGATTTGTATGTTACTATATACAGGAGTGGTTATATTATATATATATATATGTACTATATACAGCTACTATACTATTACTATATAGAACACCGTCAGTCGATGATGTCACACTGTGGCAACAAAAAGTTCCGTGGTCGTCATAACAACCTGACAGATCACTGCTGAATTAAAAAACCTGTCCTGAAAAAGTAAAGCTGGATTCTGATTGGCTGCTATAGTCCGGGCACTTCCACCAGTCTTTATACTTCTGACAATCCTTAGAGAATCGTTTCCTTAGTACAATATTGTTGGTGCTGGTAAATCTGAAGCCATAGACCTGGATACACTGAGGAACCACTACTGTAAGGTTCTGTTCACATCTGTGCATGGGCCCAGTGGTTATAAGCGGATCCTTGCAGACCCCATAGACCACAGGGGGGTCCGCCAGATCTTCGCTCTCACCATGCACGACTTTCTCTGCTGATTTTCCGTGGTTTCTGCAGCACAGATGTGAACGGAGCCTTAGAGGATAAGACTTTGTGGGTCCAGCCCTAGGATTTTGTATAGGCTTTAGTAGAACATGACCCATCAGGACAACCAACTATCCATATGTCCCATGTGAATGAACCCTGCTCATATCTGTAGGGTTCAACTAATGGCCATTTGGGAAGAAGCTGGACTAAAGATGGTTTCTACCTCCGTAAATCACTATCTACATATTCTGACCAGTTACTTTTTGCCCCCAGAGTCTGCCTGGCCACCTCTAGCCTGGGTGTATGAACCACCAGCCCCACTTAGCTGCACCCCATGGCCGATTTCATGGTCTGTCATTTCCTTACCTTGCCTCTTTTGTATATCTGCCGGTATCTCGTCTACACGTGAATATTAATATGGATGGGGCACAGGAGCTGCCGCTGAAGGGTGCGCATCTCTGTGCCAACAGGACAACACTGGCGCAGGGGCAATGTGTGTGCGGAATACAAGCTGTGGCATTATGACATCACAGCATGAGCTCATAGGTGAGAATATTCATAGTAGCTGAGCTGTGATTGGTCACTGTGGGCAGCATATTCTTAGCTGAGCTGTGATTGGTCACTGTGGGCAACATATTCATAGCTGAGCTGTGATTGGTCACTGTGGGCAGCATATTCTTAGCTGAGCTGTGATTGGTCACTGTGGGCAGCATATTCTTAGCTGAGCTGTGATTGGTCACTGTGGGCAGCATATTCTTAGCTGAGCTGTGATTGGTCACTGTGGGCAGCATATTCTTAGCAGAGCTGTGATTGGTCACTGTGCAGTAAAGCCAATATTACTGTTAGGGCATGTCCTGACATATATAACATGCAGACTCTCTTCCTGGTGAATAGGGGCTGGTGACAAATATGAGACTAAGCCTTAAGGATTTCCAATGTAACCTGTGCTGTAAAGTAAATGACATATTACATTATACACATTCAAATGTGATCTTTTAACGTATTCTTAAGAAACACAGAGGAGTCCTTCTATGTAGTCTCCATCTCTCTCCTATATCTCTCTATGTCTCTGTCTCTCAATCCCTAGGATAAGTTTTCAATAAAAATGAGTTGGGACACCCCTTTAATATTATATGCTAACAATATATACTGTGGCATGACACGTCAACTTTGGCTGCGACTCCTGTTATACGACCAAGGATCACTGTGTCATCTTGTGTCTCATTGTAAGTGGTTGGAGTTCCATTGTGACATGGGGGATGTTGTGACTTCAGCTTTTGGTCACAAAAAAATTATGCCCTGCACTACGATGAACGTGTTGCAGTATCCTTGAGGTCACAGTTTTCTGATGTTTTGGGGTTGCTTTGCTGCCTCTGGCACTGAACTGCTTGACCGCGTGCATGGCATTATGAAGGCTGAAGACTACCAACACATTGTGCAGCATAATGTAGGGCCCAGTGTGAGAAAGCTGGGTCTCCCTCAGAGGTCATGGGTCTTCCAGCAGGACAATGACCCAAAACACACTTCAGGTCAGCACTAGAAAATGGTTTGAGAGAAAGCGCTGGAGACTTGTAAAGTGGCAGCAATGAGTCCAGCCCTGAATCCCATAGAACACCTGTGGAGAGATCACTTGATGGCAGTTTGGAGAAGGCCCCCTTCACATCTCAGGGACCTGGAGCAGTTTGCCAAAGAAGAATGATCTAAAATTCCAGCAGAGCCTTGTAAGAAACTCATTGATGGTTATCGGAAGCGGTTGTGCGCAGTTATTGTGTCTAAAGGTTGTGCTACCAAGTATTAGGCTGAGGGGGCCAATACTTTTGTCCGGCTCATTTTTGGAGTTTTGTGTAAAATGATAATACCAAAGAGTTTGTGCTTGTAATCATTTTCTGGAAGAACATGAATATTATCTGACAGAATTGCAGGGGTGCCAATACTTTTGGCCAACACTGTACGTGTGCAGATTTTTGGTGCTGTTTCTTTAGGTCATCGGTAGTTCTCATCCAGAAGCCATGCACATGTGCGGCCACCTATCCATATGTGACCACAGGACTCCTGATAGGCTGATAAATGGGGGTCCCACCTCAATTGGGAGCAGAAGGGCAGATTATATCTGTTGGATCAACATAATGCCTCTATAGGTTTTTTTTTTTTTAGGTTTTCTTGATGTTGGTATTTTGGAGGTGAATAAGAAAACAGACACAATTTATGTAATTGTAGTATAAAATAAAATTGATTTATTTGTAATAATTGTTTGATGAGGTCCTAAAAGGACCAGAAGTATCCCGACCCCTGACTCACGAAGAGTCATCCACCAGCACTCAGGAGAGGAAAAACCCCCTGTGGGGGAAACCTCTGGGGAGCCATGGCTGACGGACTGCCCTTTAGAGATGAGCGAACACTAAAATGTTCGAGGTTCGAAATTCGATTCGAACAGCCGCTCAATGTTCGTGTGTTCGAACGGGTTTCGAACCCCATTATAGTCTATGGGGAACAGATACTCGTTAAGGGGGAAACCCAAATCCGTGTCTGGAGGGTCACCAAGTCCACTATGACACCCCAGGAAATGATGCCAACACCTCTGGAATGACACTGGGACAGCAGGGGAAGCATGTCTGGGGGCATCTAACACACCAAAGACCCTCTATTACCCCAACATCACAGCCTAACAACTACACACTTTACACACTCAATACCACCTCTCTGACAGTAGGAAAACACCTTGAAACATGTGTATTTGGCACTTGCAGTGAGGAGAGCTTGTCACCAGCAGTGAATTTGGCCCTTGTAGTAAGTTGAGGTTGGCACCAACATTTGTTTTGAAAATCAGGGTGGATTGAGCCTCTAACCAGCAGAGTTTGGGCAAATTCATGGTGGAGGGAGCCTCTAAAAACCCCAGTTTGGACCAATTCATGGTGGAGGGAGCCTCTAACCAGCCCAGTTTGGGCAAATTCATGGTGGAGGGAGCCTCTAAAAAACCCAGTTTGGACCAATTCATGGTGGAGGGAGCCTCTAACCAGCCCAGTTTGGGCAAATTCATGGTGGAGGGAGCCTCTAACCAGCCCAGTTTGGACCAATTAATGGTGGAGGGAGCCTCTAACCAGCCCAGTTTGGACCAATTAATGGTGGAGGGAGCCTCTAAAAAACCCAGTTTGGACCAATTCATGGTGGAGGGAGCCTCTAAACAGCCCAGTTTGGGCAAATTCATGGTGGAGGGAGCCTCTAAAAAACCCAGTTTGGACCAATTCATGGTGGAGGGAGCCTCTAACCAGCCCAGTTTGGACCAATTAATGGTGGAGGGAGCCTCTAAACAGCCAAGTTTGGACCAATTCATGGTGGAGGGAGCCTCTAAAAACCCCAGTTTGGACCAATTCATGGTGGAGGGAGCCTCTAACCAGCCCAGTTTGGACCAATTAATGGTGGAGGGAGCCTCTAACCACCCCAGTTTGGACCAATTCATGGTGGAGGGAGCCTCTAACCAGCCCAGTTTGGGCAAATTCATGGTGGAGGGAGCCTCTAAACAGCCCAGTTTGGGCAAATTCATGGTGGAGGGAGCCTCTAACCAGCCCAGTTTGGACCAATTAATGGTGGAGGGAGCCTCTAACCAGCCCAGTTTGGACCAATTAATGGTGGAGGGAGCCTCTAACCAGCCCAGTTTGGACCAATTAATGGTGGAGGGAGCCTCTAACCACCCCAGTTTGGACCAATTCATGGTGGAGGGAGCCTCTAAAAACCCCAGTTTGGACCAATTCATGGTGGAGGGAGCCTCTAACCACCCCAGTTTGGACCAATTCATGGTGGAGGGAGCCTCTAAAAACCCCAGTTTGGACCAATTCATGGTGGAGGGAGCCTCTAACCAGCCCAGTTTGGGCAAATTCATGGTGGAGGGAGCCTCTAAACAGCCCAGTTTGGGCAAATTCATGGTGGAGGGAGCCTCTAACCAGCCCAGTTTGGACCAATTAATGGTGGAGGGAGCCTCTAACCAGCCCAGTTTGGACCAATTAATGGTGGAGGGAGCCTCTAACCACCCCAGTTTGGACCAATTCATGGTGGAGGGAGCCTCTAAACAGCCAAGTTTGGACCAATTCATGGTGGAGGGAGCCTCTAAAAACCCCAGTTTGGACCAATTCATGGTGGAGGGAGCCTCTAACCAGCCCAGTTTGGGCAAATTCATGGTGGAGGGAGCCTCTAAACAGCCCAGTTTGGGCAAATTCATGGTGGAGGGAGCCTCTAACCAGCCCAGTTTGGACCAATTAATGGTGGAGGGAGCCTCTAACCAGCCCAGTTTGGACCAATTAATGGTGGAGGGAGCCTCTAACCACCCCAGTTTGGACCAATTCATGGTGGAGGGAGCCTCTAAAAACCCCAGTTTGGACCAATTCATGGTGGAGGGAGCCTCTAACCAGCCCAGTTTGGGCAAATTCATGGTGGAGGGAGCCTCTAAACAGCCCAGTTTGGGCAAATTCATGGTGGAGGGAGCCTCTAACCAGCCCAGTTTGGACCAATTAATGGTGGAGGGAGCCTCTAACCAGCCCAGTTTGGACCAATTAATGGTGGAGGGAGCCTCTAACCACCCCAGTTTGGACCAATTCATGGTGGAGGGAGCCTCTAAACAGCCAAGTTTGGACCAATTCATGGTGGAGGGAGCCTCTAAAAACCCCAGTTTGGACCAATTCATGGTGGAGGGAGCCTCTAACCAGCCCAGTTTGGGCAAATTCATGGTGGAGGGAGCCTCTAAACAGCCCAGTTTGGGCAAATTCATGGTGGAGGGAGCCTCTAACCAGCCCAGTTTGGACCAATTAATGGTGGAGGGAGCCTCTAACCAGCCCAGTTTGGACCAATTAATGGTGGAGGGAGCCTCTAACCACCCCAGTTTGGACCAATTCATGGTGGAGGGAGCCTCTAAAAACCCCAGTTTGGACCAATTCATGGTGGAGGGAGCCTCTAACCAGCCCAGTTTGGGCAAATTCATGGTGGAGGGAGCCTCTAAAAAACCCAGTTTGGACCAATTCATGGTGGAGGGAGCCTCTAACCAGCCCAGTTTGGGCAAATTCATGGTGGAGGGAGCCTCTAACCAGCCCAGTTTGGACCAATTAATGGTGGAGGGAGACTCTAACCAGCCCAGTTTGGACCAATTAATGGTGGAGGGAGCCTCTAAAAAACCCAGTTTGGACCAATTCATGGTGGAGGGAGCCTCTAACCAGCCCAGTTTGGGCAAATTCATGGTGGAGGGAGCCTCTAAACAGCCCAGTTTGGGCAAATTCATGGTGGAGGGAGCCTCTAACCAGCCCAGTTTGGACCAATTAATGGTGGAGGGAGCCTCTAACCAGCCCAGTTTGGACCAATTAATGGTGGAGGGAGCCTCTAACCACCCCAGTTTGGACCAATTCATGGTGGAGGGAGCCTCTAAACAGCCAAGTTTGGACCAATTCATGGTGGAGGGAGCCTCTAAAAACCCCAGTTTGGACCAATTCATGGTGGAGGGAGCCTCTAACCAGCCCAGTTTGGGCAAATTCATGGTGGAGGGAGCCTCTAAACAGCCCAGTTTGGGCAAATTCATGGTGGAGGGAGCCTCTAACCAGCCCAGTTTGGACCAATTAATGGTGGAGGGAGCCTCTAACCAGCCCAGTTTGGACCAATTAATGGTGGAGGGAGCCTCTAACCACCCCAGTTTGGACCAATTCATGGTGGAGGGAGCCTCTAAAAACCCCAGTTTGGACCAATTCATGGTGGAGGGAGCCTCTAACCAGCCCAGTTTGGGCAAATTCATGGTGGAGGGAGCCTCTAAACAGCCCAGTTTGGGCAAATTCATGGTGGAGGGAGCCTCTAACCAGCCCAGTTTGGACCAATTAATGGTGGAGGGAGCTTCTAACCAGCCCAGTTTGGACCAATTAATGGTGGAGGGAGCCTCTAACCACCCCAGTTTGGACCAATTCATGGTGGAGGGAGCCTCTAAACAGCCAAGTTTGGACCAATTCATGGTGGAGGGAGCCTCTAAAAACCCCAGTTTGGACCAATTCATGGTGGAGGGAGCCTCTAACCAGCCCAGTTTGGGCAAATTTATGGTGGAGGGAGCCTCTAAACAGCCCAGTTTGGGCAAATTCATGGTGGAGGGAGCCTCTAACCAGCCCAGTTTGGACCAATTAATGGTGGAGGGAGCCTCTAACCAGCCCAGTTTGGACCAATTAATGGTGGAGGGAGCCTCTAACCACCCCAGTTTGGACCAATTCATGGTGGAGGGAGCCTCTAAAAACCCCAGTTTGGACCAATTCATGGTGGAGGGAGCCTCTAACCAGCCCAGTTTGGGCAAATTCATGGTGGAGGGAGCCTCTAAAAAACCCAGTTTGGACCAATTCATGGTGGAGGGAGCCTCTAACCAGCCCAGTTTGGGCAAATTCATGGTGGAGGGAGCCTCTAACCAGCCCAGTTTGGACCAATTAATGGTGGAGGGAGCCTCTAACCAGCCCAGTTTGGACCAATTAATGGTGGAGGGAGCCTCTAAAAAACCCAGTTTGGACCAATTCATGGTGGAGGGAGCCTCTAAACAGCCCAGTTTGGGCAAATTCATGGTGGAGGGAGCCTCTAAAAAACCCAGTTTGGACCAATTCATGGTGGAGGGAGCCTCTAACCAGCCCAGTTTGGACCAATTAATGGTGGAGGGAGCCTCTAAACAGCCAAGTTTGGACCAATTCATGGTGGAGGGAGCCTCTAAAAACCCCAGTTTGGACCAATTCATGGTGGAGGGAGCCTCTAACCAGCCCAGTTTGGACCAATTAATGGTGGAGGGAGCCTCTAACCACCCCAGTTTGGACCAATTCATGGTGGAGGGAGCCTCTAACCAGCCCAGTTTGGGCAAATTCATGGTGGAGGGAGCCTCTAAACAGCCCAGTTTGGGCAAATTCATGGTGGAGGGAGCCTCTAACCAGCCCAGTTTGGACCAATTAATGGTGGAGGGAGCCTCTAACCAGCCCAGTTTGGACCAATTAATGGTGGAGGGAGCCTCTAACCAGCCCAGTTTGGACCAATTAATGGTGGAGGGAGCCTCTAACCAGCCCAGTTTGGACCAATTAATGGTGGAGGGAGCCTCTAACCACCCCAGTTTGGACCAATTCATGGTGGAGGGAGCCTCTAAACAGCCAAGTTTGGACCAATTCATGGTGGAGGGAGCCTCTAAAAACCCCAGTTTGGACCAATTCATGGTGGAGGGAGCCTCTAACCAGCCCAGTTTGGGCAAATTCATGGTGGAGGGAGCCTCTAAACAGCCCGGTTTGGGCAAATTCATGGTGGAGGGAGCCTCTAACCAGCCCAGTTTGGACCAATTAATGGTGGAGGGAGCCTCTAACCAGCCCAGTTTGGACCAATTAATGGTGGAGGGAGCCTCTAACCACCCCAGTTTGGACCAATTCATGGTGGAGGGAGCCTCTAAAAACCCCAGTTTGGACCAATTCATGGTGGAGGGAGCCTCTAACCAGCCCAGTTTGGGCAAATTCATGGTGGAGGGAGCCTCTAAACAGCCCAGTTTGGGCAAATTCATGGTGGAGGGAGCCTCTAACCAGCCCAGTTTGGACCAATTAATGGTGGAGGGAGCCTCTAACCAGCCCAGTTTGGACCAATTAATGGTGGAGGGAGCCTCTAACCACCCCAGTTTGGACCAATTCATGGTGGAGGGAGCCTCTAAACAGCCAAGTTTGGACCAATTCATGGTGGAGGGAGCCTCTAAAAACCCCAGTTTGGACCAATTCATGGTGGAGGGAGCCTCTAACCAGCCCAGTTTGGGCAAATTCATGGTGGAGGGAGCCTCTAAACAGCCCAGTTTGGGCAAATTCATGGTGGAGGGAGCCTCTAACCAGCCCAGTTTGGACCAATTAATGGTGGAGGGAGCCTCTAACCAGCCCAGTTTGGACCAATTAATGGTGGAGGGAGCCTCTAACCACCCCAGTTTGGACCAATTCATGGTGGAGGGAGCCTCTAAAAACCCCAGTTTGGACCAATTCATGGTGGAGGGAGCCTCTAACCAGCCCAGTTTGGGCAAATTCATGGTGGAGGGAGCCTCTAAACAGCCCAGTTTGGGCAAATTCATGGTGGAGGGAGCCTCTAACCAGCCCAGTTTGGACCAATTAATGGTGGAGGGAGCCTCTAACCAGCCCAGTTTGGACCAATTAATGGTGGAGGGAGCCTCTAACCACCCCAGTTTGGACCAATTCATGGTGGAGGGAGCCTCTAAACAGCCAAGTTTGGACCAATTCATGGTGGAGGGAGCCTCTAAAAACCCCAGTTTGGACCAATTCATGGTGGAGGGAGCCTCTAACCAGCCCAGTTTGGGCAAATTCATGGTGGAGGGAGCCTCTAAACAGCCCAGTTTGGGCAAATTCATGGTGGAGGGAGCCTCTAACCAGCCCAGTTTGGACCAATTAATGGTGGAGGGAGCCTCTAACCAGCCCAGTTTGGACCAATTAATGGTGGAGGGAGCCTCTAACCAGCCCAGTTTGGACCAATTAATGGTGGAGGGAGCCTCTAACCACCCCAGTTTGGACAAATTCATGGTGGAGGGAGCCTCTAAAAAACCCAGTTTGGACCAATTCATGGTGGAGGGAGCCTCTAACCAGCCCAGTTTGGACCAATTCATGGTGGAGGGAGCCTCTAAACAGCCCAGTTTGGGCAAATTCATGGTGGAAGGAGCCTCTAACCAGCAGAGTTGTGGGAAAGCAGGGTGGAGGGAGCCTCTAACCAGCAGAGTTGGTGGAAATCAGGGTGGAGGGAGCCTCTAACCAGCAGAGTTGGGGGAAATCATGTTGGAGGGAGCCTAGTATTAGCAGAATTGTGCAACGCTTATGGTGGATGAGTATGAGGATGCGGAGGAATTGGAGAGGTTGAGTACAGACATGGAGTTTCATGTTGGGGTGCTTTACACAGGTGGGCACAAAAATGAAGGCTCTATCCAGTGGTGGTTCATTTTTATCAAAGTGAGCCGGTCGGCACTCTCAGCTGACAGACGGGTGCGCTTGTCAGTGATGATGCCACCGGCTGCACTGAACACCCTCTCAGATAGGACGCTGGCGGCAGGACAGGACAGCACCTCCAAGGCATATAGGGCAAGTTCAAGCCACAGGTCCAACTTCGACACCCAATACGTGTAGGGCGCAGAGGGGTCGGAGAGGACAGGGCTGTGGTCGGAAAGGTATTCCCGCAACATGCGCCTATACTTCTCACGCCTGGTGACACTAGGACCCTCCGTGGCGGCACTTTGGCGAGGGGGTGCCATCAAGGTGTCCCAGACCTTAGACAGTGTGCCCCTCGTTTGTGTGGACCGGTGAGAACTTGGTTGCCTACTGGAGGAACTGCCCTCCCTGCCGCCACTGTCACATGCTGGAAACATCTCCATCATATTCTGCACCAATTGCCTGTGGCAAGCATTGATGCGATTGGCCCTCCCCTCTACCGGAATAAAAGACGAGATGTTGTTTTTATACCGGGGGTCAAGGATAGCAAAGATCCAGTACTGGTTGTCCTCCATGATTTTGACAATACGCTTGTCGGTTGTAAAGCACCCCAACATGAACTCAGCCATGTCTGCCACAGTGTTAGTTGGCATGACTCCTCTGGCCCCACCGGAAAGTTCAATCTCCATTTCCTCCTCATCCTCCATGTCTACCCATCCGCGCTGCAACAATGGGACGATTCGAAGTTGCCCGGAAGCCTCCTGTATCACCATCACATCATCGGACAACTCTTCTTCCTCCTCCTCCTCCTCCTCCTCCATTAAACGCAGTGAAGCGGACAGATGTGTGGACCTACTCTCCAGCTGTGACGGATCGGATGCTATCCCTAACTCCTCTGTGTGATCTGAGTTATCCCTGATGTCAATCAGGGATTCTCTCAGAACACACAAGAGCGGGATTGTAAGGCTCACCATCGCATCCTCAGAGCTCACCCTCCTTGTGGACTCCTCAAAGACCCGTAGGATGTCACAAAGGTCTCTCATCCATGGCCACTCATGGATGTGAAACTGAGGCAGCTGACTTTGTGGCACCCTAGGGTTTTGTAGCTGGTATTCCATCAAAGGTCTCTGCTGCTCAACCACTCTATTCAACATCTGAAACGTTGAGTTCCAGCGTGTGGGGACGTCGCACAAAAGCCGGTGTTGTGGCACATGCAGGCGTTGCTGGAGAGATTTTAAGCTAGCAGCGGCTACTGTCGACTTGCGAAAGTGGGCGCACATGCGCCGCACTTTCACCAGTAGCTCTGGAACATTGGGGTAGCTCTTTAGGAAACGTTGCACCACTAGGTTGAAGACGTGGGCCAGGCATGGAACATGTTGGAGTCCGGCAAGCTCCAGAGCTGCTACCAGGTTCCGGCCGTTATCACAAACGACCATGCCTGGGCCCAGGTGCAGCGGCTCAAACCATATTGCCGTCTCATCGAGGAGGGCATCCCTCACCTCGGAGGCAGTGTGCTGTCTGTCCCCCAAGCTGATCAGCTTCAGCACAGCCTGCTGACGTCTACCAACGCCAGTGCTGCAACGTTTCCAACTCGTAGCTGGGGTCAATCTAACAGCGGAGGAGGAGGCGGTGGCGGAGGAGGAGGCGGTGGCGGAGGAGGAGGCGGTAGAGGAGGAGGAGGAGGGGGGTGTTCTTCTCGTGTCCCTGCCAGGAATGTTAGGCGGGGAGACGAGGTACACCGGGCCAGTTTGGGAAGCAGTCCCAGCCTCAACTACATTCACCCAGTGTGCCGTCAGTGAAATGTAGCGTCCCTGTCCGCATGCACTTGTCCACGCGTCGGTGGTCAAGTGGACCTTTGTGCAAAGCGCGGAACTAAGGGCCCGCCTGATGTTGAGTGACACGTGCTGGTGCAAGGCGGGGACGGCACACCGGGAGAAGTAGTGACGGCTAGGGACGGCATAGCGAGGTGCCGCAGTTGCCATCAGGTCCAGGAAGGCGGGAGTTTCAACAAGCCGGAACGCCAACATCTCCTGGGCCAGCAGTTTAGCGATGTTGGCGTTCAAGGCTTGCGCGTGTGGGTGGTTAGCAGTGTATTTCTGCCGCCGCTCCAATGTCTGAGAGATGGTGGGTTGTTGTAAAGAAACGCCTGATGGTGCCTTTGATGGTGCAGGAGAAGGAGATAAGACAGGACCAGGGGAGGATGAGGTAGAAGTCAACAAAGTGGCGGAGGCAGATGAAGTGGTGTCCTGGCTCGTCCTCTGGAGTGCATCGCCAGCACAGTCAGCAGTGGCAGTGGCAGAGGCAGAGGCAGAGGCAGTGGCAGTGGCGTGAACGGCAGGCGGCCTTTGTCCTGCCGTTGCTGCCTGCCACTGATTCCAGTGCTTGGATTCCAAATGACGGCGCATTGAAGTGGTGGACAGGTTGCTCTTCTCAGAGCCCCTAATCAATTTCGAGAGGCAAATTGTGCAGACAACACTATATCTGTCCTCGGCGCATTCCTTGAAAAAACTCCACACCTTCGAGAAACGTGCCCTCGAGGTGGGAGTTTTTCGGGGCTGGGTACGAACTGGAACATCTTGGGAGATTCCGGGTGTGGCCTGGCTTCGCCTAAGCTGCTGACCTCTGCCTCTGCCTCTAGCTACCCTTTTTGGTGCTGCACCTGCCTCAACATCCACACTACTTTCCCCGCTTGACATCCCCCCTGTCCAGGTCGGGTCAGTGTCCTCATCATCCACCACTTCCTCTTCCAACTCCTGTCTCATCTCCTCCTCCCGCACAATGCGCCAGTCAACTGGATGCCCTGACGGCAACTGCGTCACATCATCGTCGATGAGGGTGGGTTGCTGGTCATCCACCACCAAATCGAACGGAGATGGAGGAGACTCTAGTGTTTGAGCATCTGGACACAGATGCTCCTCGGTTAGGTTCGTGGAATCGTGACGTGGAGAGGCAGGTTGAGGGACAATGAAAGGAGCGGAGAACAGCTCTGGGGAGCAGGGACAGTTTGGGTTATTGTTCTGTAAAGCTTCGGAATTTTGGGAGGAAGGAAGACAAGACTGTTGGGTAATAGGAGGAGAGGAGGCAGAGTCTGACTGGCTGCTGGACAATGTGCTGTAAGCGTTCTCTGACAGCCATTGCAAGACCTGTTCCTGGTTCTCGGGCCTACTAAGGTTTGTACCCTGCAGTTTAGTTAATGTGGCAAGCAACCCTGGCACTGTGGAGTGGCGCAATGCTTGCTGCCCCACAGGAGTAGGCACGGGACGCCCTGTGGCTTCACTGCTACCTTGCTCCCCAGAACCATTCCCCCGACCTCGCCCACGGCCTCGTCCACGTCCCTTTCCGGGAGCCTTGCGCATTTTGAATTCCTAGTTAGAAATTGGCACTGTATACCAGTAGTAAAAATTGTGGGTGCACGTAACCCCAATATATTCTTTGAATTCCCAGTCAGACACTGGCACTATATGGCAGTAGCAAGAAATGAGGGTATTTGTATACCCAATATATTCTTTGAATTCCCAGTCAGACAATGGCACTGTATACCAGTAGTAAAAATTGTGGGTGCACGTAACCCCAATATATTCTTTGAATTCCCAGTCAGAAACTGGCACTATATGGCAGTAGCAAGAAATGAGGGTATTTGTATTCCCAATATATTCTTTGAATTCCCAGTCAGACAATGGCACTGTATACCAGTAGTAAAAATTGTGGGTGCACGTAACCCCAATATATTCTTTGAATTCCCAGTCAGAAACTGGCACTATATGGCAGTAGCAAGAAATGAGGGTATTTGTATTCCCAATATACTCTTTGAATTCCCAGTCAGACAATGGCACTGTATACCAGTAGTAAAAATTGTGGGTGCACGTAACCCCAATATATTCTTTGAATTACCAGTCAGAAACTGGCACTATATGGCAGTAGCAAGAAATGAGGGTATTTGTATTCCCAATATACTCTTTGAATTCCCAGTCAGACAATGGCACTGTATACCAGTAGTAAAAATTGTGGGTGCACGTAACCCCAATATATTCTTTGAATTACCAGTCAGAAACTGGCACTATATGGCAGTAGCAAGAAATGAGGGTATTTATAACCCCAATATATTCTTTGAATTCCCAGTCAGACAATGGCACTGTATACCAGTAGTAAAAATTGTGGGTGCACGTAACCCCAATATATTCTTTGAATTCCCAGTCAGACACTGGCACTATATGGCAGTAGCAAGAAATGAGGGTATTTGTATTCCCAATATATTCTTTGAATTCCCAGTCAGACAATGGCACTGTATACCAGTAGTAAAAATTGTGGGTGCACGTAACCCCAATATATTCTTTGAATTACCAGTCAGAAACTGGCACTATATGGCAGTAGCAAGAAATGAGGGTATTTATAACCCCAATATATTCTTTGAATTCCCAGTCAGACAATGGCACTGTATACCAGTAGTAAAAATTGTGGGTGCACGTAACCCCAATATATTCTTTGAATTCCCAGTCAGAAACTGGCACTATATGGCAGTAGCAAGAAATGAGGGTATTTGTATTCCCAATATATTCTTTGAATTCCCAGTCAGACAATGGCACTGTATACCAGTAGTAAAAATTGTGGGTGCACGTAACCCCAATATATTCTTTGAATTACCAGTCAGAAACTGGCACTATATGGCAGTAGCAAGAAATGAGGGTATTTATAACCCCAATATATTCTTTGAATTCCCAGTCAGACAATGGCACTGTATACCAGTAGTAAAAATTGTGGGTGCACGTAACCCCAATATATTCTTTGAATTCCCAGTCAGAAACTGGCACTATATGGCAGTAGCAAGAAATGAGGGTACTTGTATTCCCAATATACTCTTTGAATTCCCAGTCAGACAATGGCACTGTATACCAGTAGTAAAAATTGTGGGTGCACGTAACCCCAATATATTCTTTGAATTCCCAGTCAGAAACTGGCACTATATGGCAGTAGCAAGAAATGAGGGTATTTGTATTCCCAATATATTCTTTGAATTCCCAGTCAGACAATGGCACTGTATACCAGTAGTAAAAATTGTGGGTGCACGTAACCCCAATATATTCTTTGAATTACCAGTCAGAAACTGGCACTATATGGCAGTAGCAAGAAATGAGGGTATTTATAACCCCAATATATTCTTTGAATTCCCAGTCAGACAATGGCACTGTATACCAGTAGTAAAAATTGTGGGTGCACGTAACCCCAATATATTCTTTGAATTACCAGTCAGAAACTGGCACTATATGGCAGTAGCAAGAAATGAGGGTATTTATAACCCCAATATATTCTTTGAATTCCCAGTCAGACAATGGCACTGTATACCAGTAGTAAAAATTGTGGGTGCACGTAACCCCAATATATTCTTTGAATTACCAGTCAGAAACTGGCACTATATGGCAGTAGCAAGAAATGAGGGTATTTGTATTCCCAATATACTCTTTGAATTCCCAGTCAGACAATGGCACTGTATACCAGTAGTAAAAATTGTGGGTGCACGTAACCCCAATATATTCTTTGAATTCCAAGTCAGAAACTGGCACTATATGGCAGTAGCAAGAAATGAGGGTATTTGTATTCCCAATATATTCTTTGAATTCCCAGTCAGACAATGGCACTGTATACCAGTAGTAAAAATTGTGGGTGTATATAGCCCCAATTCTATTGCTAGGGGACTTGCAGGGTATTTCTGGGGTGAAGGTGGGGGGGCACACCGTTGGAACGGGTATCGGGGTATATATCGGGTATACGGGAATACACTGACAGTGTATTCCATTCAGGATCCTGGGAAAGCTGGGTTGCGGCGATTGAGCCCGTCAGTGCCACGTTACACTGACAAGCTTCTCCCTGGAATTTAGCTCTTACAAGAGCTGTTGGTTGTCTTCTCCTTCCTATCCTAGCCTGTCCCTGCCTACCCAGAATCTAAGCCCTAGCTAGCTGGACGGAAACCTCCGTCCTCGGTGAATTGCAAGCTCAGAATGACGCGAACCTGGGCGGCGCTGTTCTTTTAAATTAGAGGTCACATGTTTTCGGCAGCCAATGGGTTTTGCCTACTTTTTTCAACGTCACCGGTGTCGTAGTTCCTGTCCCACCTACCCTGCGCTGTTATTGGAGCAAAAAAGGCGCCAGGGAAGGTGGGAGGGGAATCGAGTAATGGCGCACTTTACCACGCGGTGTTCGATTCGATTCGAACATGCCGAACAGCCTAATATCCGATCGAACATGAGTTCGATAGAACACTGTTCGCTCATCTCTACTGCCCTTCCCTCTGGGCATTAAGGGGATGTACGAACAAATAGTAGCTGATCTACTGCAGGTAGTGTTGTCTTCATTACAGATTATTAAGCAACTAAGCAATGATCGGGCAAATAAGCGATGATGTCACTGCTTGGTTCTGACTTTTGGCCTGTGTAAACAGAGCACCGACCAGCCTACAAAAGAGCCTTCCCAAACGCCTCCAGAGTGACTCTCCGAGACAGCCTTCCTAAATGCCTCTGCAGTGACTGTCTAGGACAGCCTTCCTAAATGCCTCTGCAGTGACTGACCAAGACAGCCTGTCCAAACCCCTCCGCAGTGGCTGTCTGAGACATCCTTCCCAAATGCCTCCCCAATGCCTCCACAGTGGCTGTCCAAAACAGCCTTTCCAAAAGCCTTCACAGGGACTGTCCAAAAATTACTTCCAAAACGCCTCCGCAGTGGCTGTCCAAGACAGCCTTCCCAAAAGCCTTTGCAGTGACTGACCGAGACAGCCTGTCCCAACCCCTCCGCAGTGGCTGTCCGAGACAGCCTTTCCAAACACCTCTACAAAGACTAACTGAGACAGCCTGCCCCAACCCCTCCACAGTGGCTGTCCAAGACAGCCTTCCCAAATGCTTTCCCAAATGCCTCCGCAGTGACTGTCCAAGACAGCCTTCCCAAAAGCCTCCGCAGTGACGGTCTGAGACAGCCTTTCCAAACGCCTCCACAGTGACTGTCTGAGATAGCCTTCCCAAACGCCTCCACAGTGACTGTCTGAGACAGCCTTCCCAAACGCCTCCACAGTGACTGTCTGAGACAGCCTTCCCAAACGCCTCCACAGTAACTATCCAAGAAAGCTGTCCGAAATGACTCCGCAGTGACTGTCCAAGACAGCCTTCCCAAAAGCCTCTGCAGTGGCTGTCTGAGACAGCCTTTCTAAACACCTCTACAGTGACTGACTGAGACAGCCTGCCCCAACCCCTCCGCAGTGGCTGTCTGAGACAGCCTTCCCAAATGCCTCCCCAATACTTCCGCAGTGGCTGTCCAAAACAGCCTTTCTAAAAGCCTTCACAGGAACTGTCCAAAAATGACTTCCAAAATGCCTCCGGAGTAGCTATCTGAGACAGCCTGCCCAAACGCCTCCGCATTGGCTGTCCAAGACAGCCTGCCCAAATGTCTCCACAATGACTAACTAAATCAGCCTTCCCAAATCCCCCCACAGTGGCTGTATGAGACATCCTTCCCAAACGCCGCCACAGTGACTGTCCGAGACAGCCTTCCCAAATGTCTCCGCAGTGACTGTCTGAGACAGCCTTCCTAAAGGCCTCCACAGTGACTGTCTGAGACAGCCTTCCCAAACGCCTCCACAGTGACTGTCTGAGACAGCCTTCCGAAATGCCTCCATAGTGACTGTCCGAGACAGCCTTCCCAAATGCCTCCGCAGTGACTGTCCAGGACAACCTTCCCAAATGCCTCCACAGTGACTGTCTGAGACAGCCTTCCCAAATGCCTCTACAGTGACTGTCCGAGACAGCCTTCCCAAACGCCTCCACAGTGACTGTCTGAGACAGCCTTTCCAAACGCCTCCGCAGTGACTGTCCAGGACAGCCTTCCCAAACGCCGCCACAGTGACTGTCTGAGACAGCCTTCCCAAACGCCTCCACAGTGACTGTCCGAGACAGCCTTCCCAAACGCCTCCACAGTGACTGTCTGAGACAGCCTTCCCAAACGCCTCCACAGTGACTGTCTGAGACAGCCTTCCCAAATGCCTCCACAGTGACTGTCTGAGACAGCCTTCCCAAACGCCTCCACAGTGACTGTCTGAGACAGCCTTCCCAAACGCCTCCGCAGTGACTGTCCCGCCTCCGCAGTGACTGTCCCACCTCCGCAGTGACTGTCCCACCTCCGCAGTGACTGTCCAGGACAGCCTTCCCAAACGCCGCCACAGTGACTGTCTGAGACAGCCTTCCCAAACGCCTCCACAGTGACTGTCTGAGACAGCCTTCCCAAATGCCTCCCCAATGCCTCCACAGTGGCTGTCCAAAACAGCCTTTCCAAAAGCCTTCACAGGGACTGTCCAAAAATTACTTCCAAAACGCCTCCGCAGTGGCTGTCCAAGACAGTCTTCCCAAAAGCCTTCGCAGTGACTGACCGAGACAGCCTGTCCCAACCCCTCCGCAGTGGCTGTCCGAGATAGCCTTTTCAAACACCTCTACAAAGACTAACTGAGACAGCCTGCCCCAACCCCTCCACAGCGGCTGTCCGAGACAGCCTTCCCAAATGCCTGCGCAGTGACTGTCCAAGACAGCCTTCCCAAAGCCCCTCACAGTGGCTGTATGATACTGCCTTCTCAAATGCCTCCACAATGACTAAGTCAGCCATCCTAAAGCCCCCCACAGTGGCTGTATGAGTCAGCCTTCCTAAATGCCTCCGGAGTGACTATCTGAGACAGCCTTCCCAAACACCTCCACAGTGACTATCTGAGACAGCCTGCCCAAACGCCTCCACAGTGACTGTCTGAGACAGCCTTCCCAAACGCCTCCAAGAAAGCTGTCCGAAATGACTCCGCAGTGACTGTCCGAGACAGCCTTTCCAAACACCTCTACAGTGACTGACTGAGACAGCCTGCCCCAACCCCACCGCAGTGGCTGTCCGAGACAGCCTTCCCAAATGCCTCCCCGATACCTCCGCAGTGGCTGTCCAAAACAGCCTTTCTAAAAGCCTTCGCAGGAACTGTCCAAAAATGACTTCCAAAACGCCTCTGGAGTAGCTATCTGAGACAGCCTTCCCAAATGCCTCTGCAGTGACTGTCCAGGACAGCCTTTCCAAACGCCGCCACAGTGACTGTCTGAGACAGCCTTCCCAAACGCCTCCGCAGTGACTGTCCAGGACAGCCTTCCCAAACGCCTCCACAGTGACTGTCTGAGACAGCCTTCCCAAACGCCTCTACAGTGACTGTCTGAGACAGCCTTCCCAAAAACCTCAACAGTGACTGACACAGTCTTTCTAAACATTTTCGCAGTGACTGTCTTAGACAGCCTTCTTAATCACCTCCACAGTGGCTGTCCAAAAATGACTTCTCAACCTCCACCACAGTGATTGTCCAAAACCGCCTTCCCAAACGCCTCCGCAGTGACCGACTTTTACTTAAGTCGCGTTGCGTGGTGAGTCTAGTGTATGTCTCTTTAGTCTTCCTCGTGACCTTACTCTCCTTCTATCCTTGTGATTATCTGAAATACACAATTACAGGTTACAATGTTACTTTTATTTTGTTATAGATTTGTATGTTACTATATACAGGAGTGGTTATATTATATATATATATATGTACTATATACAGCTACTATACTATTACTATATAGAACACCGTCAGTCGATGATGTCACACTGTGGCAACAAAAAGTTCCGTGGTCGTCATAACAACCTGACAGATCACTGCTGAATTAAAAAACCTGTCCTGAAAAAGTAAAGCTGGATTCTGATTGGCTGCTATAGTCCGGGCACTTCCACCAGTCTTTATACTTCTGACAAGAGAATCGTTTCCTTAGTACAATATTGTTGGTGCTGGTAAATCTGAAGCCATAGACCTGGATACACTGAGGAACCACTACTGTAAGGTTCTGTTCACATCTGTGCATGGGCCCAGTGGTTATAAGTGGATCCTTGCAGACCCCATAGACCACAGGGGGGTCCGCCAGATCTTCGCTCTCACCATGCACGACTTTCTCTCTGCTGATTTTCCGTGGTTTCAGCAGCACAGATGTGAACGGAGCCTTAGAGGATAAGACTTTGTGGGTCCAGCCCTAGGATTTTGTATAGGCTTTAGTAGAACATGACCCATCAGGACAACCAACTATCCATATGTCCCATGTGAATGAACCCTGGTCTTATCTGTAGGGTTCAACTAATGGCCATTTGGGAAGAAGCTGGACTAAAGATGGTTTCTACCTCCGTAAATCACTATCTACATATTCTGACCAGTTACTTTTTGCCCCCAGAGTCTGCCTGGCCACCTCTAGCCTGGGTGTATGAACCACCAGCCCCACTTAGCTGCACCCCATGGCCGATTTCATGGTCTGTCATTTCCTTACCTTGCCTCTTTTGTATATCTGCCGGTATCTCGTCTACACGTGAATATTAATATGGATGGTGCACAGGAGCTGCCGCTGAAGGGTGCGCATCTCTGTGCCAACAGGACAACACTGGCGCAGGGGCAATGTGTGTGCGGAATACAAGCTGTGGCATTATGACATCACAGCATGAGCTCATAGGTGAGAATATTCATAGTAGCTGAGCTGTGATTGGTCACTGTGGGCAGCATATTCTTTTTTTTTTTAAACTCGTTTTATTGAAGATTACATAACAAAGCAAGTAATACAATCAAAACAAAAGAAAAACACAGGTACAGTATAAGCACAAGAAACATACAGTTAACCAGAAACAAGCCACAGCACTGGTCCATCCCGACCCCAACCCAACCACCCCGACCACAACACAGTTCTGAACACAATATCACATGACACAACAACAAAGTTACAACAGTCACATATATTCCCCACACGAGGAGTCACAAACCCATCTGGCAGTAGCTCCTATTTATGGAGCAAAGGTGTCTAGGGCCAAACGCATCATGGGAGCAGAGTATTGGGTCACGGGAGAATCACACCACGCACCCCATACCGTAGTAAATTTCTGGGGACAGCCCCTCCCTTTATATATAATCTGATTAAATGGGAGAACCGAGTTAACCATTTTCCGCCATTGGGAGACAGATGGGGATCTAGGGGCCATCCACCGCAAGGCGATGGCTTTCCTAGCATAAAACAAGCACTCTCTAAGAAAAATTCGAGTATGATGCTGCCACAACTCCTCCTCCAAAACGCCAAACAGGCAGACTTCGGGAGAAAACGGGACTGGGCGGCCCAGGACATCTGCCAGAAGGTCTACCACTCCCCTCCAAAAGGTGCGAACCACCGGACAACCCCACATCATGTGCCAAAAATCTGCTCGAGGATATGGACACCTGAGACAAGTCGAGCTAGACATACGGCCCATTCTGTGCAAACGGACAGGGGTCAAATAACATTGGTGTATGATAAAAATTTGGATCAATTTATTATTAGCTGAAGGAGAGACATAAAGAGGAGATTCCAAAACCTCCTGAAACATCTCATCAGTCAATTCTGGGATATTGGTGCGCCAACGCGTCAGAGCCGGGGACTCAGCCAGAGATACCTTTACATGGATTAGATGGTTATATAGAACCGAAATAAGACCCCCAGGGCCCTGAGAGCGCAGCACACCAATGAGCGGGTATTCGGAAATGGCACACGGTTGGGCAGGAAATATCGAGGAAAGGGCATGACGTATCTGAAGAAACCTAAAGAACTGGTGTCTTGGGATCTCATGTGATGCGGTCAAAGAGTCAAAAGTAACAAACACCCCCTGTGTATATAAATTCGCTAGAGTAGACACCCCATATCGTGACCAAGACCTAGCATCAGGTAACACGAATAGATCAGACAAGCCAGGATTGTCCCACAAGGGGGTCTCTGCAGGGGTGTCCGAATAAGAAGATACTTTCCGGGCCTGCGCCCAAACCTGCGCCGCCAGAGTATGAATGGGCAAAAGCCTACCCCTGAACAACCGAGACTGGTCCAGCACAGGCCACAAGATATTCAGGTCCAGATGGTGAGCCAAATGCCTCTCCGGCCCCGGGAGCCGATCCGAGGAAAGCCAGGGCTTTATAAAGCGGAGTTGACCCGCAAGATAATAAAGAAACAGATCAGGGAGTGACGCCCCCCCGAGCTGTTTCGGCCTCTGGAGAGCAGTCAATCTCAATTTGGATCTAGAATGACCCCACACAAAAGATATCATCAAGGAGTCCATCTGTCTAAAAAATCGGAGGGGCACAGGCACGGCCGAATTACTTAAAGAATATAGACATTTGGGTAATACAATCATTTTAATCAGGTTTATCCTGCCCGCTACGGACAGGGGTAATGCAGCCCAGGTCAGGAATTTAGAGCGGAAGTGCGAGAGAAGGGGGAAAACATTAAGGTCCAGATAACTCTTATAGTCTCTGGGAATGACGATCCCAAGATACTTAAAAGCAGAGACCACCGGCAATCCACATACTACCTCCCCCTCCGCTGCTGCCGGCACCCCACCTATATGCATATAAGAGGACTTAGACCAGTTAGTGCGTAGGCCCGAATAATTGCCAAAAACATTTACCACTTCCATGGCTCGGGGCAAGGATATAGAGGGGTCAGACATAAATAGAAGGAGGTCGTCAGCATAAAGCGCAACCCTCTCCTCGCTAGGGCCAATGGAGATACCTTTATAGAGAGGGTCATGCCTCAGGAGTATGGCCAAGGGTTCTATAGCTAAAGCAAATAGCAACGGAGAGAGAGGGCAACCCTGCCGCGTGCCCCTACCCAAAGTAAAATACGGAGACAGCGAACCATTAATGGACAACGCCGCCCTAGGGGAACAGTACAAAATGGAGATCCAAGTAATAAATCCATCCCCAAACCCATATTTACGCAAAGATTGTAAAAGAAAAGGCCACTCGACAGAGTCGAATGCCTTTGTAGCATCCAACGAGGCTATTGCCCAGTCCGCCGAAGTGGCTGAGCCAATCTGGGTCACCACCTGGACACGTCTAAGATTATCAGACGTAGATTTGCCTGGCATAAAACCAGCTTGATCCGAATGAACCAGATCAAGAACCACAGTGTTAAGTCTCCTTGCCAACATTTTAGTCAGTAATTTATAATCGATGTTCAACAAAGAAATAGGCCTGTAAGAACCACAGTCCAGCGGATCCTTATCTGGTTTGAGAAGAACAACAATTGTGGCATCATAAAAGGACGCCGGAAGACTGCGGTCCCGAAAGGCACGTTCATAACATTTTAGCAGCACTGGCAGGAGCACATCCCCATACTGAGCATACACCTCTATCGGAATACCGTCAGGACCTGGAGATTTCCCCCTCGCCATGTCCGCCAGCGCCTCCGTCAACTCCTCCAAGGTAAAGGGGGAGTCCAAAAAAGCACGCTGATCCTCAGACAGAACGGGGAAGGGAATGGAATCTAAGTAAAGAGCCAGATCCTGATCACCAACTCCTAATTTAGAACTATATAAGTCACTGTAATACTGGTGGAAACGGGTTCTAATATCATTACTATTGGTGAGGATATCGCCTGTCTCCGAGTGTACTCGGAAAATAGCTGGAGAGGCCGTGTTTTGGTGTACCAGGTGGGCCAAGAGGCTGCTAGACTGATTCCCGAGTTCATAAAATTTCTGTTTGCTAAAAAACAGAGACCTGCGGGCCTTCTCATGGAGTGCATGCAAATACTGTCTGCCTGCATGCAACCATTGGGATCTAGACTCATCCGTGGGGTTCGCAACATATTCAGCCTCCAGGGAGGTACACCGGGCCGCTAGGGAAGTCTCCAGTAACGAGGATTCCCTTTTAATAAAAGAAATGGAGGACCTAATACACCCACGTAGGTATGCCTTCGTGGTTTCCCAAAGGAGGGAGGGGCATGTATCCGGGGAGTTAACGGTCAGAAATACTTGAAGCTGGTCAGGGATCCTATCATTGGGTGTAAATAATTTGAGCCAAAAGGGATGTATACGGCAGCTCAAACTCGATCTAATCGTGTCCCCATGATTCAAGATAACCAAGAGAGGGGAGTGATCGGAAACCGTCCTAGTCAAGTAAGACACAGATTGTAGAATGGAACAGGTCTTAACATTCCCAAAGGCATAATCAATGCGGGACAGAGCATGTCTATGAGCAGAATGACAGGAAAAAACTCGGGAATCAGGGAACACCACCCTCCACAAGTCCTGCCAACCCAACTCCTGGACCAATTTGGCCATAGGGGTGGGACGAGAAGACAGCGGAGGATCCACACCAGCATGAAATCGGTCTGCAGCTTCATTCATCACCCGATTAAAATCACCCAGGCATAACACCACCGCCCCAGGAAACCTGACCACAAATTGAGTCGCACCCTGGAGTACAGACATATCGGAGGCAGGCGGTAAATATACACCTAAAATCACATACAGGGTAGAGTCTATCCATGCTTGGACAAATATGTAGCGCCCCTCGGGATCCCGCTCAATCACCCCCGGTTCCCACCTAATACTGCGATGCACCAGGATAGACACCCCCCTAGAGAAGGAGGTATGCATAGAATGAGCGGCCCACTGAACCCACGGCTTCTGAAGCCGGCTAACAGTCTCCGCCACCATATGTGTCTCCTGGAGGCAAACAATATGAGGATGGACCCGCCTAATTTGAGAGAAGACAGTAGATCTCTTACGCGGACTACCTAGACCCCTCACATTCCATGAAAAAACATTAAGTGACGCCATAACAATACAATCTCTTATATCTGTAAAGCGTGAGCCACGGGCAGGAGGCACAGGGCAGTGAGCGGGGTCTCAGGAGAAAAAGACAATTCAGTATGTGGCATAACAAAAACAAAAAAAACGTGAAAACACAGACAAAATAGAACAACACACCCATGGAGGGCGCAAACAGTCTCGAACACATTAACCAAATACAGAGTAGTACAGTCTCGTAGCTACTATCAACGGGGGAGAAAGTGCACCCAATACAGATGGATTGTTGGGCACTCTCTCGAAAAAATTTTTGCGCAAAATAAGCAAAGTACGTTCATGTAATAAAGCCGAAGGTGCAGAACCAAAGCAGTGAACACACCTTAGGCCACCGGGTCAATTAAACACTGTAACGACAAAAGCCATAAGGCCGGGCCTCCGGTCTAGCAGGACCTCTCACCACCAGGATATGATGTCAGCGCCGAGGAGATCGGGGCAACAGGGACAACCAGTCCTCCGCATCCTTGGGAGAATTGAAAAAAAGGGAACGGTCACCATGGATGACACGAAGTCGGGCTGGATAAATCATAGAATACTGTATAGCCTTTTCTCGGAGACGTCTCTTGACCACCACAAAGGATGCTCGGGTTTTCTGGAGGGCAGCCGAGAAGTCAGGAAACATCGCCACTGTAGCTCCATTGAACTTGATTTCCCCAACTTGACGCGCAGCCCGCAGCGCGGTGTCACGATCCGTACTATTAATCAACCGGGCCAGTAAGGGACGCGGGGGGGCCCCCGGAGGAGGAGGTCTGGCAGGAACTCTGTGGGCTCTTTCAACAGCAAATATGGGAGAAAAATGAGCATCCGGCAGAATATCACGTAGCCATTTTTCCATGAAGGATCGGGGGTCAGCACCCTCTGCTTTTTCTGGAAGGCCCAATATGCGCAAATTGTTGCGTCGCAGCCGATTCTCCAGATCATCCGCCCTCTGAGTCCACAAAGCTGCCGCCCGTTCCAGCTCTTGAATTTTGGCAGGGATGGGCTGAACAGAATCTTCCACCCGAGAAACACGATCCTCCACTTCACCCACTCTATCCCGCAGAGACTGAAAGTCCTGTCGAAGCAGGCCAAGATCAATTTTAACCTCTTCAATTTTACCAGTCAAGGAAGAGGTGCCAGCCTGTATCGCTTCCAGCAACTGTGCAGTCACCTGTTTCAAGGTGGGTTCAGCAGTATCCATAGGCTCAGCCGATGAGGAAGCCGCAGGAGAAGTGGTAGGCGGGGGAGTGGAGGATCTGGTAAAACTACGTAGGCGATCCGACGTGGAGCTCGACAGCGGGCGACTCATTTTGGAAAGTCCGCCGCCGCCCTTCTTGCGTGCCGTAGAAGTAGGTATGATGGCGGATGGAGAAGGCCCAATCCACAAGGAGCAGCCACAGCAATCACAGGTATGGAGGACAAATATGCAGGGCAACACAGTCCTTAAATATATGATGGAGAGAAAGCTGAGGCAGGATATAACAATTCCTAGGCTGAAGCTGTCAGAAGAATAACTAGGATGTGTTCAGCGCTCACCACACGCCACAGGACCACCACAAGAAGTCAGCTGAGGGATACCAGACATCCAGGCTGGGGACACTGCTCAATCATACAGAAGAGGAGGCAGGAAATGGCTGCTGTTCAGGCCGAGGGGGGGGTAGGAAGGGATCCCAGGCAATCCAGGCCCACACCAGATCTCCACTCACCAGCGTCCAGACCCACAGCAGCAAAGGAGGCACCCAGGATGTATATGGGTCGACTGGGAAAGGTCCGGAGCCCCAATTCCACCAGCACCTGGGGTCACAGGCCGGGAGAGTATGCCGTGCTGCCGCTCCACAGACAGGAAGATGGCGGCCGGCTCCACACTGCAGGAGTAGGCCGCAACTACTCTCGGCTCCTCACCGCCTTCAAAACGCCACTACGCGGGAGCCAGCTGCGAGAGGACCCACTCCAGGACCCGGCCCAGTATCGCAGGTACCCGGGGCTTCAGATGTGCAGGCTGGGAGTCAGGATTAATGTTGATTCGGCCCGGAGCTCCAGCTACATGCGGCCGACCGCTTCACGCGCAAGCCACGCCCCCCCACACAATGCGTGGGCAGCATATTCTTAGCTGAGCTGTGATTGGTCACTGTGGGCAACATATTCTTAGCTGAGCTGTGATTGGTCACTGTGGGCAACATATTCTTAGCTGAGCTGTGATTGGTCACTGTGGGCAGCATATTCTTAGCTGAGCTGTGATTGGTCACTGTGGGCAGCATATTCTTAGCTGAGCTGTGATTGGTCACTGTGGGCAACATATTCTTAGCTGAGCTGTGATTGGTCACTGTGCAGTAAAGCCAATATTACTGTTTGGGCATGTCCTGACATATATAACATGCAGACTCTCTTCCTGGTGAATAGGGGCTGGTGACAAATATGAGACTAAGCCTCAAGAATTTCCAATGTAACCTGTGCTGTAAAGTAAATTACATATTACATTATACACATTCAAATGAATTTCTTATGTGATCTTAAAGAGGACCTTTCATGGGTTTGGGCACAGGCAGTTTTATATACTGCTGGAAAGCTGACAGTGTGCTGAATTCAGTGCACTGTCGGCTTTCCAAATCTGTGCCCCGGGTAAAGCACTATCTGTCCCGGTACTGTAGCGCTTTACAGTCAGAAGGGCGTTTCTGACACTTAGCCAGGGACGCCCTTCTGCCCAGCAGCGCCTATCGCGCTGCACAGTGTGAGCGGGGAGGAACGCCGTTCCGGGGCTCCACAGTACAGCGCGATAGGCGCTGCTGGACAGAAGGGCGTCCCTGGCTAAGTGTCAGAAGCGCCCTTCTGACAGTAAAGCGCTACGGTACCGGGACCGATAGCGCTTTACACCGGGCACAGATCGGGAAAGCCAACAGTGTGCTGAATTCAGCGCACTGTCAGCTTTTCAGCAGTATATAAAACTGCCTGTGCCCAATATGATGAAAGGTCCTCTTTAACCCCTTCCCGCCGATGGCATTTTTTGATTTTCGTTTTTGACTCCCCTCCTTCTAAACCCCATAACTTTTTTATTTCTCCGCTCCCAGAGCCATATGAGGTCTTAATTTTTGCGGGACAAATTTTTCTTCATGATTCTACCATTAATTATTCTATATAATGTACTGGGAAGCAGGAAAAAAATTCAGAATGGGGTGGATTTGAAGAAAAAATGCATTTCTGCGACTTTCTTACGGCCTTTGGTTTTACGGCGTTAACTGTGCAGCCAAAATGACATGTCCCCTATATTCTGTGTTTCGGTACGGTTCCAGGGATACCAAATTTATATGGTTTTATTCACATTTTGACCCCTAAAAAAAATTCCAAAGCTGTGTTAAAAATTTTTTTTTCTAAAAGTCGCCATATTCCGACGGCCGTAACTTTTTTATACGTAAGTGTACGGGAATGCATAGGGCGTCTTTTTTTTCGTGGCCGGGTGTACTTTTTAGTTCTACCATTTTCGGGAAATGTTATTGCTTTGATCACTTTTTATTAAAATTTTTATCAGAATCAAAACAGTGAAAAAACGGCGGTTTGGCACTTTCAACTATTTTTCCCGCTACGGCGTTTATCGAACAAGAAAAATATTTTTATAGATTTGTAGAGCGGGCGATTTCGGACGCAGGGATACCTAACATGTATATGTTTCACAGTTTTTAACTACTTTTATATGTGTTCTAGGGAAAGGGGGGTGATTTGAACTTTTAATTCTTTTTATATTTTTTTATATTTTTTTTAACTTTTTTTTTTTTTTTTTTGCATTTATTAGACCCCCTAGGGGTGTTGAACCCCAGGGGGTCTGATCACTAATGCAATGCATTGCAATGCTAATGCATTGCAAAAAATCATCCTTTCTTTTGCAGGCTGCATAGACCAGCCTGCAAAAGAGAGGATTTGCAGACAAGCCTGGGAGCCTGTACAAGGCTCCCAGCTGTCATGGCAACGGGACGTCAGCCCTGGAGCATGCTCCAGGAGCCGGCGATCCCGGCCAAAATGGCGGCGCCCATGCGCCGCCGGGAAAATGGCGCCTCCGGCGCCTTTGCCCGCGGCGCCGGAGGGGTTAATGCATTAGAGCCAGTTGTCTACTGCTTAAAGCAGTAGACACCCGGCAGCTATGGCGGCCGCCCGCCTCCCGGGCGGTCGCCATAGTTACAGACCCGACATGCGCTGTACTATTACGGCGCATGTCGGGAAGGGGTTAAGAAACACAGAGGAGTCCTTCTATGTAGTCTCCATCTCTCTCCTATATCTCTCTATGTCTTTGTCTCTCAATTCCTAGGATAAGTTTTCAATAAAAATGAGCTGGGACACCCCTTTAATATTATATGCCAACAATATATACTGTGGCATAACACGTCAACTTTGGCTGCGACTCCTGTTATACGACCAAGGATCACTGTGTCATCTTGTGTCTCATTGTAAGTGGTTGGAGTTCCATTGTGACATGGGGGATGTTGTGATTTCAGCTTTTAGTCACAAAAAAATTATGCCCTGCACTACCATGACCATGTTGCAGTATCCTTGAGGTCACAGTTTTCTGATGTTTTGGGGTTGCTTTGCTGCCTCTGGCACTGGACTGCTTGACCGTGTGCATGGCACTATGAAGGCTGAAGACGACCAACACATTGTGCAGCATACTGTAGGGCCCAGTGTGAGAAAGCTGGGTCTCCCTCAGAGGTCAGGGGTCTTCCAGCAGGACAATGACCCAAAACACACTTCAGGTCAGCACTAGAAAATGGTTTGAGAGAAAGCGCTGGAGACTTGTAAAGTGGCAGCAATGAGTCCAGACCTGAATCCCATAGAACACCTGTGGAGAGATCACTTGATGGCAGTTTGGAGAAGGCCCCCTTCACATCTCAGGGGGGACCTGGAGCAGTTTGCCAAAGAAGAATGGTCTAAAATTCCAGCAGAGCCTTGTAAGAAACTCATTGATGGTTATCGGAAGCGGTTGTGCGCAGTTATTGTATCTAAAGGTTGTGCTACCAAGTATTAGGCTGAGGGGGCCAATACTTTTGTCCGGCTCATTTTTGGAGTTTTGTGTAAAATGATAATACCAAAGAGTTTGTGCTTGTAATCATTTTCTGGAAGAACATAAATATTATCTGACAGAATTGCAGGGGTGCCAATACTTTTGGCCAACACTGTACGTGTGCAGATTTTTGGTGCTGTTTCTTTAGGTCATCGGTAGTTCTCATCCAGAAGCCATGCACATGTGCGGCCACCTATCCATATGTGACCACAGGACTCCTGATAGGCTGATAAATGGGGGTCCCACCTCAATTGGGAGCAGAAGGGCAGATATATCTGTTGGATCCACATAATGCCTCTATAGTTTTTTTTTTTTTTTAGGTTTTCTTGATGTTGGTATTTTGGAGGTGAATAAGAAAACAGACACACAATTTATGTAATTGTAGTATAAAATAAAATTGATTTATTTGTAATAATTGTTTGATGAGGTCCTAAAAGGACCAGAAGTATCCCGACCCCTGACTCACGAAGAGTCATCCACCAGCACTCAGGAGAGGAAAAACCCCCTGTGGGGGAAACCTCTGGGGAGCCATGGCTGACAGACTGCCCTTCCCTCTGGGCATTAAGGGGATGTACGAACAAATAGTAGCTGATCTACTGCAGGTAGTGTTGTCTTCATTACAGATTATTAAGCAACTAAGCAATGATCGGGCAAATAAGCGATGATGTGACTGCTTGGTTCTGACTTTTGGCCTGTGTAAACAGAGCACCGACCAGCCTACAAAAGAGCCTTCCCAAACGCCTCCAGAGTGACTCTCCGAGACAGCCTTCCTAAATGCCTCTGCAGTGACTGTCTAGGACAGCCTTCCTAAATGCCTCTACAGTGGCTGACCAAGACAGCCTGTCCAAACCCCTCCGCAGAGGCTGTCTGAGACAGCCTTCCCAAATGCCTCCCCAATGCCTCCACAATGACTGTCCAAAACAGCCTTTACAAAAGCCTTCACAGGGACTGTCCAAAAATTACTTCCAAAACGCCTCCACAGTGGCTGTCCAAGACAGCCTTCCCAAAAGCCTTTGCAGTGACTGACCGAGACAGCCTGTCCCAACCCCTCCGCAGTGGCTGTCCGAGACAGCCTTACCAAACACCTCTACAAAGACTAACTGAGACAGCCTGCCCCAACCCCTCCACAGTGGCTGTCCAAGACAGCCTTCCCAAATGCTTTCCCAAATGCCTCCGCAGTGACTGTCCAAGACAGCCTTCCCAAAAGCCTCCGCAGTGACGGTCTGAGACAGCCTTTCCAAACGCCTCCACAGTGACTGTCTGAGATAGCCTTCCCAAACGCCTCCATAGTGACTGTCTGAGACAGCCTTCCCAAACGCCTCCACAGTGACTGTCTGAGACAGCCTTCCCAAACGCCTCCACAGTAACTATCCAAGAAAGCTGTCCGAAATGACTCCGCAGTGACTGTCCAAGACAGCCTTCCCAAAAGCCTCTGCAGTGGCTGTCCGAGACAGCCTTTCTAAACACCTCTACAGTGACTGACTGAGACAGCCTGCCCCAACCCCACCGCAGTGGCTGTCCGAGACAGCCTTCCCAAATGCCTCCCCAATACTTCCGCAGTGGCTGTCCAAAACAGCCTTTCTAAAAGCCTTCACAGGAACTGTCCAAAAATGACTTCCAAAACGCCTCCGGAGTAGCTATCTGAGACAGCCTGCCCAAACGCCTCCGCATTGGCTGTCCGAGACAGCCTGCCCAAATGTCTCCACAATGACTAACTAAATCAGCCTTCCCAAATCCCCCCACAGTGGCTGTATGAGACATCCTTCCCAAACGCCTCCACAGTGACTGTCTGAGACATCCTTCCCAAACACCTCCATAGTGACTGTCCGAGACAGCCTTCCCAAAGGCCTCCACAGTGTCTGAGACAGCCTTCCGAAATGCCTCCATAGTGACTGTCCGAGACAGCCTTCCCAAATGCCTTCGCAGTGATTGTCCAGGACAACCTTCCCAAATGCCTCCACAGTGTCTGTCTGAGACAGCCTTCCCAAACGCCTCTACAGTGACTGTCCAAGACAGCCTTCCCAAACTCCTCCACAGTGACTGTCTGAGACAGCCTTCCCAAACGCCTCCGCAGTGACTGTCCAGGACAGCCTTCCCAAACGCCGCCACAGTGACTGTCTGAGACAGCCTTCCCAAACGCCTCCACAGTGACTGTCCGAGACAGCCTTCCCAAACGCCTCCACAGTGACTGTCTGAGAAAGCCTTCCCAAACGCCTCCACAGTGACTTTCTGAGACAGCCTTCCCAAACGCCTCCACAGTGACTGTCTGAGACAGCCTTCCCAAACGCCTCCACAGTGACTGTCTGAGACAGCCTTCCCAAACGCCTCCGCAGTGACTGTCCCGCCTCCGCAGTGACTGTCCAGGACAGCCTTCCCAAATGCCTCCACAGTGACTGTCTGAGATAGCCTTCCCAAACGCCTCCACAGTGACTGTCTGAGACAGCCTTCCCAAATGCCTCCCCAATGCCTCCACAGTGGCTGTCCAAAACAGCCTTTCCAAAAGCCTTCACAGGGACTGTCCAAAAATTATTTCCAAAACGCCTCCGCAGTGGCTGTCCAAGACAGTCTTCCCAAAAGCCTTCGCAGTGACTGACCGAGACAGCCTGTCCCAACCCCTCCGCAGTGGCTGTCCGAGACAGCCTTCCCAAATGCTTTCCCAAATGCCTGCGCAGTGACTGTCCAAGACAGCCTTCCCAAAGCCCCGCACAGTGGCTGTATGATACTGCCTTCTCAAATGCCTCCACAATGACTAAGTCAGCCTTCCTAAAGCCCCCCACAGTGGCTGTATGAGTCAGCCTTCCTAAATGCCTCCGGAGTGACTATCTGAGACAGCCTTCCTCCACAGTAACTATCCAAGAAAGCTGTCCAAAATGACTCCGCAGTGACTGTCTGAGACAGCCTTTCCAAACACCTCTACAGTGACTGACTGAGACAGCCTGCCCCAACCCCACCGCAGTGGCTGTCCGAGACAGCCTTCCCAAATGCCTCCCCGATACCTCCGCAGTGGCTGTCCAAAATAGCCTTTCTAAAAGTCTTTGCAGGAAGTGTCCAAAAATGACTTCCAAAACGCCTCCGGAGTAGCTATCTGAGACAGCCTTCCCAAACGCCTCCACAGTGACTGTCCGAGACAGCCTTCCCAAACGTCTCCGCAGTGACTGTCCAGGACAGCTTTCCCAAACGCCGCCACAGTGACTGTCTGAGACAGCCTTCCCAAACGCCTCCATAGTGACTGTCTGAGACAGCCTTCCCAAACGCCTCTACAGTGGCTGTCCGAGACAGCCTTTCCAAACACCTCTACAAAGACTAACTGAGACAGCCTGCCCCAACCCCTCCACAGCGGCTGTCCGAGACAGCCTTCCCAAATGCTTTCCCAAATGCCTGCGCAGTGACTGTCCAAGACAGCCTTCCCAAAGCCCCGCACAGTGGCTGTATGATACTGCCTTCTCAAATGCCTCCACAATGACTAAGTCAGCCTTCCTAAAGCCCCCCACAGTGGCTGTATGAGTCAGCCTTCCTAAATGCCTCCGGAGTGACTGTCCAAGACAGCCTTCCCAAACACCTCCACAGTGACTATCTGAGACAGCCTTCCCAAACACCTCCACAGTGACTATCTGAGACAGCCTGCCCAAATGCCTCTACAGTGACTGTCCGAGACAGCCTTCCCAAACGCCTCCGCAGTGACTGTCCAGGACAGCCTTCCCAAACGCCGCCACAGTGACTGTCTGAGACAGCCTTCCCAAACGCCTCTACAGTGACTGTCCGAGACAGCCTTCCCAAACGCCTCCATAGTGACTGTCTGAGACAGCCTTCCCAAACGCCTCCGCAGTGACTGTCCAGGACAGCCTTCCCAAACGCCGCCACAGTGACTGTCCGAGACAGCTGTCCCAAACGCCTCCGCAGTGACTGTCCAGGACAGCCTTCCCAAACGCCTCCACAGTGACTGTCCGAGACAGCTGTCCCAAACGCCTCCGCAGTGACTGTCCAGGACAGCCTTCCCAAACGCCGCCACAGTGACTGTCTGAGACAGCCTTCCCAAACGCCTCTACAGTGACTGTCCGAGACAGCCTTCCTAAACACCTCCACAGTGACTGTCTGAGACAGCCTTCCCAAACGCCTCTACAGTGACTGTCCGAGACAGCCTTCCCAAAAACCTCAACAGTGACTGACACAGTCTTTCTAAACATTTTCGCAGTGACTGTCTTAGACAGCCTTCTTAATCACCTCCACAGTGGCTGTCCAAAAATGACTTCTCAACCTCCACCACAGTGATTGTCCAAAACCGCCTTCCCAAACGCCTCCGCAGTGACCGACTTTTACTTAAGTCGCGTTGCGTGGTGAGTCTAGTGTATGTCTCTTTAGTCTTCCTCGTGACCTTACTCTCCTTCTATCCTTGTGATTATCTGAAATACACAATTACAGGTTACAATGTTACTTTTATTTTGTTATAGATTTGTATGTTACTATATACAGGAGTGGTTATATTATATATATATATATGTACTATATACAGCTACTATACTATTACTATATAGAACACCGTCAGTCGATGATGTCACACTGTGGCAACAAAAAGTTCCGTGGTCGTCATAACAACCTGACAGATCACTGCTGAATTAAAAAACCTGTCCTGAAAAAGTAAAGCTGGATTCTGATTGGCTGCTATAGTCCGGGCACTTCCACCAGTCTTTATACTTCTGACAAGAGAATCGTTTCCTTAGTACAATATTGTTGGTGCTGGTAAATCTGAAGCCATAGACCTGGATACACTGAGGAACCACTACTGTAAGGTTCTGTTCACATCTGTGCATGGGCCCAGTGGTTATAAGTGGATCCTTGCAGACCCCATAGACCACAGGGGGGTCCGCCAGATCTTCGCTCTCACCATGCACGACTTTCTCTCTGCTGATTTTCCGTGGTTTCTGCAGCACAGATGTGAACGGAGCCTTAGAGGATAAGACTTTGTGGGTCCAGCCCTAGGATTTTGTATAGGCTTTAGTAGAACATGACCCATCAGGACAACCAACTATCCATATGTCCCATGTGAATGAACCCTGGTCTTATCTGTAGGGTTCAACTAATGGCCATTTGGGAAGAAGCTGGACTAAAGATGGTTTCTACCTCCGTAAATCACTATCTACATATTCTGACCAGTTACTTTTTGCCCCCAGAGTCTGCCTGGCCACCTCTAGCCTGGGTGTATGAACCACCAGCCCCACTTAGCTGCACCCCATGGCCGATTTCATGGTCTGTCATTTCCTTACCTTGCCTCTTTTGTATATCTGCCGGTATCTCGTCTACACGTGAATATTAATATGGATGGTGCACAGGAGCTGCCGCTGAAGGGTGCGCATCTCTGTGCCAACAGGACAACACTGGCGCAGGGGCAATGTGTGTGCGGAATACAAGCTGTGGCATTATGACATCACAGCATGAGCTCATAGGTGAGAATATTCATAGTAGCTGAGCTGTGATTGGTCACTGTGGGCAGCATATTCTTAGCTGAGCTGTGATTGGCCACTGTGGGCAACATCTTCTTAGCTGAGCTGTGATTGGTCACTGTGGGCAACATATTCTTAGCTGAGCTGTGATTGGCCACTGTGGGCAACATATTCTTAGCTGAGCTGTGATTGGTCACTGTGGGCAACATATTCTTAGCTGAGCTGTGATTGGTCACTGTGGGCAGCATATTCTTAGCTGAGCTGTGATTGGTCAATGTGGGCAGCATATTCTTAGCTGAGCTGTGATTGGTCACTGTGGGCAACATATTCTTAGCAGAGCTGTGATTGGTCACTGTGGGCAACATATTCTTAGCAGAGCTGTGATTGGTCACTGTGCAGTAAAGGCAATATTACTGTTAGGGCATGTCCTGACATATATAACATGCAGACTCTCTTCCTGGTGAATAGGGGCTGGTGACAAATATGAGACTAAGCCTTAAGGATTTCCAATGTAACCTGTGCTGTAAAGTAAATGACATATTACATTATACACATTGAAATGAATTTCTTATGTGATCTTAAGAAACACAGAGGAGTCCTTCTATGTAGTCTCCATCTCTCTCCTATATCTCTCTATGTCTCTGTCTCTCTATCCCTAGGATAAGTTTTCAATAAAAATGAGCTGGGACACCCCTTTAATATTATATGCCAACAATATATACTGTGGCATGGCACGTCAACTTTGGCTGCGACTCCTGTTATACGACCAAGGATCACTGTGTCATCTTGTGTCTCATTGTAAGTGGTTGGAGTTCCATTGTGACATGGGGGATGTTGTGACTTCAGCTTTTAGTCACAAAAAAATTATGCCCTGCACTACCATGACCATGTTGCAGTATCCTTGAGGTCACAGTTTTCTGATGTTTTGTGGTTGCTTTGCTGCCTCTGGCACTGGACTGCTTGACCGTGTGCATGGCACTATGAAGGCTGAAGACTACCAACACATTGTGCAGCATAATGTAGGGCCCAGTGTGAGAAAGCTGGGTCTCCCTCAGAGGTCAGGGGTCTTCCAGCAGGACAATGACCCAAAACACACTTCAGGTCAGCACTAAAAAATGGTTTGAGAGAAAGCGCTGGAGACTTGTAAAGTGGCAGCAATGAGTCCAGCCCTGAATCCCATAGAACACCTGTGGAGAGATCTCTTGATGGCAGTTTGGAGAAGGCACCGTTCACATCTCAGGGGGGACCTGGAGCAGTTTGCCAAAGAAGAATGATCTAAAATTCCAGCAGAGCCTTGTAAGAAACTCATTGATGGTTATCGGAAGCGGTTGTGCGCAGTTATTGTATCTAAAGGTTGTGCTACCAAGTATTAGGCTGAGGGGGCCAATACTTTTGTCCGGCTCATTTTTGGAGTTTTGTGTAAAATGATAATACCAAAGAGTTTGTGCTTGTAATCATTTTCTGGAAGAACATAAATATTATCTGACAGAATTGCAGGGGTGCCAATACTTTTGGCCAACACTGTACATGTGCAGATTTTTGATGCTGTTTCTTTAGGTCATCGGTAGTTCTCATCCAGAAGCCATGCACATGTGCGGCCACCTATCCATATGTGACCACAGGACTCCTGATAGGCTGATAAATGGGGGTCCCACCTCAATTGGGAGCAGAAGGGCAGATTATATCTGTTGGATCCACATAATGCCTCTATAGGTTTTTTTTTTTTAGGTTTTCTTGATGTTGGTATTTTGGAGGTGAATAAGAAAACAGACACACAATTTATGTAATTGTAGTATAAAATAAAATTGATTTATTTGTAATAATTGTTTGATGAGGTCCTAAAAGGACCAGAAGTATCCCGACCCCTGACTCACGAAGAGTCATCCACCAGCACTCAGGAGAGGAAAAACCCCCTGTGGGGGAAACCTCTGGGGAGCCATGGCTGACAGACTGCCCTTCCCTCTGGGCATTAAGGGGATGTACGAACAAATAGTAGCTGATCTACTGCAGGTAGTGTTGTCTTCATTACAGATTATTAAGCAACTAAGCAATGATCGGGCAAATAAGCGATGATGTCACTGCTTGGTTCTGACTTTTGGCCTGTGTAAACAGAGCACCGACCAGCCTACAAAAGAGCCTTCCCAAACGCCTCCAGAGTGACTCTCCGAGACAGCCTTCCTAAATGCCTCTGCAGTGACTGACCAAGACAGCCTGTCCAAACCCCTCCGCAGTGGCTGTCTGAGACAGCCTTCCCAAATGCCTCCCCAAATGCCTCCGCAGTGGCTGTCCAAGACAGCCTTCCCAAAAGCCTTTGCAGTGACTGACCGAGACAGCCTGTCCCAACCCCTCCGCAGTGGCTGTCCGAGACAGCCTTTCCAAACACCTCTACAAAGACTAACTGAGACAGCCTGCCCCAACCCCTCCACAGTGGCTGTCCAAGACAGCCTTCCCAAATGCTTTCCCAAATGCCTCCGCAGTGACTGTCCAAGACAGCCTTCCCAAAAGCCTCCGCAGTGACGGTCTGAGACAGCCTTTCCAAACGCCTCCACAGTGACTGTCTGAGATAGCCTTCCCAAACGCCTCCACAGTGACTGTCTGAGACAGCCTTCCCAAACGCCTCCACAGTGACTGTCTGAGACAGCCTTCCCAAACGCCTCCACAGTAACTATCCAAGAAAGCTGTCCGAAATGACTCCGCAGTGACTGTCCAAGACAGCCTTCCCAAAAGCCTCTGCAGTGGCTGTCCGAGACAGCCTTTCTAAACACCTCTACAGTGACTGACTGAGACAGCCTGCCCCAACCCCTCCGCAGTGGCTGTCCGAGACAGCCTTCCCAAATGCCTCCCCAATACTTCCGCAGTGGCTGTCCAAAACAGCCTTTCTAAAAGCCTTCACAGGAACTGTCCAAAAATGACTTCCAAAACGCCTCCGGAGTAGCTATCTGAGACAGCCTGCCCAAACGCCTCCGCATTGGCTGTCCGAGACAGCCTGCCCAAATGTCTCCACAATGACTAACTAAATCAGCCTTCCCACCCCCCACAGTGGCTGTATGAGACATCCTTCCCAAACGCCTCCACAGTGACTGTCTGAGACAGCCTTCCCAAACGCATCCATAGTGACTGTCCGAGACAGCCTTCCCAAATGTCTCCGCAGTGACTTTCTGAGACAGCCTTCCTAAAGGCCTCCACAGTGACTGTCTGAGACAGCCTTCCGAAATGCCTCCATAGTGACTGTCCGAGACAGCCTTCCCAAATGCATCCGCAGTGACTGTCCAGGACAACCTTCCCTAATGCCTCCACAGTGACTGTCTGAGACAGCCTTCCCAAACGCCTCTACAGTGACTGTCCGAGACAGCCTTCCCAAACGCCTCCACAGTGACTGTCTGAGACAGCCTTCCCAAACGCCTCCGCAGTGACTGTCCAGGACAGCCTTCCCAAACGCCGCCACAGTGACTGTCCGAGACAGCCTTCCCAAACGCCTCCACAGTGACTGTCCGAGACAGCCTTCCCAAACGCCTCCACAGTGACTGTCTGAGACAGCCTTCCCAAACGCCTCCACAGTGACTGTCTGAGACAGCCTTCCCAAACGCCTCCACAGTGACTGTCTGAGACAGCCTTCCCAAACGCCTCCACAGTGACTGTCTGAGACAGCCTTCCCAAACGCCTCCGCAGTGACTGTCCCGCCTCCGCAGTGACTGTCCCGCCTCCGCAGTGACTGTCCAGGACAGCCTTCCCAAACGCCGCCACAGTGACTGTCTGAGACAGCCTTCCCAAACGCCTCCACAGTGACTGTCTGAGACAGCCTTCCCAAATGCCTCCCCAATGCCTCCACAGTGGCTGTCCAAAACAGCCTTTCCAAACGCCTTCACAGGGACTGTCCAAAAATTACTTCCAAAACGCCTCCGCAGTGGCTGTCCAAGACAGTCTTCCCAAAAGCCTTCGCAGTGACTGACCGAGACAGCCTGTCCCAACCCCTCCGCAGTGGCTGTCCGAGATAGCCTTTTCAAACACCTCTACAAAGACTAACTGAGACAGCCTGCCCCAACCCCTCCACAGCGGCTGTCCGAGACAGCCTTCCCAAATGCTTTCCCAAATGCCTGCGCAGTGACTGTCCAAGACAGCCTTCCCAAAGCCCCGCACAGTGGTTGTATGATACTGCCTTCTCAAATGCCTCCACAATGACTAAGTCAGCCTTCCTAAAGCCCCCCACAGTGGCTGTATGAGTCAGCCTTCCTAAATGCCTCCGGAGTGACTATCTGAGACAGCCTTCCCAAACACCTCCACAGTGACTATCTGAGACAGCCTGTCCAAACGCCTCCACAGTGACTGTCTGAGACAGCCTTCCCAAACGCCTCCACAGTGACTGTCTGAGACAGCCTTCCCAAACGCCTCCAAGAAAGCTGTCCGAAATGACTCCGCAGTGACTGTCCGAGACAGCCTTTCCAAACACCTCTACAGTGACTGACTGAGACAGCCTGCCCCAACCCCACCGCAGTGGCTGTCCGAGACAGCCTTCCCAAATGCCTCCCCGATACCTCCACAGTGGCTGGCCAAAACAGCCTTTCTAAAAGCCTTCGCAGGAACTGTCCAAAAATGACTTCCAAAACGCCTCTGGAGTAGCTATCTGAGACAGCCTTCCCAAACGCCTCTGCAGTGACTGTCCAGGACAGCCTTCCCAAACGCCTCCGCAGTGACTGTCCCGCCTCCGCAGTGACTGTCCCGCCTCCGCAGTGACTGTCCAGGACAGCCTTCCCAAACGCCGCCACAGTGACTGTCTGAGACAGCCTTCCCAAACGCCTCCACAGTGACTGTCTGAGACAGCCTTCCCAAATGCCTCCCCAATGCCTCCACAGTGACTGTCTGAGACAGTCTTCCAAAACGCCTCCGCAGTGACTGTCCAGGACAGCCTTCCCAAACGCCTCCACAGTGAATGTCTGAGACAGCCTTCCCAAACGCCTCTACAGTGACTGTGCAGGACAGCCTTCCCAAACACCTGCACAGTGACTGTCCAGGACAGCCTTCCCAAACGCCTCCACAGTGACTGTCTGAGACAGCCTTCCCAAACGCCTCTACAGTGACTGTGCAGGACAGCCTTCCCAAACACCTCCACAGTGACTGTCCAGGACAGCCTTCCCAAACGCCTCCACAGTGACTGTCTGAGACAGCCTTCCCAAACGCCTCTACAGTGACTGTCCGAGACAGCCTTCCCAAACGCCTCCACAGTGACTGTCTGAGACAGCCTTCCCAAACGCCTCCGCAGTGACTGTCCAGGACAGCCTTCCCAAACGCCGCCACAGTGACTGTCCGAGACAGCCTTCCCAAACGCCTCCACAGTGACTGTCCGAGACAGCCTTCCCAAACGCCTCCACAGTGACTGTCCGAGACAGCCTTCCCAAACGCCTCCACAGTGACTGTCTGAGACAGCCTTCCCAAACGCCTCCACAGTGACTGTCTGAGACAGCCTTCCCAAACGCCTCCACAGTGACTGTCTGAGACAGCCTTCCCAAACGCCTCCACAGTGACTGTCTGAGACAGCCTTCCCAAACGCCTCCGCAGTGACTGTCCCGCCTCCGCAGTGACTGTCCCGCCTCCGCAGTGACTGTCCAGGACAGCCTTCCCAAACGCCGCCACAGTGACTGTCTGAGACAGCCTTCCCAAACGCCTCCACAGTGACTGTCTGAGACAGCCTTTCCAAATGCCTCCCCAATGCCTCCACAGTGACTGTCCAAAACAGCCTTTCCAAAAGCCTTCACAGGGACTGTCCAAAAATTACTTCCAAAACGCCTCCGCAGTGGCTGTCCAAGACAGTCTTCCCAAAAGCCTTCGCAGTGACTGACCGAGACAGCCTGTCCCAACCCCTCCGCAGTGGCTGTCCGAGACAGCCTTTCCAAATGCTTTCCCAAATGCCTGCGCAGTGACTGTCCAAGACAGCCTTCCCAAATGCCTCCCCAATACCTCCGCAGTGACTGTCCAAAACAGCCTTTCTAAAAGCCTTCGCAGGAACTGTCCAAAAATGACTTCCAAAACGCCTCCAGAGTAGCTATCTGAGACAGCCTTCCCAAACGCCTCTACAGTGACTGTCCGAGACAGCCTTCCCAAACGCCTCTACAGTGACTGTCCGAGACAGCCTTCCCAAACGCCTCCACAGTGACTGTCCGAGACAGCCTTCCCAAAAACCTCAACAGTGACTGACACAGTCTTCCTAAACATTTTCGCAGTGACTGTCTTAGACAGCCTTCTTAATCACCTCCACAGTGGCTGTCCAAAAATGACTTCTCAACCTCCACCACAGTGATTGTCCAAAACCGCCTTCCCAAACGCCTCCGCAGTGACCGACTTTTACTTAAGTCGCGTTGCGTGGTGAGTCTAGTGTATGTCTCTTTAGTCTTCCTCGTGACCTTACTCTCCTTCTATCCTTGTGATTATCTGAAATACACAATTACAGGTTACAATGTTACTTTTATTTTGTTATAGATTTGTATGTTACTATATACAGGAGTGGTTATATTATATATATATATATGTACTATATACAGCTACTATACTATTACTATATAGAACACCGTCAGTCGATGATGTCACACTGTGGCAACAAAAAGTTCCGTGGTCGTCATAACAACCTGACAGATCACTGCTGAATTAAAAAACCTGCCCTGAAAAAGTAAAGCTGGATTCTGATTGGCTGCTATAGTCCGGGCACTTCCACCAGTCTTTATACTTCTGACAAGAGAATCGTTTCCTTAGTACAATATTGTTGGTGCTGGTAAATCTGAAGCCATAGACCTGGATACACTGAGGAACCACTACTGTAAGGTTCTGTTCACATCTGTGCATGGGCCCAGTGGTTATAAGTGGATCCTTGCAGACCCCATAGACCACAGGGGGGTCCGCCAGATCTTCGCTCTCACCATGCACGACTTTCTCTGCTGATTTTCCGTGGTTTCTGCAGCACAGATGTGAACGGAGCCTTAGAGGATAAGACTTTGTGGGTCCAGCCCTAGGATTTTGTATAGGCTTTAGTAGAACATGACCCATCAGGACAACCAACTATCCATATGTCCCATGTGAATGAACCCTGGTCTTATCTGTAGGGTTCAACTAATGGCCATTTGGGAAGAAGCTGGACTAAAGATGGTTTCTACCTCCGTAAATCACTATCTACATATTCTGACCAGTTACTTTTTGCCCCCAGAGTCTGCCTGGCCACCTCTAGCCTGGGTGTATGAACCACCAGCCCCACTTAGCTGCACCCCATGGCCGATTTCATGGTCTGTCATTTCCTTACCTTGCCTCTTTTGTATATCTGCCGGTATCTCGTCTACACGTGAATATTAATATGGATGGTGCACAGGAGCTGCCGCTGAAGGGTGCGCATCTCTGTGCCAACAGGACAACACTGGCGCAGGGGCAATGTGTGTGCGGAATACAAGCTGTGGCATTATGACATCACAGCATGAGCTCATAGGTGAGAATGTTCATAGTAGCTGAGCTGTGATTGGTCACTGTGGGCAACATATTCTTAGCTGAGCTGTGATTGGTCACTGTGGGCAACATATTCTTAGCTGAGCTGTGATTGGTCACTGTGGGCAGCATATTCTTAGCAGAGCTGTGATTGGTCACTGTGCAGTAAAGACAATATTACTGTTAGGGCATGTCCTGACATATATAACATGCAGACTCTCTTCCTGGTGAATAGGGGCTGGTGACAAATATGAGACTAAGCCTCAAGGATTTCCAATGTAACCTGTGCTGTAAAGTAAATGACATATTACATTATACACATTCAAATGTGATCTTTTAACGTATTCTTAAGAAACACAGAGGAGTCCTTCTATGTAGTCTCCATCTCTCTCCTATATCTCTCTATGTCTCTGTCTCTCAATCCCTAGGATAAGTTATCAATAAAAATGAGTTGGGACACCCCTTTAATATTATATGCCAACAATATATACTGTGGCATGGCGCGTCAACTTTGGCTGCAACTCCTGTTATACGACCAAAGATCACTGTGTCATCTTGTGTCTCATTGTAAGTGGTTGGAGTTCCATTGTGACATGGGGGATGTTGTGACTTCAGCTTTTAGTCACAAAAAAATTATGCCCTGCACTACCATGACCATGTTGCAGTATCCTTGAGGTCACAGTTTTCTGATGTTTTGGGGTTGCTTTGCTGCCTCTGGCACTGGACTGCTTGACCGTGTGCATGGCATTATGAAGTCTGAAGACTACCAACACATTGTGCAGCATAATGTAGGGCCCAGTGTGAGAAAGCTGGGTCTCCCTCAGAGGTCATGGGTCTTCCAGCAGGACAATGACCCAAAACACACTTCAGGTCAGCACTAAAAAATGGTTTGAGAGTAAGCACTGGAGACTTGTAAAGTGGCAGCAATGAGTCCAGCCCTGAATCCCATAGAACACCTGTGGAGAGATCACTTGATGGCAGTTTGGAGAAGGCCCCCTTCACATCTCAGGGACCTGGAGCAGTTTGCCAAAGAAGAATGGTCTAAAATTCCAGCAGAGCCTTGTAAGAAACTCACTGATGGTTACCGGAAGCGGTTGTGCGCAGTTATTGTATCTAAAGGTTGTGCTACCAAGTATTAGGCTGAGGGGGCCAATACTTTTGTCCGGCTCATTTTTGGAGTTTTGTGTAAAATGATAATACCAAAGAGTTTGTGCTTGTAATCATTTTCTGGAAGAACATAAATATTATCTGACAGAATTGCAGGGGTGCCAATACTTTTGGCCAACACTGTACGTGTGCAGATTTTTGGTGCTGTTTCAGGACTCCTGATAGGCTGATAAATGGGGGTCCCACCTCAATTGGGAGCAGAAGGGCAGATTATATCTGTTGGATCCACATAATGCCTCTATAGGTTTTTTTTTTTTTTTAGGTTTTCTTGATGTTGGTATTTTGGAGGTGAATAAGAAAACAGACACACTATTTAATTGTAGTATAAAATAAAATTGATTTATTTGTAATAATTGTTTGATGAGGTCCTAAAAGGACCAGAAGTATCCCGACCCCTGACTCACGAAGAGTCATCCACCAGCACTCAGGAGAGGAAAAACCCCCTGTGGGGGAAACCTCTGGGGAGCCATGGCTGACAGACTGCCCTTCCCTCTGGGCATTAAGGGGATGTACGAACAAATAGTAGCTGATCTACTGCAGGTAGTGTTGTCTTCATTACAGATTATTAAGCAACTAAGCAATGATCGGGCAAATAAGCGATGATGTCACTGCTTGGTTCTGACTTTTGGCCTGTGTAAACAGAGCACCGACCAGCCTACAAAAGAGCCTTCCCAAACGCCTCCAGAGTGACTCTCCGAGACAGCCTTCCTAAATGCCTCTGCAGTGACTGACCAAGACAGCCTGTCCAAACCCCTCCGCAGTGGCTGTCTGAGACAGCCTTCCCAAATGCCTCCCCAAAAGCCTTCACAGGGACTGTCCAAAAATTACTTCCAAAACGCCTCCGCAGTGGCTGTCCAAGACAGCCTTCCCAAAAGCCTTTGCAGTGACTGACCGAGACAGCCTGTCCCAACCCCTCCGCAGTGGCTGTCCGAGACAGCCTTTCCAAACACCTCTACAAAGACTAACTGAGACAGCCTGCCCCAACCCCTCCACAGTGGCTGTCCAAGACAGCCTTCCCAAATGCTTTCCCAAATGCCTCCACAGTGACTGTCCAAGACAGCCTTCCCAAAAGCCTCCGCAGTGACGGTCTGAGACAGCCTTTCCAAACGCCTCCACAGTGACTGCCTGAGACAGCCTTCCCAAACGCCTCCACAGTGACTGTCTGAGACAGCCTTCCCAAACGCCTCCACAGTGACTGTCTGAGACAGCCTTCCCAAACGCCTCCACAGTAACTATCCAAGAAAGCTGTCCGAAATGACTCCGCAGTGACTGTCTAAGACAGCCTTCCCAAAAGCCTCTGCAGTGGCTGTCCGAGACAGCCTTTCTAAACACTTCTACAGTGACTGACTGAGACAGCCTGCCCCAACCCCTCTGCAGTGGCTGTCCGAGACAGCCTTCCCAAATGCCTCCCCAATACTTCCGCAGTGGCTGTCCAAAACAGCCTTTCTAAAAGCCTTCACAGGAACTGTCCAAAAATGACTTCCAAAACGCCTCCGGAGTAGCTATCTGAGACAGCCTGCCCAAACGCCTCCACATTGGCTGTCCGAGACAGCCTGCCCAAATGTCTCCACAATGACTAACTAAATCAGCCTTCCCAAATCCCCCCACAGTGGCTGTATGAGACATCCTTCCCAAACGCCTCCACAGTGACTGTCTGAGACAGCCTTTCCAAACGCCTCCATAGTGACTGTCAGAGACAGCCTTCCCAAATGTCTCCGCAGTGACTGTCTGAGACAGCCTTCCTAAAGGCCTCCACAGTGACTGTCTGAGACAGTCTTCCCAAACGCTTCCACAGTGACTAACTAAGACAGCCTTCCCAAACGCCTCCACAGTGACTGTCTGAGACAGCCTTCCGAAATGCCTCCATAGTGACTGTCCGAGACAGCCTTCCCAAATGCCTCCGCAGTGACTGTCCAGGACAACCTTCCCAAATGCCTCCACAGTGACTGTCTGAGACAGCCTTCCCAAACGCCTCCACAGTGACTGTCCAAGACAGCCTTCCCAAACGCCTCCACAGTGACTGTCTGAGACAGCCTTCCCAAATGCCTCCACAGTGACTGTCTGAGACAACCTTCCCAAACGCCTCCGCAGTGACTGTCCCGCCTCCGCAGTGACTGTCCAGGACAGCCTTCCCAAACGCCGCCACAGTGACTGTCTGAGACAGCCTTCCCAAACGCCTCCACAGTGACTGTCTGAGACAGCCTTCCCAAATGCCTCCCCAATGCCTCCACAGTGGCTGTCCAAAACAGCCTTTCCAAAAGCCTTCACAGGGACTGTCCAAAAATTACTTCCAAAACGCCTCCGCAGTGGCTGTCCAAGACAGTCTTCCCAAAGCCTTCGCAGTGACTGACCGAGACAGCCTGTCCCAACCCCTCCGCAGTGGCTGTCCGAGATAGCCTTTCCAAAGACCTCTACAAAGACTAACTGAGACAGCCTGCCCCAACCCCTCCACAGCGGCTGTCCGAGACAGCCTTCCCAAATGCTTTCCCAAATGCCTGCGCAGTGACTGTCCAAGACAGCCTTTCCAAAGCCCCGCACAGTGGCTGTATGATACTGCCTTCTCAAATACCTCCACAATGACTAAGTCAGCCTTCCTAAAGCCCCCCACAGTGGCTGTATGAGTCAGCCTTCCTAAATGCCTCCGGAGTGACTGTCCAAGACAGCCTTCCCAAACACCTCCACAGTGACTATCTGAGACAGCCTGCCCAAACGCCTCCACAGTGACTGTCTGAGACAGCCTTCCCAAACGCCTCCACAGTGACTGTCTGAGACAGCCTTCCCAAACGCCTCCAAGAAAGCTGTCCGAAATGACTCCGCAGTGACTGTCCGAGACAGCCTTTCCAAACACCTCTACAGTGACTGACTGAGACAGCCTGCTCCAACCCCACCGCAGTGGCTGTCCGAGACAGCCTTCCCAAATGCCTCCCCGATACCTCCGCAGTGGCTGTCCAAAACAGCCTTTCTAAAAGCCTTCGCAGGAACTGTCCAAAAATGACTTCCAAAACGCCTCCGGAGTAGCTATCTGAGACAGCCTTCCCAAACGCCTCTGCAGTGACTGTCCAGGACAGCCTTCCCAAACGCCGCCACAGTGACTGTCTGAGACAGCCTTCCCAAACGCCGCCACAGTGACTGTCTGAGACAGCCTTCCCAAACGCCTCCACAGTGACTGTCTGAGACAGCCTTCCCAAACGCCTCCGCAGTGACTGTCAAGGACAGCCTTCCCAAACGCCTCCACAGTGACTGTCTGAGACAGCCTTCCCAAACGCCTCTACAGTGACTGTCCAGGACAGCCTTCCCAAACACCTCCACAGTGACTGTCCAGGACAGCCTTCCCAAACGCCTCCACAGTGAATGTCTGAGACAGCCTTCCCAAACGCCTCCACAGTGACTGTGCAGGACAGCCTTCCCAAACGCCGCCACAGTGACTGTCCGAGACAGCCTTCCCAAATGCCTCCGCAGTGACTGTCCGAGACAGCCTTCCCAAAAACCTCAACAGTGACTGACACAGTCTTCCTAAACATTTTCGCAGTGACTGTCTTAGACAGCCTTCTTAATCACCTCCACAGTGGCTGTCCAAAAATGACTTCTCAACCTCCACCACAGTGATTGTCCAAAACCGCCTTCCCAAACGCCTCCGCAGTGACCGACTTTTACTTAAGTCGCGTTGCGTGGTGAGTCTAGTGTATGTCTCTTTAGTCTTCCTCGTGACCTTACTCTCCTTCTATCCTTGTGATTATCTGAAATACACAATTACAGGTTACAATGTTACTTTTATTTTGTTATAGATTTGTATGTTACTATATACAGGAGTGGTTATATTATATATATATATATGTACTATATACAGCTACTATACTATTACTATATAGAACACCGTCAGTCGATGATGTCACACTGTGGCAACAATAAGTTCTGTGGTCGTCATAACAACCTGACAGATCACTGCTGAATTAAAAAACCTGTCCTGAAAAAGTAAAGCTGGATTCTGATTGGCTGCTATAGTCCGGGCACTTCCACCAGTCTTTATACTTCTGACAAGAGAATCGTTTCCTTAGTACAATATTGTTGGTGCTGGTAAATCTGAAGCCATACACCTGGATACACTGAGGAACCACTACTGTAAGGTTCTGTTCACATCTGTGCATGGGCCCAGTGGTTATAAGTGGATCCTTGCAGACCCCATAGACCACAGGGGGGTCCGCCAGGTCTTCGCTCTCACCATGCACGACTTTCTCTGCTGATTTTCCGTGGTTTCTGCAGCACAGATGTGAACGGAGCCTTAGAGGATAAGACTTTGTGGGTCCAGCCCTAGGATTTTGTATAGGCTTTAGTAGAACATGACCCATCAGGACAACCAACTATCCATATGTCCCATGTGAATGAACCCTGGTCTTATCTGTAGGGTTCAACTAATGGCCATTTGGGAAGAAGCTGGACTAAAGATGGTTTCTACCTCCGTAAATCACTATCTACATATTCTGACCAGTTACTTTTTGCCCCCAGAGTCTGCCTGGCCACCTCTAGCCTGGGTGTATGAACCACCAGCCCCACTTAGCTGCACCCCATGGCCGATTTCATGGTCTGTCATTTCCTTACCTTGCCTCTTTTGTATATCTGCCGGTATCTCGTCTACACGTGAATATTAATATGGATGGTGCACAGGAGCTGCCGCTGAAGGGTGCGCATCTCTGTGCCAACAGGACAACACTGGCGCAGGGGCAATGTGTGTGCGGAATACAAGCTGTGGCATTATGACATCACAGCATGAGCTCATAGGTGAGAATATTCATAGTAGCTGAGCTGTGATTGGTCACTGTGGGCAGCATATTCTTAGCTGAGCTGTGATTGGTCACTGTGGGCAACATATTCTTAGCAGAGCTGTGATTGGTCACTGTGCAGTAAAGCCAATATTACTGTTAGGGCATGTCCTGACATATATAACATGCAGACTCTCTTCCTGGTGAATAGGGGCTGGTGACAAATATGAGACTAAGCCTTAAGGATTTCCAATGTAACCTGTGCTGTAAAGTAAATGACATATTACATTATACACATTGAAATGAATTTCTTATGTGATCTTAAGAAACACAGAGGAGTCCTTCTATGTAGTCTCCATCTCTCTCCTATATCTCTCTATGTCTCTGTCTCTCTATCCCTAGGATAAGTTATCAATAAAAATGAGCTGGGACACCCCTTTAATATTATATGCCAACAATATATACTGTGGCATGGCGCGTCAACTTTGGCTGCAACTCCTGTTATACGACCAAGGATCACTGTGTCATCTTGTGACTCATTGTAAGTGGTTGGAGTTCCATTGTGACATGGGGGATGTTGTGACTTCAGCTTTTAGTCACAAAAAAATTATGCCCTGCACTACCATGACCATGTTGCAGTATCCTTGAGGTCACAGTATGTTGCTACTAAAGTTGCAGTAGGCCTAACTTCCAGCCTCATCCCTTTGAGTGACCTATTGATATAGCAAAGCAATAATGCCCCCACATAGGTAACAGTGATCTAATAATGCCCCCTTACAGGAAATAGTTCCTGATAATATACCCCACATAAGTAATATTGCCCCCTACAGGTAGGTAATACTGTCCTAATTATCTCCCCACAAGTAACTGTCCTCCCATATTGCCCTTGTAGTGCTCCCCAACATATACATTAGTGATCCACACAGGTAATAACTCTTTCCACCCTAACCCTGCATAGGAAATAGCCCTCCCACATCATATCACATCATATCACATCATATCCAATCCAGTTCTCTCCCCCATCCAGACATCGGTAACAGTACATCTAGTCCAGTTCTCTCCACAACACCCCACTTAGGTAATAGTGCTCCCATATTACATCCAGTCCAGTCAAGTTCTCCCCACCAAACTCCCATATAGGTAATAGCGCCCCCACATTACATCTAGTCCAGCTCTCACCACCACACCCCCATATAGGTAATAGCGCCCCCACACATTACATCCAGTCCAGTTCTCACCACCACACGCCCACATAGGTAATAGTTCAAGCAGTACCACAGAGCAGAAGACAGCATAGTCAGGTGGATAATAGAAGAGATGAACAGACAGGCGCCACATCAGCGCTCTGCAAGAAGAAAAAGTAGGCATGCGCCTCTCCACAGCAGATGTCACTAGTGTGGTAAAAGGGGTCTATGAGGTCCCTTGACTTAGTGGCCTGTAACATATGTATGTTACAGCTCTTGGGCCATAATATAACTTCTCGGCGGCTTGGATAAGGCTGAAGTGTTGACGTGGACGTTCTCCTCCGTGACCCCCAGTCTCCCACAGTCAGACAATGAGCGGGCGTGACAGTTCTCCGGCTAATTAATCACATAGCCCCTAACTCAATTACAGGCAACCTCTGTAAGCATCAGACAGCCGGGCATTAGCAGGGTGGGAATAATTATTATATAATTCCTAATGAGTCCTGACCAAGAAAGAATGTGAAATATTAGAGGAACGCAAATATCCACAGGGATCCAGCACCCTTTCATCACCAGATGGCACGCCAAAGAAAACAGCACGCTATGCCATCGAAGAACACAGCAGTGTATGGCCTTATATGTACAGGATACACTGTAGACCGGACATAACATATTGCTGGAGATGATGACTTTGGGGATTTTGTCTTTCATGTTCCCACATTTGTTAACACATTAATGTAAGCAGAAAATCTACAGAAATGTGATCGGATAAGAAAAGGCAGTCTAATGTATATAAGTGGAACAATAGGCCACTGTATGTAAGGCTGTGCTGGCTGGGCTATAGGCACAGTATAGACTTCTGTAAATGGTGTAGAATGGCATTGGTGGTGAATTTATTTAAAGTGCTATTCCAGCTCACTAATCCAGAGTAATGGAAAGGATGAAGTGGGCATGCCTTGGTTGTGGTGGGGCTTCTGTTTATTGCTGTGAAAATGAAGGTGGTCTGCTGTGATTATTTGACAAATGGTAGTCCTGCATCATGTGGCATCACTCAGTTTGCCTGTCCTCATTGCATGATGCATGCAGAATGACTGTTGTGATTACTGGGGTAATAGTGCAGGAGGACTGCTGTGATTACTGGGGTAATGGTGCAGAAGAATTGCTGTGATTACTGGGGTAGTGGTGCAAAAGAATTGCTGTGATTACTGGGGTAATAGTGCAGAAGGACTGCTGTGATTACTGGGGCAGTGGTGCAGGAGAACTGCTGTGACTACTGGGGTAATAGTGCAGAAGGACTACTGTGATTACTGGGGTAGTAGTGCAGGAGGACTGATGTGATTACTGGGGCAGTGGTGCAGGAGAACTGCTGTGACTACTGGGGTAATAGTGCAGAAGGACTGCTGTGATTACTGAGGTAGTAGTGCAGGAGGACTGCTGTGATTACTGGGGTAATAGTGTAGGAGGACTGCTGTGATTACTGGGGTAGTAGTGCAGGAGTACTGCTGTGATTACTGGGGCAATAGTGCAGGAGGACTGCTGTGATTATTGGGGTAATAGTGCAGAAGGACTGCTGTTTTTACTGCGGTAATAGTTTAGGAGATTTTCTGTTTTATTGGGGTAGTAGTGCAGGAGAGCTGATGTAATTACTGAGGTAATTGTGACCATCTCTATAAAAGCAGAGGTTTTGGCAGTTTGCTGGTCTAGGACATTCAGGAGCATGTTAGCACAATGCCAATGAAGAAAGACTTAAGCAATGGTCTTAGAGAAGCAATTGTTCCTGTCCTTCAATCTGGGAAAGTTTAGAAGGACATTTTCAAACAATTTGATGTGCATCATTCTACTGTAAGAAAGATCATTCAGAATTGGAAAAGATTCTTAAGAATGGGCGTCCCAAAACATTCATCCTGAGATCACATTGTGTAGTGCTCAGAGAAACTGCACAAACCCCAAGAGCGGCATTTCTACAGGTCTCAGCATGCTAAATGTTCAAGGTCATGACAATGTTATTAGAAAAAGACTGGGCAAGTTTCTAAAAACCAACATGGCAGAGAAACTTAAGTTTGCAAATTTGTTTCTGAGCAAACCACAAGACTTATGAAACAATGTCCTTTGGTCGGACAAGATGAAAGTAGAAATGTTTGGTCATAATGCACAGTGACAGGTTTCACAAGAACAAAACACAGAATATCAGCAAAAACACTGCATACAAACTGTCTAGCATGGTGGTGGTTAGAGATGGGTGAACCTCCTAAGATTAGTTTCATTGTGGGTTCAGGTGGCTCAGGTCCCAGATTTATTTAGGGTCAAACAAGTTTGGGTAGAACTGGAAGTGAAATTATTATACTCTGAGGTTGCTTCACTTCACTATTTTTGGTGACATCACGAACCCGGGATCACTGCTGAGGCCTGTGAGTGGACCTCAATGGTGACATGGGCATACTGAGTCTCATGACAACATGATGCTTGGCGTACCCATGTAACTGCCGTGACCTAATCACAGGCCTCTGTGGTAACAACTCCCCTGGGCCTCCACCTAATATACTGGGGCCTGAAGGGATGCCAGAGTATAATAATTACCGCAATGCATGTTGTTCAAGACAAATCCCCAATTATTTGTTTTTGTTAAAAAAAAATTGAGAAAAATTTGAAATATTCGGGTTGAACTCGTCTCATGACAAAGTGGTCAGAGGTGGTAGGTGGTGGAAGTATGATGAATTGGACTTGCTCTGTAACCAAAGGACTTGGGCACTTTGCAGTCATTGTGTCAAATACCAAAATATTCTAGAGACAAATGTGAGGCTACCTATTGAGGCCTGAAACTGGGTCATACAACAAGACAATGATCCCAAGCACACCTTCAAATCTACAACAAGATGGTTGCAGAATAGAATCAAGGTGGTTTCAATGCCCCAGTTAACATCCAAGTCCTCAACCCAATTGAAATGGTGTGGTGGGACCTTAAGAGAAAGAAGAGTAGCAACATTATGAAGAAGAGTGGTCCAAAATTCCCCCAGAACAATGTGAGAGAATGATAAAGCCATATAGAGAACCATCAAGTTACTATTACTAGAGGTGGTTCTACAAGCCCCTGGGGTGGACTATGTTTTTTACACATAGCTTATCCAATTTGGTTTAGTTTTTGTTAAATAAATGATGAAATAGTGGCATGTGTTGTGTGTTGTCCATCTGAGGTTGGAATTAACAAGTTAAGACCTAGGACCAAATGTTTTTTTTACTAGAAGTCAAAGAGGATGGAATCTGTTTTTCTCACACCTCATTTTTCTTAACCCACATTGGGCATGCCCAACTGGATTGGTGGATCTGGCTCTATCGTATCTCATTGCTGTCTCCCAACTTTTAGAGACGGCTCGTAGACCTGTGCAAACTATGTTCAAGCCTGTCTCACCCTATCTGTAGACCTACCGATGTAAGGGCCCCTTCACACGGCGTAAGTGCTCGGCTTACTTCAATGGGAGCGCTCTTAAAGCTGGCTCGGAATGAGCCGAGCGCTTACGCCGTGTGAAGGGGCCCTAAATATTAACAACTCCGCAGAACATCCCCAGTTCTTGGACTCTAAACATAAACACCTCGGCGATTCCATTTGGCATTTATTTTAGTAACATTTACTATATGTTAGTTCTAAACTACATCTTGATATTTCCTTCGCAGAGTCTGGAAAGCCAAATAACCTAAAATGAAATTCATAATGAAAAAGTAATGTAGTTGGACAATAATAGGAACGACCCATGGTAAACACAGCAGGAACACAACAAAAAAAAACTGGGATTATTGGGCCGCTCATCTATCAGGAAAATGAGAAACAGGCGCAAAATATGTACTAATAATGTAATATTATATTCCTGGGGGCTTCCACATAAAACATATTAATAAGTGCCACCAGGTTATTGATGGATCGGGTCATTTTCCCCTCCCTTGTACATTCTTCCCAGCGTCGGTGTAATTACTGAGCACTTGCCCCATACAGTGTATAAATAGGAGAGCACTGGACCACGGCATGCTTGGCAGATGTCTCTATTCTTGTAGAGGAACCACTCCTAACTTTCCATAGCGGAGGAAAACCCAGCAGCGCTTAGGTTTTAAGCAAGTATAATAAAAATGTGGGCTGGCAGGCTGGGGCCAGGAGGTTACCTTCCTTGGAAGGCTTTTGTTACAGTAAACTTTCAGGCGTTTAATACATTACTAGTATGATGTTCTGCTTGTTTTATTCATTTATGCCTCATACATGCACAATATACATAATTCTCCTCCAATATTCATACCTCAGTCTGTCCTTTCCTTAAAATAGTTGTTCCCGTAAATAGATTTCTAACAAACAGAGGCGAAACTTGAAGCTCTTGGACCCAATGCAAAATCTGTAATGGGGCCCCTACCGGTCTCGTGTTATTTAGAACAGTGGGATATTTTATGGGGCGGAAAAGCTTTGTTGCCCCCTAAGGGTCCAGAGAGTTAGATACTGCTACCTGTTAACTATGCCCCTGCTGGTAAATAAGGATGATATGAAAGGGTAAAAGGGGTTAAATGGGTATTCTAGCCCAAAATAGAGTTTTTATACTGCTGGCCTATCCACAGGATAGAGCTGCCTATGTGCACTCCCTGTCCACTTCACTAGCTGCAGGAACAAATTCAATTGTCCTATGACCCAGGTGTCCAGGATATGAAAACTCTATTTTGACCTGGAATACCCCTTTAGGCTAAAGCCCCACTAAAGTTTTTTTTTGTTGCAGATTTTGTGGCAGTTTTTTGAGAGAAAGCAAGGAGTGGTTGAGTAGAAGGGAAAAGTATATAAGAGCTTCCCATACATTAAGGGGCCCTTCACACTACTGATACGCTGCCTGATTCTGAACGTTAAAACATGTTCAGAATCAGCGCGTAGAAAGCAGATCCCATTCATTTCACTAGGAGCCGGCATACGAGCACTCCCCATTGAAATGAATGGGCTGCTTTTTACTCTACGAGCGCTCCCATTGAAGTGAATGGGAAGCGCTCACGTGTACGGCTCGCCGTGTGAAGGGGCCCGGCGCTCGGCTCAGTCCGAGCTGTACACGTGAGCGCTTCCCATTCACTTCAATGGGAGCGCTTGTAGAGTAAAAAGCAGCCCATTCATTTCAATGGGGAGCGCTCGTATGCCGGCTCCTAGTGAAATGAATGGGATCTGCTTTATACGCCGCTAATTCTGACCGTGTTTTAACGTTCAGAATCAGGCAGCATATCCGTAGTGTGAAGGGGCCCAAATAGTCCTTTTGCAGTTCAGCACATTCACTTGAATTAGACTTAGCTGCGATCAGGCCATGTGACCAATAGACGTAACTTCATGTGGTCTACTGGTTCAAACAGCTAATCCATAGGGGTCCTAAGTTCCTAAGTGTTGAACCCTCTCAGATCTTCAATTGATGACTTATCCTAGGAAATGGAAAGCTGCCTAACGCTGGCCATGCATTTTGGATTAATATTGACTGGACCTGACTGATTTGAGGGCCCCTTCACACGGAGGATACGCTGGCTGATTTTGAACGTGTAAACAGCGGCGTTTAAAACAGGTCCCATTGCTTTCTATGGGAGCCGGCATACGTGCGCTCCCCATAGAAATGAATGGGCTGTTTTTTTCCATTCATTTCTATGGGGAGTGCGCGTATGCTGGCTCCCATAGAAAGCAATGGGACCTGTTTTAAACGCTGCTGATTCGGAACGTTTACATGTTCAGAATCAGCCAGCGTATCCTCCGTGTGAAGGAGCCCTTAGAAAGACCAAACAACAACCTAAAGTGCAATATTGGTCTTCCAATATTCCTTAACAGCAAATGTCAGGTAAGATAAGGATCAGACTGATGGATCAATCTGCCCAATCCTTTAGTTCTGAAAGAACATAAGCTACCACCATAAATGGTGGCTGTCTACTGTATCCCCACAGAGGACACATACATACTTGACCAAGCTGAACATGTACGGTGGATCAGGAGATGACTTTGGGTCAAACAAGCCTTCAGCCAACATCTATGTAATATGTATCTTTCCTGTTATGTCCATGTGTTATCTGACATTGAGGGATTAGTTAGTCCCTGCCAAAGGCATTATACTACAACACATGAAAGTCATCTGCAAAGTAAAAAGTTAGTAACCACTTAAGGCCACGATCTTAATGGAATTGGCAGTGCTCTATCCCATAAAATGTTCTTGAGGCTCGCCCAGAGCTGTCCAGCCAAGGTGTGCAAAATTGGCCAAATGTATTACCTCTTTTAAGGTAAATTGCTTTCACATACATAAGGAATTTCGTAGCCTTAGATATATATCTGCCTCGTAGGAGGAGATTACAGAACCCAACGTAGGATAGTTTTTTTTCCTATTTGTAGGCTTCGTAAATTGTTCGGTAGTTTATTAGAGTTGTATTTGGGATTGTAGGCCTATTGGGTTATACTGTGTTACTTTGCAGGTTTGATCCGTCTCCATTCATGCAGTGCTTTATGTTTACTCCCGGACCTCCTGCTGGCACGTGGAACGTTCCTAGTTTTCTGTTTCCTTTAGAATAATCCAGCACTATGGCTGCCTCCAGTCAGACTCCAGTATTGCTTGCATTAACATGGAGATGTTTATATGAGCTGTATAAACGTTCTTAGTTGTATCCCTGCTCCTGTTTCCCTGCTTTAACACTTAAGAACAGGCTTTTCATTATTAGTTAGCCAAGGTCGTAGCAAGGCTTTCCTTTATCTTGGGACAAGACTCAGTTTGCTGCCCAGCTCTGTATCTAAACACCCTGGCTAAAGGTTCCCATAAACATCAGAGTAAAGTCAGTGGAATCCATTCATTTTGGCGGGAGTAGCTGACTATTATGTGTATGGAACTTTGCAACTCTCATCTGAAGATAAGCCTGAGGTGTCTGACAGCAGAATACTGCCCTCTTCCTATTCGAACACAAGGTTGGTTGGGGAACATGTGTATGGGGCAGTTTGTAGGAATAGCTGTAGTCTGTATGGTCACCGTAAAGAGTATCGCTAGACCCCAGCATATCACCCCAGCCCTGCAGATAGATAGGTTAGGGTCACCAGAACCAGCATATCACCCCAGCCCCATAGATAGATAGGTTAGTGTTGGGGAGCATGTGTATGGGGCAGCTCATAGGAATAGCTGCGGTCTGTATGGTCACCGTAAAGAGTATCACCAGAACCCAACATATCAACCCAGGCCTGCAGATAGATAGGTTAGTGTCACCAGAACCCAGCATATCACTCAGCTCTGCAGATAGATACCGGTAGGTTACTGTCACCAGAACCCAGCATATCACCGCAGCCCTGCAGAAAGATAGGTTAGGGTGACCAGACAACAGCATATCAAACCAGCCCCGCAGATAGATAGGTTAGGATTACCAGACCCCAGCATATCAACTCAGCCTTGCAGATAGATAGGTTATGGTCACCTGAATCCAGCATATCAACTCAGCCCTGTGGTTATAGTCACCAGATCCCAACATATCAACCCAGCCTACAGATAGATAGGTTAGGGTCACCAGAACCCAGCATATAACCCCAGCCCTGCAGATAGATAGGCTAGGGTGACCAGATAACAGCATATCAAACCAGCCCCTCAGATAGATAGGTTAGGATTACCAGACCCCAGCATATCAACTCAGCCTTGCAGATAGATAGGTTAGGGTCACCAGAATCCAGCATATCAACTCAGCCCTGCAGATAGATAGGTTAGGGTCACCAGAACCCAGCATATCAAACCAGCCCTGCAGATAGATAGGTTAGGGTCACCAGACAACAGCATATCAAACCAGCCCTGCAGATAGATAGGTTAGGATTACCAGACCCCAGCATATCAACTCAGCCTTGCAGATAGATAGGTTAGGGTCACCAGAACCCAGCATATCAACCCAGCCCTGAAGATAGATAGGTTAGGATTAGAGATGAGCAAGTACTGTTCGGATCAGCCGATCCGAACAGCACGCTCCATAGAAATTAATGGATGCTCCTGGTACTTTTGCTTTGTCGTCGGCCGGCCGCTTAACTCCCCGCGTGCCGGCTACGTCCATTCATTTCTATGCAAGCGTGCTGTTCGGATCGGCTGATCCAAACAGTACTCACTCATCTCTAGTTAGGATCACCAGAACCCAGCCCTGCATATAGGTTAGGTTAACCTGACAATGAAAACCTCTTATGATTCAGGTGGCCATAACCTATCTGTGGAGCTGGGTTCTGGTGTCAGACTCCCTTTAAGGCATCTTTTCCCCAGGGGATATTCCATACCAATACATCAATGACAATGACAAACATTTGTAATACGCATTTCTCAGGAGGATCAAAACATTGTAAAATTAGTGGCTTCCGTAGAGGCGCTTATCCCCAACACCTACAGGGTTCAATTGCTTTACAGGAAGCCAACTTACCTGTCAGTATATTTTTGGCATGTGAGAGGAAACCCACACAAACCCCATATACATGCTGTCCTTAGTTGGATTCAAAGCCATTGCTGTAACCCACAGAACCCATAGTGTCAATTTAAAGGCATTGTTTAGGAAATCACGGTGTGTGCTACAACTATTGAGCCATCAAACTACATACTGCGTGACACTTCTTGGTTCCATTTTCATATCCTTCGTAGTCACTTTTGAAAATATGTTTTCCTAAACAATCCCTTTAAATTGACACTATGGGTTCTGTGGGTTTCTGCATGTAACCACTATTTAAATGGGCAGGGTCCCCACATTTCAGGTCTCCATGCAGATGCAAATGATGAAGACCATATTTCTAGTGGAAACCTAGCGTAATAGTATGGGCAAGTGTGTACCATCAATGGGCGGTCATAGATACAGCGCTCAGAGTGGGAGAAGTTTTTATAATGGAACATTTTTACACATTTCTACAAGTTTCAAAAAAAATTTGGAATATTTTCTACCTCTTCTGCCCCATTAAGACTGAAATTCTGACATGTATTAAACTCAGGAGAAATTCTTTATAAGAAACTATAGGAAAATGAATTGGATGATTTCATTGCTGCCCGCGGTTACGATTCTTATGAAAAACATTGGGTAAGTATTGAACCTGAGAGAATTCGTGATTACAATGATTTCCTGGTGTTTCATACCAGGGGCTGTAAAAGACGCCATTCTGGGTTTTCCATCTTTTCTACATTATGACATCACTGACTGTAAAAGACCTGATTGTATATGGTGAATATCCCGGCCGAGTGACTCACTGGGGACAAGGGGGCACAGAAGCTAATGACTAAACCGAGAGGAGGAAACTGCTGCAAATAATTAGCCTGGAAACCGTGTCTAGCGGTAATGACGAGGCACGCAGATGAAAAATGTTTCTGCGGGTCACACTAAATTACCAATTTCAGGCATCATATTTAGAACTTGTTGGTACAAAATGACTCACGTTTCATGGAGAACATTTTACAAAATCATCTACAAGTAGCAGAATAACATCCAAACCAATATATGTGACCCGCAAAGTAGTCATGGTCATGTAACAAGTCCTAAATCTGCTATAATCCCAAAATTGCGTAACATAACACCTAAAAGCTGTTGCAAAAGAACCACAGATTGTAGACAAAAAATCCTGCTATTGATAAATGTGTATTTGACTTGGAAAAAAAATATCATATCTTATTTCCAATCCATGGATTGTCCAACATGGTATGAAGCCATACTAGTGTTCACCCAGGGGTTCCCGATCCATGAATACAATAGTAGGGGTCCTGAGGACAGACAGCCCTGTATAGATCAGCTGTATGGAGCTTCTACCAATGCCTGTACTATACACAGCATGGAGCCAGAAGCAGATGGCTCCACTCCCTATATGGTGACCAGAAATGGGAACTACAGTTCAGCCCCCATTGAAGTCAATGGGATCTGAGCTGTAGTGACATTGGCCAGCCACTATACAGGGAGTGGAGACAACTGCTTCCAGCTCCAGGCTGTATTTTGTACAGGCCACCCCATACAGCTGATCTGTTCAGGGCCACCTGTTGGCCACCATTGATCAGATATTTATAGCCTATAAAGCTAGGCCTTTGAAAAAAATGCTGGCCCACCGCTTTACTATAGTGAAATTTCCTGTTTAGGACCCTCATCTATATCAAAAGTATCCCTTTTGCTCTGGAGAACACTGCATGTCCATGCAAAACACAGACAGATGACTGATTACAATGTAAATTGTGTAATTCCTCATTTCTCCTGTGGAGGTGCTGCAGGGCAATCGAACACTTAGTGAAAGTCTCCCCAATGGATTACAGATGATCACTTAGTGAGTTCTATAGAAATGAATTAAAGGGATCCTATCATTAAAACTCATTTTTTCTGCCTATCACGTAGGAATAGCCTTAAGAAAGGCTATTCTTCTCCAACCTTTAGATGTCTTCTCTGCGCCGCCGTTCGGTATATAATCCGGTTTTTGTCAGTATGCAAATGAGTTCTCTCGCAGCACTGGGGGCGTCCCCAATGCTGCGAGAGAACTCTCCAGCGCCGCCTCCATCTTCTTCAGGAACGGGTCTTCTTCGCGTCTTCTTCCGGCGGTGGCTTCAAACTTCTAGGCCTCGGGACTAGGGCAAAGCCGACTGTGCATGCCTGCCGGCCACAAGAAAATGGCAGATTCTAAGAAATTGTTGTTGAGTTGACTCAATGAGCCAAAAGTTATCTAAGTTGTATGGCCATATTTAGTTAAAGAGTTATCCATCTTTCTACTATTGATGGTCTTTCCTTAAGATAGGCTATCAATATTATATCTGCAAGGGTCTGAGCAGTCTGACCCCTGCAGATCAGCTGTTCTGGGACACTACTATTTCCCTGTACAATAGGTAGCCATAGGTTTAGGTACTGCAGCGCGGTCCCATAGGCTTCAATGGGACACCAGAGCGCTCCTATGTATATGGTATCAGTGAATCCCTCTGTCCATAGTCTGATATAAACTACATTGACATTGACGGGTTGATCAGTGATCACTATCAAGTAACATAACTGCAAGAATTGGATGGGGACAAAACCGAGCAATACAGTCCGCTCATTTTCTTATTAAAATTCTTTCTTAAGATGGGCTGAATTCTTTTATAACATTAGCCCCCTATATCTTTCCCATGATCTAGATCTTATCATCTGTACTTTTCATGTTACGCTGCAGCCTTATGGCCTTTGAACCCTGGTAATGTTATCCAGCATTCCAGCTCTCTCCAGAAATACCGTCCCTTTATACATTTCAATATTCACCGCCTATGAGCCCTTCTGTCCTCCCATAGGGACATGCCAAGGTTGTGAATGCTATCCGGGGTTATTCCTGTTTTCACTTTGTCAGAATAAATGCGCTTATGTGTATATATTTATTATGTAAAATGTATATGTCAGGCACTGGTGGACAGGTAGGGCTCTCACTCCAGGCGCTCAAGTATTATAACCAGGGAACTCTCCTATAGGGGAGAATGTATATGTATGTATATGTTATGTACTGATGGACAGGTAGGGCTCTCACTCCAAGTGCTAAGTTATTATACTGGGGAAAGCCTCCTGTAGGGGAAAATGTAGCAATACGTGGAAGCCATTCCAATCTACGAACCTTTTTGCCATCTTTTTGGATGTTTTTCTCAGTGCACATCAGAGGGATACATCAGGAAGACTTCTGGTCCATATACCAAGTGTAGTCGGGGAATGAAGTGTTAATGTAGCCTTATCTGTATATGGAGAGATTGCATTATAGGCTTTAGAAGGCCAAAGTAACATGTGATGCCACCCAATATCCCGTAACAGTATAATACCGTTATCAGTTGTATAGATCAAGACTATTTGTACATATAACTTAACACACCCCAGACTAGCAGGCTCACAAATTAAATAAAATAAACCATGGACACATAAAGTTGTGCTTAAAGCTGGGTTGGCCACAGCGATTTTATTAACAAAACATATAAACAACCAACGGTTAATTATTATTTGAATATACAACCGTAAACCAAAATGACATCTCCATGCCCCGCCCCTTGAACTTCAAACTTCGACCCGAATGATAACCGCTGCGGGGCAGAGGACATGTAGGCAAGTCTTCAATTTTCCCGAGGGGCATGGAACATCCGCCACGCTGTGACAACTGCAAAAGAAGAAAAAACAGCCAGCACGAAGCGTCTACCGTAGACAAAAAACAAAACACCGCAAGGGTAGGGTGGGCGGGGGTTCCTCTCACCATAAGCACTTACAGCAGAAGGTGAGTCCCACACCAACGTACCCCTGTTATATAATATTAGACTCCCCCTTTTACTTTGCCAGACTCTGCCTCCACTTCCCCCCAGCTGAAAATTCTAGAGCAAAGGTGAAGTGGAGGTGAGGTAAATATTTTTACCAACCACCAAGCCAAACAAAAGACTGGGAGTGAGTCTGCAGAATGGCTTAGAACTTTCCGGATGCAACTGCCAAATAGTCCAAGCCCTCATCACTAGGCGCTTCGAGGGCTACCAGTCTCTACAAGTCACAACCCACCTTATCAGACCTATGTCCTACAGTAATCCCCCAGGCACATTCTCTGCTTTACCGACCTGGCCTCCTGGTTCACGGCCTTTGGAAGCAGATCTAGAAGTTCCTCAACTATACGAGGATCCCTTCTAAAACCTGTCGTCTGTTCTAGGACCTTGAGGTAGATGATGCCCCAATTGTAATAGGGCCGTGCTGATACTAGGCCTTTACTATACCTTCATATACTATTGCTGGGATTTATATCATTTAGCAGCTCCGGTTTCTTCTGAAAAAAGGAATTTAAGCTCCTTGTATTTAGCAGAAAACTTGGAAACAGATTTGGCTCTATCTGCCCCCGCTGGTCTTTCACTGGGGGCAGTTCCAGATAGTGAAAGCTTAGGCCTTGTTTACACACCTGATATGGGTTTTAATACCCAGAAGTGTCTAGTTTCTTAGGACTGTTTTCCACGGACATCAAAAAAATTTGATATGCTCTTTGTCTGTTTTCATAAATATAGATATAACCATGTGAATAGAGCCACAGACATTTATGGGTTTTAAAACAGACATCACGGTCATTTGAATAAACCCCTACCATGGGCTTCAACGGAGCGACACCACTGTTTTTCATGGATGCTAAGTCCTTGAAAAAAGGTTTTGCCTAAATCTGGCCTTAGACTAGACAGTCTTAAACTGGGTCAGACTTGCCGAAAGGTCTGCTGCGGTTTCAGATCGTTTAGTCTAAATTTGCACCACGTTTTAGTTGACTTTGTTTTTGTCAAAAATGGCCCCAAATTTTGGTGCACTTAATTAACATATTGTGGCACATAAAAGCCCCACCCCTTTATTGTCAATCCCCTTTCCTTTCCCGATAGGTCCTACCCACTTGTCAGACAAGGTTCAGAAAGTGACTAAAACACAAAATAAGGTGTAAAGCATGTACGCCAGGTTCTTTTTGGCACTAATTACTCCAGAATTCTGGCCAATTTAGTATATTCCTCCTGATCCCACCTTATTAGGTCCTAAAGGGACCAAAGTGTTTTTTGGTCCCTTTTTTACACGTGTGAAAAATGGCATTGAAGTCAATGGGAGTCTGATTTTTACACGTGTATTTTGCCATAATCAGCTCGCGTTTACTCCGTGTGAACGGCCCCTAATAGGGTAATTGAGTAAGCTACATCTTATTGTCCATGAGGAGAAGCGATCGCACATGTTGAAATTCACTTATTTCCCTGAAATCAGGGGACAGTCTGGACACCAACATATCCAACAATCCTCTAATATGTATAGCCACCATTATCTTCAATAAAGATGTGCCAGGAGAGGCACATATAAGAAGTTGTTATACAATTATACAAGTCACATTGGATTGTAGATGAATAAAGTCAGTTTAGATTTCTTATCTGTCTCATGGAGATATATAGATAGATAGATAGATAGATAGATAGATAGATAGATAGATAGATAGATAGATAGATAGATAGATAGATAGATACAGTCCTATGAAAAAGTTTGGGCACCCCTATTAATCTTAATCATTTTTAGTTCTAAATATTTTGGTGTTTGCAACAGCCATTTCAGTTTGATATATCTAATAACTGATGGACACAGTAATATTTCAGGATTGAAATGAGGTTTATTGTACTAACAGAAAATGCGCAATATGCATTAAACCAAAATTTGACTGGTACAAAAGTATGGGCACCTCAACAGAAAAGTGACATTAATATTTAGTACATCCTCCTTTTGCAAAGATAACAGCCTCTAGTCGCTTCCTGTAGCTTTTAATCAGTTCCTGGATCCTGGATGAAGGTATTTTGGACCATTTCTTTCTACAAAACAATTCAAGTTCAGTTAAGTTTGATGGTCGCCGAACATGGACAGCCCGCTCTCAAATGATCTGAAAACAAAGATTGTTCAACATAGTTGTTCAGGGGAAGGATACAAAACGTTGTCTCAGAGATTTAACCTGTCAGTTTCCACTGTGAGGAACATAGTAAGGAAATGGAAGACCACAGGGACAGTTCTTGTTAAGCCCAGAAGTGGCAGGCCAAGAAAAATATCAGAAAGGCAGAGAAGAAGAATGGTGAGAACAGTCAAGGACAATCCACAGACCACCTCCAAAGAGCTGCAGCATCATCTTGCTGCAGATGGTGTCACTGTGCATCGGTCAACTATACAGCGCACTTTGCACAAATAGAAGCTGTATGGGAGAGTGATGAGAAAGAAGCCGTTTCTGCACGTACGCCACAAATAGAGTTGCCTGAGGTATGAAAAAGCACATTTGGACAAGGCAGCTTCATTTTGGAAACAAAAATTGAGTTGTTTGGTTATAAAAAAAGGCGTTATGCATGGCGTCCAAAAAGAAACAGCATTCCAAGAAAAACACATGCTACCCACTGTAAAATTTGGTGGAGGTTCCATCATGCTTTGGGGCTGTGTGGCCAATGCCGGCATCGGGAATCTTGTTAAAGTTGAGAGTCGCATGGATTCCACTCAGTATCAGCAGATTCTTGAGAATAATGTTCAAGAATCAGTGACGAAGTTGAAGTTACGCCGGGGATGGATATTTCAGCAAGACAATGATCCAAAACACCGCTCCAAATCCTCAGGCATTCATGCAGAGGAACAATTACAATGTTCTGGAATGGCCATCCCAGTCCCCAGACCTGAATATCATTGAACATCTGTGGGATGATTTGAAGCGGGCTGTCCATGCTCGGCGACCATCTAACTTAACTGAACTTGAATTGTTTGTCCAAAATACCTTTATCCAGGATCCAGGAACTGATTAAAAGCTACAGGAAGCGACTAGAGGCTGTTATCTTTGCAAAAGGAGGATCTACTAAATATTAATGTCACTTTTCTGTTGAGGTGCCCATACTTTTGCACCGGTCAAATTTTGGTTTAATGCATATTGCACATTTTCTGTTAGTACAATAAACCTCATTTCAATCCTGAAATATTACTGTGTCCATCAGTTATTAGATATATCAAACTGAAATGGCTGTTGCAAATACCAAAATATTTAGAACTAAAAATGATTAAGATTAATAGGGGTGCCCAAACTTTTTCATAGGACTGTAGATATAGATATATATATACAGTACAGACCAAAAGTTTGGACACACCTTCTCATTCAAAGAGTTTTCTGTGTTTTCATGACTAGGAAAATTGTAGATTTACACTGAAGGCATCAAAACTATGAATTATCACATGGAATTCTGTATATACTCGAGTATAAGCCGAGCTTTTCAGCACAGTTTTTGTGCTGAAAAAGCCACCCTTGGCATATATTCGAGTCAAGCATAAAAAAATGTATTTATTTATTTATTTATTTATTTATTTTTTTGGGGGGAGGTCTATGACCAGCCGCAATAGTAATGTATAGAATCTCCCATAAAATAGTGGGGGAAAAAAAATAAATAAATAAAAGCTCTAAATCCCTCCTTTCCCATATAAAAGTAGAAAATGACTGTAAAACACATACACATTAGGTATCCCTGTGTCTGACAGTGCCCGGTCTACTGAATATAGGGGATCTGCAGTGCTCCTGTTCCGTCGGGAAGGGGTTAATAGGAGCACTGCAGATACCCTATATGCAGCCAGGCTGAATTCCAAGTGGGGGGAAAAAAAACAGTCCTCAAGCTCAGGGAAGGGGCAGACAGACAACCAAAACACCCCCTCCCCTTCCCTAGCACCCAGCATCTACTGCACCAAAAAACTCTGACCATTTAATTTTTTTAAATTTTCCAGTAGCTGCTGCATTTAAACCCCCCCCCCCCCCCCGGCTTATGCTGTAGTCGATATGTTTTCACAGTTTTTGGTGGTAAAATTAGGGGCCTCGGCTTATATTCAGGTTGGCTTATACTCGAGTATATACGGTATATAATTAACAAAAAAGTCTCTTCTGCTTGTTGCCTGTCCTTAGCAGTGGTTTTCTAGCAGCTATTTTACCATGAAGGCCTGCTGCACAAAGTTGTTGTAGAGATGTGTCTGCTGCTAGAACTCTGTGTGGCATTGACCTGGTCTCTAATCTGAGCTGCTGTTAACCTGCGATTTCTGAGGCTGGTATTGGGATGAACCTATCCTCTGCAGCAGAGGTGACTCTTGGTCTTCCTTTCCTGGGGCGGTCCTCATGTGAGCCAGTTTCTTTGTAGCACTTGATGGTTTTTGCAACTGCACTTGGGGATACTTTCAAAGTTTTCCCAATTTTTCGGACTGACTGACCTTAATTTCTTAAAGTAATGATGGCCACTCGTTTTTTTTTACTTAGTTGCTTTTTTCTTGCCATAATACAAATTCTAAGATAAGATACAGCAGCATAGTAATACAGATACAGGATAATACACAGTAGTATATTACAGGACACACATAAGCTGAGAAGACAAGATATACTAGGAGTCCATAGCAGCTAAGGAACATAAGAAGAAAGAAGGAAGACTTTATAACCATAATCATTAGTTTTCTGTGCGGAGTGATCTTCGCTTGGTCTGATGTAGATTATACAGCCTGGTCGCGGTTGGAAGGAAGGACTTGCGATAGCGCTCTTTCTCACACTTGGAGTGAAACAGACGGTCACTTACAGTGCTGCCAAGTCCCATCAGGGTCCCATACATGGGGTGGGATTTGTTCTCCCGCATGGAGGTCACCACAGACAGTATCCTTCTGTCACCCACCACCTGTACTAGGTCCAGGGGGCTCCCCAGGACAGAGCTGGCCCTTCTTATCAGCCTGTCAAGTCTATTTCTGTCCCTGGTTGATATACTGCTCCCCCAGCAGGCCACACTGAAAAAGATGGCTGAAGCAACCACAGAGTTGAAAAAGGCCCTACGAAGTGGCCCCTCGAGTCTGCTGTGACCTTTTCGGTGCAGCGCTTCCAGGTGATCAGCCCAGTCTAGTTTATTATTGAGGAGCACACCCAGATACTTATAGGTCCTGACTATCTCAATACATGTTCCTTGGATCTCCACTGGGTTCGGAGAACTTCTCCGTTTACTAAAGTCCACCACCATCTCCTTGGTCTTCCCAGCATTAATCCTGAGGTGGTTCCATTGGCACCATTCAACAAAATCCCGCTTTAAGTCTCTGTATTCCCTATCGTCGCCATCAGTGATAAGGCCTACTATAGCAGAGTCATCGGAGTACTTCTATAAGTAACAGCTAAAGTCAGCAGTGTACAGTGTGAAGAGAAATGGGGCAAGAACTGTACCTTGTGATGCCCCCGTACTACAGATCACAGTGTCAGACACATAGTTCCGGGCTCTCACATACTGAGGGTGGTTTGTGAGGTAGTCAAGTATCCAGTTGGACAGGTGATGGTCCACACATCCACACAGTCTATTCAGTAGGACTATCCGCTGTGTATCCACCTGACTTCTGCACAACACAACTGATGGTCCCAACCCCATTTATAAGGTAAGAAATCCCACTTATTAAACCTGACAGGGCACACCTGTGAAGTGAAAACTATTTCAGGTGACTACCTCTTGAAGCTCATCAAGAGAATGCCAAGAGTGTGCAAAGCAGGAATCAAAGAAAAAGGTGGCTACTTTGAAGTACAAAGAATTTAAGACAGATTTTCAGTTGTTTCACACTTTTTTGTTAAGTATATAATTCCACATGTGTGAATTCATAGTTTTGATGCCTTCAGTGTGAATGTAGTCATGAAAATACAGAAAATTCTTTGGATGAGAAGGTGTGTCCAAACTTTTGGTCTGTACTGTATATTGATAGATAGATAGATAGATAGATAGATAGATAGATAGATAGATAGATAGATAGATAGATAGAATATCCGATACATTATCTGTATATCATGCCTATTCTATAGACTTATGTATGTATATTGTGGTGGAACACAATACTCTCAGGGGGTCTCATGGGTGACCTTGTAATAGACTCCCTAACCCCGCAGCCTTTTATCTGTATCTCTAGCAGTTACTGTCCCGCTGGCTCTCTCTGGCTTTCATTATCGCTTACATCTCATCCTTTTCTTTCTCTATGCATTCTCTTTGCCATATTGACATTGTTACTTCCCTGTAAGGATGACAGAAGACAAGGATAATGCAGGCAGGTAATATATCGCAGAGGACAGCCAAAGTACGGGATGATGAATTACCCCCTAATATACCGTACAGTATTGTATGTATTGTATAGATATCACCGTGATTTATCATTTCTCCTCGGTATGGCCGCTGTAGTATAATCCAGTTCTGAGAATGAGTCTCCAGTTTTACGAGGGTCACAAAATGATCAAAACTACATATGGAAAACTTTTTATGCTTTATCTATAGGTGCAAAGGAATTTGAGTTTTGTACAGAAATCACGGACCATCTGTATTCTCGTTCTGATTTCTCACAGCACCATTCTTAAAGGCAAGCTGTCATGTTGTTCAGGACCACTAAACCATAAGAGTTTAGGGCCCAGAACCTCTGTGCCATACCACCATTCCCCACCAGTATCATTAAGAACTCAAACTTGAAGATCCCTGGTGCCCTATAACATGAATCCGCTGAGGGACTCTGACACATGTGCCCTGTATGACGTGAATCCGAGGTCAGTTTACTGCTCATGAGCCCAAAGTGTATGCGCGGTAAAATGAGGTGCACTCAAAGTGCATCATTGCATCCAATGCGCGTGTGCCAGAGACTCATCTCATTGGACACCAGGAATCTTCTAAGGAAGCCGAACAGCAATGTGATACAGTATGAACCCTAAATGGTTTAAGGATCCCAGTTTCCCCTTAAGGCTGAGCTCACATCTTTTTTTGAGGTACCCATTCTACTACTCCAGCAAAGAACCAGAAGAACAGAAAAACAGTCCACCTTTTAATAGACAACGGATCCTGAGGATCCCTATTGACTATAATGGGGTCCATTGGGTATCCATTATTTTTTGCATACATTACCAGCCAAAAATGTTCAGGATTTCTGTGCCAAAGACTGAACAAAGACTGATGGAGATGTGAACATAGAATAAACTTTTCATCATGTGGGGCAAATTCTTTTATTTTATTGCCCTGTTTCTTTTAATAAAGCAGAATGTCTTGTTGGCAACCCCTTGGCACCCAGCACCTGGAGAACATGCCCCAACTCTCTCCCGTAACAGTGCCAGTCATTGCGTCACTCTCCCAGCAGCAATGGTGATTCACTTTATTCTTGATTTTCTTTGGAATCGTCCCAAGAAACAGGCACACTGTGGTAAGTTTAATGGCCTCTTATGTCATACTTAGGCCTATTATGGCCCTGTGTGTGTGAGCTCTAATAGGGCACCTATGAGGTGTCTGCTGTACCTCTGTAGGCCTCTGATTTCATGCAGAGTTTTTCAGATTTAACAGTCATATAGAAAATAACGTAGCCCCATTGGATACTGTATTATGATATTACAGCCTGTTCTGGAGGACTTAGTAGTACATAGACAGCCATTTATTGGAAAAAGGTCCATAGATCACCCAATTACTCCTGCATTGGATTCCTGTAGCCTCAACTACTAAACCCCCTGCCATCTACTGACCACCAGTGGACCATGGGACAGTGGTTAGCTCTGCTGTGTCCTCCAGAAAAGAGTTTTTCTGACATATCTCACAGAAGCTTGAATAGTCGAAGATATGGAGAATCTGAAGGCCAAGTCAGCACCTTGAACTCTTAGACATGTTCCTCAATCATTTCAGAACAATCTCTGCAGTGTGGAAAGGGGCATTATCCTACTGAAAGAGTCCATTACCATTAGGGAATAGTACCACTATGAAGGGGTATACTTGTTATGCACAATATTAAGGTGGTAAGTGTTAAAACAACATCTACATGAATGCCAGGATCTAAGGTTTCCCAGTGGAACATTGCTAAGAGTATCACAATGCCTTTACCACCCAGCCTTCCTCCCATATTGCATCCTATTATACTGTGTGGGGACATAATAAAGGGTCATTATAGAGCAGTTCCAGAAGATATCTGTGTTTTTTGCTGCGCTGCACCACAAAGGGGCAAACTGAAACTCTGCCACCCAAGAGCCCACGCAAACTTGGCACCAGCCCTTGACAGGGGCCATTGTATAGATAGTGATAGATAACTATTAACATTACGGCTGATCAGTGTATAAGCAACAAGAAGTAAATATTAAATGCATATAGTATATAATGCGAATATATATACTCCTCTACTATAGCAGGTTAATGCAGCACAGACAGTATATATTTCATTCCATGGGGCTTGATACATTACATATCATCTTGTTTGTATTACTCAGTAAAGCTTCTCTGCCTCTTCAATCCCATCCATTGTGCCAGTACGTAATACAGGACGGGCACATTACATCTGACTGCAGTGTTTAATAGTCTTCCCTATGGAGCGCAGGGGTTGCTGCTTAAGTGCCATTATATGTGGAATAAAAGCATCGCCTACGATCTCCGAATAAACAGGCTCGCTGAAATGGACGCTATTGAACACAATAGTTTGGCCAGGAAAACGCACCTGCAGACATAAAAGGCCCACATAAGAGAAGGCTTTGTCCAGCTAAGATTTATGGGTAATTTATTTGAGCTCCATAGATCCATGCTGAACAATTATTGTAAAGTCCTGGCAGAGCTCTGCGGTTTCTGCTAAATCCCAAAAACAATAACGTAGCCGCACTATCCTAGATGTGAGCGGCGTCCAGGATACAATGAGGGTCACCTGTTCTTTATCCCTTATACTATGTATCACACAAGGCCCCCAACTCGCAATGGCTTTGATGGATTAGTAACTACTTCTCTATATGGATTGCACGTGAATCTTTTTATTGCATTCATACTTTCCAGTAAATGTATTACATGCTATAGTTATTATTTTTTGCAATTCGGTTTTATATCAGAAACGATCTATGCAAACTGATGATATATTGAGAAGCCCATAGAGGATTTAAAGAGGTTTATCCAAGACTACACTATTGATGTCCTATCCGACAGATGGGACTCCTTCAGATGTATAAAGGTGCTGCAGCACTCACAAGTGCTGATGACATTACGTACATTGGTCACATGGTACAGCCGCAGCTTAGTTCCAATCCTGTGAGTGGGGCCAAACTACAATACCAGGCACAGACAAGGTATGGCAAAACTCTCATTTGGTGGACAGTAATTCCTTCTACCCTCCTTCTACACATGCAAGCTCATCTTGGCTCAGTTTGCATGTGTTCCAAATTAGTAGAAGGAAGTAATGATGGCAATTTTCTCTCCTGAGGACAAAAGGGACTTGGCATTGAAATTCACAATACCTTCTTTATTCCAAAATCATCTGTCTAAGGAAAGTGAGGACGCCCCCATACACATAAGAAAGTCTGACAATTTGGCCTACTTTTCTCATATGTATAATACTGTGTAAGGCCCGGTTCACATCTGCGTTCGGGTTTCCATTTACGTAGTCTGCTTGGGGACCCCCCAAACGGAACCCTATATACATTAAAAAGCGGTTACCTGGGCATCCCGCAGACCCCATAGACTATAATGGGGTCTGTGTGGTTTCTGCTCGGTGTCCGCATGAAACATGCCGAGAGAAAAGTCCTGCAAACAGCACTTTTCTCTCCGCATGTTTTGTGAGGAAACCACATTGACCCCATTATAGTCTATGGGGTCCACAGGTTTTCTGAAGGTAACCACTTTTTAATGTGTATAGGTTTCCCTTTGGGGGGTCCCCAAGCAGACTACGGAAACGGAAACCCGAACGCAGATGTGAACCGAGCCTTAAAGGGTTAGGAAGGTGTGGAAAAAATTCTGCAAAGTAAAAATGCTTTCAGAAATAGAAGGGTTAATAGTTTATTTTTGTCAATTAATAGAATGAAGTGAATGAAGAAATCCCATCAATATTTGGTGTGACCTTTGCTCTTTGGAGGAGGAGTCTTGGAAGTGATGATCCGGCCCCGCAGATATAGCCCTGATCTCATCATTATCCAGTCTGTCTGGGATGACATGAAGAAACAGACAGATTGGAGCAAGCCTACATCTACAGAAGATCTGGGCTGTGTTCTCCATGATGGCGGGAACAACTCCCTGCCGAGTTCTGCCAAAAACTGTCTGCAAGTACCGAGAAGAACTGATGGAAGGCAAAGGGCAAAGGTCACACCAAATATTGATGGGACTTACATTTCTCTTTTCTTCATTCACTTCATTTTGTTACTTGACAAAAATAAACTATTAACCCTTCTATTTCTGAAATCCATTTGTAGAGATTTTTCCACACCTGCCTAAACCTTTTGCACAATTCTGTCTATGGAGGTCATTTGATCTACATGGAACATATAATAGTAACTAAAGATGAGCGAACACTATTCGAAACAGCCGTTTCGAATAGCACGCTCCCATAGAAATGAATGGAAGCGGCTGGCACGCAGACTTTGCTGGCGGCCGGCCGCTTAACCCCCCGTGTCCCGGCTACATCCATTCATTTCTATGGCTGCTTCGAATAGTGTTTGCTCATCTCTAATAGTAACCTGTATACATTCAACAACAAGTAGATAATATTCAGTACGCCGTCCATGTTATCACTTTTTTCCCCATACAACCTGTTTCAAGTCCTGCTCTGGCAGAATAAAAAGCTCTTTAAAGAGACAGCGCTCAGGGTGTGGGCCTTCCTATTAAGTGATGACGGCCGATGGGAAAGATAACTTCCAGAAAGGGCTAATTGGAATCCGGATGGGAGGTTTTGTTTCCGTAGCTGATAAATGCCTACATTTTCTTGACTAGACTTATCTTATAAAGTTGGCCATAATGTATTTTTCTGCAGCAAAATGTTCCTAGTGTAATAAATGACAGCTTGTGTGGCCCCTGATACATGTGGCCGCCATGTTCTAGAAGACTCTGTGCCACTTCTGCTGCCAGGATGATGAGGATCCTATATTGGGTTTAATGGAGACAGTGTAAGCACTGAGCAGAGATATGGAAATAGTGAACTGAACTCTGGGCAAAGGGACACGAAGTCCAGTGAGAGGCTCAAGTCACAAACCCAAATAATATCATCTTACATATTTCAAAGAAGTGCTAGAAGATGCTTAGGGTGTATATACACATTGACGGAACTAAAGTCTTGTGGACCCCGGTGCAATCTTTTGTCCGGGGCCCCCTACCACATCCCTACACAGAATTCTGGATAGTGATGGTTATGGATGCTAAGGAGTTTAATCCACCTTAGTGTGGTTAGGAGGATCTGTGGGTCTCCTTGTTTTATGGGCCAGATGGAAGCTGCAATCTCAATACTGGTGCCAGTGCTTATGGACCCCATAAGGTTCCTGGCAAATGTGAATATGCCTTTAAGAAGCATTAGAATGTATGACGGCCTTTCCTTAGGGTAGGTCATCAATATTAGATCTGTGAGGGTCCAAAATCCAGGACCGCCACGGATTAGCTATTCCCCCTTGTCCTTTGAAGGTTATGGAACGGTTCTGCATGTCAGACCCTTGCAAATGTAATTTTGATGACCTATTGTAAGGATAGGCCAGAAACATTACAAAGTGGATAACCCCTAAAACATTTCCAAAACAAAACACCCATAGGGCTCTATTTACCTAATAGAGGTCAAGAGCGTCCCTTTGGCGTCTTTTGGGGTGGAGTGTATTGGCATATATGTACCTTTTTTTTCCAGCTGTGCTGGATCCTAAAAAACTTGTATACCATCCAATATACAGTAACTTGGACTATGGAACCCTAAAGTCTCCTTATGCCTATGTCAAACCACCCCAGCATGTACCACTGATGAAAGGCTCAGATGCAATGTGCACGGAGACTTAGTTATATCTCGTTCTAAGAAAGCTGAGTCATAGGCATTATATCATAAAGCCATTATGGGGATATATCCACGGCTGGGATGTAAACCATCTGAAAATGGAAGAAACAATCCAGCTAATTCACATCCATGTGACACCATGCGGCATTCTCACGTCTCCCTCATAGATTTGAGTCTATTCATAGATTTTTTACTAAAATGGGGCATATTCTATAAAAATAGGACATAGTCTGTTCTTTACAGACTTAAAAAATATATGCGAGAATAGACCCATAGGAATGCATTCATTTAAGAATATGGCACCCAGGGTGGACCTTGAATCTGTATAGTTATATATGGCTATATCCTCCACTCCTATATATTGAATTTTTAAGATGGTCTGGTGAATCTTATGGAGGAAATTCTCTACCATGAAGAGGGTTATTAGCAGTAATGGAGAGGCAATAGCCCCAACAGAAGGCTAATGACATACAGATTGTCACAATACTCACCAAATACCAGACCCCAATTCTGTACGCTGACTAAATGACTATACTGACATTGCAAATTCAAGGTCAATAGACAGAAACAATGAGCTGACACGAAGAGGAAAGACTGGCACGTATGAAATATAACATATGGACCTGCCTTTAGTAGAAGGCCTTCACCCTGCGTCCGGGCTCCATAGCTCTATTATATTTTCTCTGCCACCCCTCCAGCAGTTCTCCCTCCCCCCAAACTTCTTGGTCCTTGGTGCGCAAAGGAAGACGCAGGGAGAAATTCTCGGAGTGTTTTCTATAAGGTGCTTTAATCTCAGGAAATAGCAGGCAGTCTGGGGTTGGTGCTGGGGAAGCAGGGCCCCCCGGAGCCTCACCCCCCTGTGGAATATTTAGAAGTCCACTGGAGATGATGCTGCGGCATGGCAGTACTGTGTATTATGTGTATTATGTGCTCTGCTTCTCTCATGTGCTCCTGGGCTTGTGTGTTCTGTCTATGGGCGCCAATCTATTGGTATAAAGCTAAATGTAGAGCCCTGTCAGGCCTTGAATCTTCCTCTTTGGTCGGGTTAGATATATAGGATTAATTACAACACCTAGCTATTGTCACCCAGCTTTCCAGGACTCCTGAATGAAAAGTAAAAAGTTATATAGTAATGGAGGATACATCACTTTACACCTAGGCAGAATTGCCGTTGAAGCGTCAGGGTTAAGGTGCCCATACACTTTCAGTAGCTGTCAGCCATTCCTCACAACTCAGTTTGGACAAGCGTACATATGTTTTCAATAGGGAGAGAAGCAAGTCGCTGATAGAAACATCTCCCAGGGGAACAATTGATCAGACATGATAAAATTCAGCATGCCCAATCATTTCTTCCCCTAATATCGGCCAAATGAGCCCTGACTAACTACATCTAAGGTTGGTCTTACACGGCCGTAATGTAAGTCCGCAAATAGTCCGCAATTGAGGGTTTTCAATTGCAGACCATTTGCGGACACATTATATTCAATACAGACTCTTACGCCACCGGATATTTTATCCGTGGTGTGGCTGGGCCGCAACTGTGGTCCGCAATTTATAGAACATGTCCGTAATGGCTGTGAATTGCGGCACTGCACGGACTCGCCCATAGAACTCTATGAGTGAGTGCGGTAGGACATGGACATCTGCGGAGCCTATGTTGCCAATCAGCAACTAGTGTTGCTGATCAGCAACTTGCGGACTGTACATTCAATACGGTCGTGTAAGACCAGCCTTATACATGAGATAGTGAATAGTGATTTTGCGGCTATTGGAGGGTACAGCTGACCTGCAATAAATTTAAAGCTCTATTCACATCTGTGTTTAGGTTTTCACTCATAATGTAAACCACATCGCAGTGTTGGATCCATTGTATGATGGACACCACCCATGCTTAAAGGCTTCCAAGGTATATATAGGGTCCATCAATGTGTTTGATGCTTGGACACATAATACAAATAGGAATACGTACTTAGGCTGGCTTCACATGGGTGGGTTTGGTCTGGATGATGGCTGTATTTCCTGGACCAAACCCTGAGCCGAGATTTAGACTTCCAACATCATAGCCATCTATAATGCGAAGACCCTGGGGATCTTCTGGCCTTGTACAGAAAACATCAGCAAGGGAAGTAGAGCTGCAGGGAAGTAGGGACTCCTAGCAAGGTTAGTGGGTCCAGCATATAATTTAGATAAGATAATCCATGGGGAAATTTCAAGTGGTTCTCATAATACAGTATCCCCTGAAATAGCCTCCTCATAAGACCCCCTGCTCTCTCATTGACCATTCTATTGATATATTACATAGATGTTTAAAACAGTCACACTCCTCTAACCCCATTTCCACTGACTTGCCTGTAGGCTCTGACAGTAGTGACGTCTTTGGCTTAGCAGTCAATGCATCTTCCTGACGAATCCTGAATGGTGGATCCCAGATCTGAAGGCCCTCTACCCCTCCAGTGTGCTTAACATTATCTGCATCCTGATGATGCAGATAGAGTTGAAATCTCTACCTGCCACCTCGAACAACAGGACAGCACCCAAAATGCAGGACTGTCCTACTCGATCTGATTCGACTATAGGGCCACAACAATAGGGCCTGGTGAAGATCCTCCCTTTGCTCTATGGTGAAAGTGGCCCTGCTGGGAATCCAGGTTCCAGCTCAGTGTTCTGTCCAGGAAATAAACCCAACATCCAGTCCATATCTCATGGACTGAATCCACCCATGTGAAGCTGGCCTTTGGGCTAGACCATAGGAAGTGTGAGCGCATAGAATTGACAGAAGCCAACCTGCTGCGATCTATAGTAGACACCCTATGGATAATGTGTACACAAAACCCTCTGCACAAAGTGAATTGTGTTGCAGGTTTTAATCCCGCAGCATTATTATGGTTGCGGACACCAAAAGTTGGTGGGAGACCTGCAGAGAAATCTACAGGTAAGCCATAAAAAGCACATTATCACCTCTGCTGTTTTTCCTTCATTCGTTTCCAGGAGAACAAAGTTTACAATTTCCCTGCAGAATTTCTGCGGTGTGTTTGCACTGATGGGTAAAGAGTCGTGAAAAAGGGACAATTTTCATGGCTGTTTTGCATCCGAGGGGAACCTGTTTTCATAAATTCGTTATAAATTTGGGTCTATTGGAGAATCCGCGAAAAAGGACAGAAATAGGGCATGACAAAAAGTTGTCAATTCACATGTACTGAATTTCTTGCATCCGTGTAATAACTGTTAACATTGGTTGTGTGAATAGGGTTTTAGGCTACTGTAGGGTGCTGTGCTTCTCTATATAGAGTAACAGAGACCAGCAGAGACATCTGTCTGGGGAATAGGCACCTACAAATACGGCGCCCTGGTTCCAATCCTGCCCAGACCCCTATAAGGCTTACTAACAATTGTCTATTGACACACAAAAATGCCCTAAATGCTCACTCAGCCAATCCCTGGTGCTGTTACTGAAAGAAAGCAGCCATTGTTTCTCATCTTACACCATCCTTTATGCCCTTGCCATAGACAGTTGATGCCCTTATTATGAGATGACACATTAACCAATGCAAGGGGACCCATATTTTCCAAAGAAAATTAATTTAAGAGTCTGCAGTCCACAGAGCAATATCCAAAATGACTCCTTAGGTTTTTTTTTTCCTCTTATTTTAGGTTTATAAGCACCTTGGGCTCTCTCAAGCAGCCTGAGAAGAAAACACCAGGAACATATATGCCAACAGGCCTGAAATTGCCAGGTTAATCCTGTGACCTGAACTACAGAAGAGGTGGGAATTTCTGTGTGGTTTTGGTTGGATCTTTTTTCTAATTTTGGCTATTTAAAGGTTGGGTATATGATGGGACGTGGTGGTATTGGAACAAGTATACTGTAACAGCCTTCAACCAAGTATCTCATCCAGAGGAGCATTATTTTTCTGGATGAAATCAAGTGCCTATTGCAGTCATGCTTAATCCCTGGCTGCTCAGTCTTCAGGAAAGGTGTATGAAAAAAAGAACAAAACGGGGGGCACTCATCAGAAAGCAGGTATCTTCTTAAAAACAGTCCTTTATAAGGTAAGTATAAAACCAACAGGGCGGGAGTGATAGCATATAGGCAAAAGGCAACAGCCGTTTCGCACTTACTACGAGTGCTTTCTCAAGCCATACATGATGCATGGAAACCTGCATAAGGGCAAGTTGTTGAGGTTCAGAAACAGTAAAGAAGACCACCATAATACACTCACACTAGCAGCACCATATTTCATTGTTAGTATTTCTGTAAAATCTTATATTTGTGTTACACCAGACTTATTGGGGCAGAAGACGTTCAAATCTGTCCACAGAATGTATTGTCGGGCTGGGGATTGTCCAAATTCTGAGTGTGAAAGATCAATTTTAGTTGACTGGAGAAGTGTGCAGTTTGCAATTCTTTGGGCTCTGAGATGTTTTGTGGCTTCCCGGCTGCACCCGTTGAGTAACTTCTTCGGTGGCCACTCCTGGGAAGATTAACTACCGTTCCAAATCTTCTTGTTCGGGAGATAATGATTCTCATTGTGGTTCCATGGAGTCCCAGAGATTTACTGATGGCTTTATAACCATTTCCAGACTAATATATCACAAGTCTTTATTTGTTATCACTTCTGCAATAGATAAATAGCAGTTCATGTAAAGAAGGATAGGCAAAAGTTCCTCCACAGCAATAAAACTGAAATTTAAGGGGCACAGGTATTGCTATTAATGGTAGATGGGCTGTACCTATAGGAGGTGGAGAGGTAGCAGTTGCTACCATGCCGTGAACCATGAGGGGCTCCAAAGGTCCCTCTGCCCTATAAAATATAGTACCTTTGTAAATGGCACAACATAGTTAGGGGCCCCTTTACAGATTTTGTTTTAGAGCGCAGGAGCTTCAGGTTACACTCCTGTCTGTGGACAGGTTGAGGTTGTAGTGAGGTTGACATATTGAGATTGTAGTGCCCTAATAAATGGCCGATGGACTACGTAACTTAAGGGGGTAGAGTCAAAAGCATAGCAGTAGAAGTTACTATCAGGTCCTAGATCCTAAGGGAGCCCTAAAAGTCCCTTTGCCACATAAAATATACCAGGACATCTATCCGAAATGGCAAAGTAAATAGGGGCCCTATTACAAATTTTTCATTGAGGCCCGGGAATTTCAAGTTACACTTCTGAATGGTGGTGTGGATTAGAAAAAGAATCTGCCGTTTTTCATAAAAAGTGCCACCATTCTCCATGGGTTGTGCCTAGTATTGCAGCTAGGCTTGAGCCGATCTCGAGATTTCAGGATCGTTTTTAAAATCCGATTTTCAATAATTTTACAGCCGATCGCGATCGTGAAATTTGCTCGATTACTGATCGGGATCTGATCTTTCCCGATTCCAATTGTGACATTTACTTAATCGCTGATCGGGATCCGATCTTTCCCGATCACAATCGCTCAACCCTAGTTGCAGCCTATGAACAAGAGTGGCGCTGTTTTTGAAACATTTTGAAATTTTTTTTTCCCTTTTATAAGTGGAAAGGTATATTTCCTGGATTTGCCCACGGGTATATGAATGCCTCTCCCCGATATATGTCAGAACCCAGAGCCGTCCTAGAATCCCATGCCCATGGATGCATCACATGGATGACAATTTAGCTGAATGGCCACCATGTAAGACCATAAGTCTTCTGAAAACTTCTCTTAACATCTGGACCATGATAACATGTCAAAGATGCAGGAATGACCCATAGAAATGGAACAGGTGGGAGGTCCGGGGTGGTCCATGACTTGGACAGACTATAGAGACTACTGCAGTACTTGACTGACATGTATAAATGAGGTAGAAAAGAATTAGTCACACTGGGCGACTGGAGACTCTTTTTGCCACTGTCGTAAATTATAGCAGGGTCCAGATGTATTATGTTCTGCATGTGGAATTATGGATTCCTATTCTCACAGTCTACATATTATTTTTTTTTACCACTGGGGGGGTCATCACATTTTTAGAGAATATTTTATGAACAATGTTGTTATTTCATTTTACAAAAACATTCCATGGGGAAAAATACAAAAAGTGGAAAAAAGCGCAGTAAAAATAAGTGGCTGTAAGTATGTTTCTTAGTACTGGCTCTCTACAGAACTCATACATGTGATAACAAGATCCCACTCCGAGAAAGTTTTACAGAAATAAAAATTGGAACGATTATATTTTTGCCTTCAATGGTCAAAATGGCAATGAATCTACAATAAATGATCCAAAAAGATTATCTTACAATGATCAGACTTTGCACCTGCATCATGTTCAGAAATTTGTTGGACAAATTATTCGTATGGGTAGGGGGAGCCTTGTGTCACATATCTTATATGCAATGGTCATTCCCTTGATAGGATGGGGTTGGCTGATTCTTAGGATGAAGGGAAAAATCCCTGCCGGATTTTTGCCTTTTACTCAATCATTTATAGTATTCTGTAGAATTTTTTTATTTTGCAAAAATAAGATAAAATGACTTTTCCAAAAAGTTAATCCCAGTATTGGACACCATTCAGCAAACCAATGTTCAGGCCTCCCATCTAGTTACATCTAGTTGTCAAATTGGACCTAAGATGTAAATTCTAGTTGAGATCTACCATGGTATCTTGGATGTTTTTGGATCTTTTGTCTTCCAGTCCTTACAGATGTATAGCCCTCCATCCTGACCTGCTGTCATTATTTGCTCCTGCACTTGGTGCCCTTGTGGTAATGGGTTGGGAGGGCTTGAGCTGGAAATTGTGTCATTGCTGATATTTGTTCAGCAGATGGAGAAGCTGGTGACACATCAATGGCATCAAAAAGACAGACGTCTGTGTTTGGTGACAGCGAGGTGAGGAATTCTGCGACTGTCCATAGCACAAAAACATCCAAGACATACCATGTATCTTGTTTGGGCCTGAACCCCTTGTACTTCTAAGGGGGTTTTAAGATTGGGCTAGTCTAGTGGACTTGTTTAACATATCTGGCATGTCTGTGAGGAATGGGATAAAGATCTACCGGCTATATCTAATAAGCACTGGAAAATTTTTCCTCCAAAATTATCTGATAATTTTTTTAAAGAATTTGATGCACCTCTGGTATACAGTTGCATTCACACCCTGTCTGTACTTGATCAAAATTGAAACCCTAATGTTTCAGTAAACTACCGGAATTTGCCAAAGAAGTGTAATTTTGTCATACATTTGGATAATCTTTGTTGGCATTTGCCACTGTGTTAGACATAGCCATTGACTACATATTTCAGTACAGAGGTTCCTGCAGAAAACTTACACCATGCAGTATACAATTTTTTCACCAAGTGAATCAATGGGCAATATAGGCAACTGTAAGGTATCTGTCAACAATGTGTTATCAGTAGGTCCTTTAAAGAGGTCCTTTCACCACCACTACCTACTCCTACTCTTTGAATCCCTTAATGGGTGCTCCTCCACTGATTCTAGCAAAATTGGATTTTTTTTCTCAAGCCCCTACAGTTCCTGAAAAATCATGTCTGATCTTAGTACTCAATATGCTAATTACACTCTCTACTGTCAACTGGGCGGGTCCTAGACTGTCTACTCCAGCCCAGGACCACATATCTGATATTAAGGAACCTAGTTAGTATATTGAGTGCTGAAATTCAGAGTAAGTGCTGATTGCTCAGGAATGGTTGGGGCTAGAGAAAAAAATTTGAGGGCTGCAAAGAGTTGAGTTGGTGAAAGGTCCTCTTTAAGCCCTGTAAGGACACATATGGCCACCAAGTATTGGACTTGTTTCTTCAGAACACACAACATATGCTTGATCAGATTGAGATAAGGAAAATTTGGAGGCCAAGTCAACATCTTGAGCGCAAGCCCTTCCTGAGCAATATTTGCAGTGTAGCAGGGGACATTATCCTGCTGACAGAGGCCACTACCATTAAGGAATACTGCTGCCATGAAGGGTTGTACTTAGTCTATCATAATGTATAGGCAGGTGGTACATGTCAAAGTAAATTCTACATGAATGCTACATAGAAAGAATGCTTTCAGGAATAGAAAGGTTAATACTTTATTTCTGTCAATGAAGTGAATGAAAAATAGAGAACTGTAAATCCCATCAATATTTTGTGTGACCTTTGCCCTTTGAATGAAGATTCCTGGAAGTGATGATCTGGCCCCCACAGATATAGCCCTGATCTCATCATCATCCAGTCTGTCTTTGATGACATGAAGAGACAGACGGATTGGAGTAAGCCTACATTCTCGGAAGTTCTGTGCTTAGTTCTCCAAGATGGCGGGAACAACCTCCCTGCCGAGCTCTGCCAAAAACTGTCTGCAAGTACCGAGAAGAACTGATGGAAAGCAAAAGGCAAAGGTCACACCAAATATTGATGGGGTTTACATTTCTCTTTTCTTCATTCACTTCTTTTTGTGAATTGACAAAAATAAACTATTAACCCTTCTATTTCTGAAAGCATTCTTACTTTGCAGTATTACTTTCCATACTTGCATAAAACTTTTGCACTGTACTGTATATATATATATATATATATATATATATATATATATATATAGTAAAAGGATTGAAGCAAAAGTAAGGGGCCCCCGGGTTGAGCGGTTACATCTGGGCACATTGGGGATTACTACAGTCTTCATAGACATGTTTCATGGCTGTAGTTGAGCAGGTTCCTGTGCACAGCTGCATCTCCCATACATCACTATTGTCTTGTGCTTCCCCTCCATGTGTCAGGATGAGGTGGCAGCACCAGTACTAGACGGGACGGTGTTGCATGTTGCTTCGTACATTGGGGCTGTGCACGTGCGCCCTCAGTGAATGTGACACACAGTGCCAGCCTTAGTCTCATGTTGCTGCTGGCAGAGGTAACACAGCTTCAGGAAAGGGCAGTGCAGGGGGGTATATTATTCTAATCCCAGAAACTCCTCCTCTCCCTCCACCCCGGTCACCCCCTCCCCTTTAACAGGTCTGGGGTATAGAGGGAGCTGTGAGGAGCTGACAGGGACAGGGGAGAGAGGGAGACTGAAGAAAGACAGAAAGTCAGAGAGTGATAGAAAGTAGCAGGCAGAAATAAAGACAGAAGACTTACAAAGTCATTGCCGAAATTAAGAAAACAATCCATCTCTCCGGAGCAGAGAGCAAAGTGCAGTGTGGAGGTGTGAGCCGAAAGGAAAGATGCAAAATAAAGGCTAGAAGAGAGAAGGTAAAAGAGGACAGAAAGAAGGATGGAAACTGCGCTCGTCTGAGCCAGCGACCATAGCCAAAGACTGTCACACTGAGCGCCACTGAAACTCGCGCTGACACTCACAGCCCCATGACAAAGTGACACCAAAGGACAAACATCTCACGAACCTGGCTAATGACTTCCGAGGAACCCTAGTGTTTGCGGTCAAGGACAAAAACCTCTTTACAGACCCTTTGGAGTGTTTCTTTTTATTGGAAGAGGCTACTTGAAGTGCATCAGATAGACAAGAGCCCACTTGGACTGTGAAAAGCAACGGCTGGAGTGTAAAAGTCACTTTCAGAGACCCTCAGAGGAACTAGACATCTGAGATATAGCCATCCCCGTGTGGACCCTCACCTATAAAGAAAATGGAAGACAGGCTGCTCAGGATTTTGTTTTTAGTTGCCATCGCTATGTGTTTTAATGGGTCACTATGTCCAGCGGATGCCAAAGGAACGTATTACCCACCTCCCGCCAATGGACGGTTCATTCACAGCTTATATACCTCAGGCTCCCAACCTCAGACTTATGGCAAGCCCATTACCAAGCACAGGTAATACCTGAAAATGTCTGTATTTTATATAGAGTCTCATGTGCAATATGATAATGTGATTTTATATATCTTCATTCAAGGATTTATTGGGGAGCAAAGAGTTAAAAGTTGCAAAAGCAATAATAGATGTGCAGAGAGTAAATATCTATAAACTATATTTCATTGATATAATATTAATATTCACTACTGCAGTACCATTACCATTGTGCATTACTTGGATCAATCCAAAATGGGTACCTATGGCATAAAGTCCACTGTGTTATACACATGGGAAAGGGGACGGTCCTGGGGTCTCTTCTCGAGGTCTCCTAGCACTAAATATACAACAGGTTCACCTGGACCCAGGTCCATCCTAAATAATATGAAAGCCATAGATAACAGTGCAAACCTAAAAATTGCAGAACAGAGATCTCCTCCGGCTGTTGTAACCAGCTGCCTGCTGGGGGTTGTAGTTCAGCAATGAGCCGAGGGCAGGGATGACTTGACTCTTGATATATATTTGTTGTGCTTGTATGAATCCATTATTTCGGAGAAGTATGTTAAAAATTAGTGGGACAATATTCTACAAGCTCATATAACAGCTCTTTCACTGAGATCCCTTGTTCTTGCATGTTTCTGGCATTCTGCCCGGAATAATGTAGGAAAATTGTGTCTTCTTCCATTGCCAGCGCCCCTCACACAGCATGGCACGGCCATTTATCAATATATAGACAAAGACAGTGCAGGGTTAATAAAGCAGTGGGGGCTTCATGAATATATTGTTATCTTTCCAGTTTGGTTTTATCCTTCTTTTATTGCTTTTGTAGGAATTATTGTGTGTACGTTGTGGAGAAGAATGTGACGTGCACCCTGCAGGATGGCACCGAACCGTATATCAAAGCGGAGTACCTCAAGTGTAGCTGGGGACCCAAGTGTCCAGGAACTGTAATGTAAGTCATAGCGGCATGGTCTAAGCTCACATCGGATCAGATTTCTGTAATGTTCCGCACATTAGGAGAAATCACATAGAACATTGACTAAAGTGTATGGAAGCAAATTGCAATACCTGGAGGAAACATGGGGAGAACTCACAAACTTCAAACAGATGTTGCCCATTGCAGATTTGTGACTGCTACCCATTGACCACTATGTCACCCACATTAGTCATCCTACTGACCTTGCAGTAATATAGATCTAGTACATGTGCAGGTTCTCTTTGGTATTTTTAGAAATAGGAGTCAGATTCTAAGATAAGATAAGAGATAAGATATGATAATCCGTTAATTGTCCCATCATGGGGAAATTCAGTGTGTTGGATAATACAGTAATAATACAAGAGTACAACATACAAGCTCAGAATAGCAGATAGAAAAGATATGACGAGTCATAGCAACTAAAAAGAAAAGAAAGACTTCAGGATCATTTAGTTCTCTGTGCGGAGTGATCTTCGCTTGATGTTGATTCTACAGCCTGACCGCGGTTGGGAGGAAGGACCTCCAATAACACTGCTTCTCACACTTGGGTGAAGCAGTCGGTCTTATACATTCTAGTATCATTTATCTGCTCCTTTGCTCCTTTATAGGTATCGGACTCTCTTCAGACCCAAGTACAAGATCGGTTACAAGATTGTGACTGAGCTACAGTGGCGCTGTTGTCCTGGACATTCAGGGGACTCCTGCCAAGATGGACCCCCTGTCCAGCAAGGCTACCTTCCACCCTACATGGCACCCAAAGCTGCTCCCGGCCAGAAGCTATTCCCTCCGCTTAAGACTCCACCTACCTATTCCAAACTGCAGCCAGAAACACTCCCTGATCCACCGGCATCACCCAAGAAGACTGGCTACGGTAAGGAAAATCATAGTACTATTTATCCTGAGTTATAGCCTACTCCAGAGCTGAAATCAAAATGCTGCAAATCTCAGATCTACAAATGAGCAAGTGTTCCCTGCTGGGTCAGTGTCTGCACAACGCTTGATCTGCGCATGCACACTGACATAGTACAGTAACCCGATGTGGGAGAAAATAAGAAAATAATTGCATATTTGAAATTCATTGAAGCTGTATGTGGTCTGATAGAATGCTCGATGTTACAGTAACAATAAGCAGAATTATAAATGCAGCTCTGGATTAAGGCTAGGTTCACACAGCATCATTTGGGAGCTGATTTTGAGGCATACTTCTTTTACTTGGATGCTAAAAGAACAAATTCAACCTTCCCGTGGATTCTGTGGTTGCTTCAGCTGCAGAATCCACCAGACAAGGCTCAGTCTGATTAACCCTATTGTGTCTGAGACTAATCAGTGGGGAAAGCTCCGACTTCCTGCCCCAGGATCCACAGGCAGGGAATTTGGAGAGGAATCTGATATTGATGATCACCTAAAATTCCTCCCCAAATTCCACCATGTGGACCTAGCCTAAAACATAGACTATGACTTAGGATCAACTCAAGATAAGTAACTTTGTAATAGGGAACCTTTACAGCCAAAAATTCTGCCCAAAATGCCACGTTGGGGCCTTTAAAAGAGAGCAGAGATATATCTTTGTATACAAAAACAGCTGACACAGTGAAGAGATGCTCACCATCTATGGGTATGTAAATAAGCCTGCAAGTGCATCAGGGGCGGGTCTGAAAGGCAAAAATTGCCTAAAGACAGCCACAAGTACTCTGAATGTCTTCAAAAATTGCTGCCCGGTGTTGCCCCTTGATATTGTACACCTCTCCAAAGAAATCCAATAGTAATCCAGCAACCAGTTTTGCATTAGATTAAAACATTATGTTTTATTAGTCCATTTAAAAAAGGTGATTCCTTTTCTTTAACAGAAAACCAGTGACAATAAATGTAAAAAAGGACACAGCACTTACATGAAAAAACGTATTCGGATCACATAGGACAATAGACACACGATGCTTAACCGCCTATGTAATCCGAATACGTTTTTTCATGTAAGTGCTGTGTCCTTTTTTACATTTATTGTCACTGGTTTTCTGTTAAAGAAAAGGAATCACCTTTTTTAAATGGACTAATAAAACATAATGTTTTAATCTAATGCAAAACTGGTTGCTGGATTACTATTGGATTTCTTTGGATTTTGTATTGGTACCTGCACCGGCAGGATTCCATGGTTATCCGTGCACCTGCAGTAGCATAAGAAAAAATTCTTTCGCACTAAGACCACGAGAAAACCACAGGGCTGTGAACGTTTTTTTCTACATATTGTACACCTCTGTCTGGGTCACAGCTGTCTGTAGGCAAAACTGGTAAATCAGACCCCACCCCTAATGCACTTGAGGCTGATTTGCAGCTATAAGGTTCATATAGGGTTTTTTGGTCAGGAATCCGCGTCAAAATCCTGACCAAAAAAAACCGTCTCCCATTGAAATCAATGGGTGCTGGTCATTTCTTTTTTCCGCAAGTGGTTTGTTCCCGCTCGCGGAAAAAAGAAGCGACATGCCTTTTCTCCAGGCGGATTCCATGTCCGCCTGAAGACACTCCCTCCCGACTAGGCCCGTTCATTTCCTTTCCTCTGACATCGGCGGTATTATATACTATTATATTATGTGCGCCCCAGTGCCAGAAATAGTGGTGCCTTTAGTTTCAGTAACAATATCCCTCCATCAAAAGTAATGGCTTCCATATCTCTGGCACTAAGGCGCATACCGGACAGTACGCAGTCAGCTTTCTAGCAGTATATAATACCGCCAATGTCAGAGAATTAGAAAGGTCCTCTATAAAATAGTGGACTCGAATAAAGCCTGACCCCATTGATAGACCTCATTGATGGACCCATTTCTTAACTGAAATCGTTGGACTAAGAAGTAGAACTTGCATGAATTTTTCATCTGGTGATTTTTGACAGACTCTACGTTAGATGTGAACCCATAATAATTCCTCCTAGAAGTTTCCGAATAAATGGGTAACTGGGTGGTACCAGTAGCTGGGGTGTCCATGTCACTCTAATCGGGGCTCAGACTACGTAGGAATCCACACTTTTTTCAAAGGGAATGGTAACATCCTCTGGTCAGTTTATTCATGAGGTATAACACAATGCAGAATTGTGTGAATACTCTCTGAGAATTGTTATCTCATTGCACACGGCTGTAGTGGTTTCACTGTCTGCATTTTGATCTACATTTTGCAAACAAACACGCCTACGTTGCATCAGTATATCATCCACAATGATGGATCTTGTATGAGTCCCTACGCTGGTCTGGGCTGCAAATGTGGCCAAATATAGGACATGCTTCATAATTTACAGTCGTTTGTCTGGGCCCATAGAAATAAATGGAACCATAAAATTCAGCAATTTTGGATCCGCAAATGCAGAAGGGGTCATGTGACTGTCATCACCCAATAGACAAGAATCATCAAATTGGTCAGGGGACAGGTGAAGCTCACCAAATGCCTCATTATCACCTAGTTGTGTTCTGTGTGAGATCTACAGTGTTGTGAAAGGGATTTCGGCAGGTGCGGGGGGGGGGGGGAGCTGCAAAATAAGAAATAGAAGCGGTAATTTGTTTTTCAAATCTAAAAATGAAGTGAATGAAGAAAAGAGAAATCTAAATCCCATCCCAATTCAATATGTGGTGTGACCTTTGCTCTTTGCATTCCATCAGTTCTTCTCAGTACTTGCAGACAGTTTATGAAGGGACTTGGCAGGGAGGTTGTGCCCAGTGGTGTAACTACTGTGGTAGCAGTGGTAGCAGCTGCCACAGGGCCCGGGACATTAGGGGCCCGGTGACAGCCACTACCATTGCTATCATTATACTTGGTTTTTTTTCGGACCCCCGAGTATAAGGATCAGCGGCCCGGGAGTGGCAAGCAGGGCCGGCGTTAGGGGGGGGGGCAAACTTGGCTATTGCCATGGGGCCCCAGCACTTGCAGGAGCCCCCTGTTGGTGGAATACTTTCCCTATTAATATAGGGAAAGTACAGTATATGTCCGAAGCTGCAGCAATGGCTGATACACAGGAGCTGCAGGTCTGGCTCCACTCAGCGCTCTCAGGACACTTTCTCTCCCCCCCTCCCTTTCTCTGCCTGTCCTCTGCCCACCAATGAGAGGGCTGAGGAGAGCCCAGGAGGCGGGGCTTATCCCTGCCGAGCTCCTGCTGCCCTGCACACAAGAGAAAGAGGAGAAGTTGTTCCAGGAAAGTGACACTAAAAAAAGAAAACACAGGTCCACAGGACATACTGGGGTTACTATGCTTATTAATCTTAGGCATTTGGGGTGATTACTTTTGTTTTAGTAACTCCATGTGCCTCATATTAATAGCAATTAACCCCATCATGTCCCTCACATTAACCCCTGTGTGCCTCACCATAAGAATTACTATTATGTGAGACATATGGGGGTAATAATAATGAAGATACTTTATTACCTCCATGTCTCTCACATATCAGTAACTCTTATGTGAGGTACACAAGGGTTAATGTGAGGGACATGATGGGCTTAATTGCTATTAATATGAGGCACATGGAGTTACTAAATTGTAATGCACATGACCAGATTTTTTATCCACAATTGTCCTGGTATAGCGGTCAGCGGGTGACGTGACAGTATTTAGTCCTGCAAGGGCCACTATGGGACATAATAGTGTGTGCGGGGTCCACTATGGGGGAAAATACTGTGTACAGGGGCCACTATGGGGGATAATACTGTGTGGAGGGGCCACTATGGGGGATAATACTGTGTGCAGGGGCCACTAAGGGACATAATACTGTGTGCAGGGGCCACTATGGGGCATAATAGAGCGCACAGGAATGCGTAGGAGGGGCTTGGCCAAGATCTTCGGTGTCAGGGGGAGGGGGGCCCCCATGTCAAAAGTTCGCATAGGGCCGCACCATTCCTAGTTACGCCACTGGTTGTTCCCAACATCTTGGAGAACTAAGCACAGATCTTCTGTGGATGTAGGCTTCCTCCAATCTCTTCCAGGACTCCTCCTCCAAAGGGCAAAGGTCACACCAAATACTGATGGGATTTACATTTCTCCATTCACGTCACTTGTTAATTGATAACAATTAACTATTAACCCTTCTATTTCTGAAAGTTCTTACTTTGTACCATTTTTGTCAACACCTACATAAAAGATTTGCACATCAATGTACATGGACCTGCCAAAGTGGGGTAGAAAATTTGGATTGAAAATTTGAATTCAAAATTGTTTATGTCCTGGCATGATCATCACTGCACATATCAGTTCCATCGTCACACTGTTACATGTAGTACTACTCTACCACCTGTACCCAGAACGCATTATCATTACTAATTGTTAACTATTTAAATGCCTTTTTAGGACGGAAAATATCTCCTGTGTATGGAGAACGCTTGGACCGGGTGGAGGAAGAGGTCAGGCGGCTGTCTCAGTCATATGACAGCTTACAGGGAGTGGTGAGCGGTCTTGGAGACTCTCTGCGTCTTGCCATCCAGGAGGACACCAGCAAGATGATCGGCTCACTAGTGAGTGGGCCCAGTTCTTCCTCACACTCCTCTGTTGGCTTTGGAGTGATACCGGATGCTTTGGCCGAGGCCCCACATGTCCCTGGAGACTTGACTGGGAAAGTAGCTGAGGTGAGTGAGATGCTCCGCTCAAAATCTGAGCTTCTGGAAGAGGTTAATGGGATGGTTATGGGCCATGAAGCCCAACTCCAACATCTACTAGAAGCTGCAAGGCCATCTCCGCTGACATCCACTGAAATGTTGGAGCAATATTTGGAGGGAAAGCTGGCGGAGGCTCAGGCAAAGCTGTTGGATGGAATAGAGGCTCGTCTGCAGAAGATCCAAGGTATCTGTGATGTGAAAGTAGATGCAGTGCAAAAACAATGCCAAGACTCTGAGCAGGCAGCGGGTCATAGAATGCAGCAGGAAATGGATGGACGAGAAGTGGCAATGAGGAGAGAGATATTAGGACTGACTGCCAAAGTACAGGGAATGAGTGCACCTGAAGGCTGCTGCGGGCGCATGGAGGAACTCAGTAGACGTGTCGAGGAATTGGAACGTAGCATGCGCCAACTAACTGAAGACCACCATGCCCTGAGCCAGAAAGTGGATGCAGAGCTCACAAGGCTCACACTGGAACCACAAGTTGGAGTGAGACTGGATGAAGTGGAGAGCAGACTCAACTATACCGAAGAAGGTGTTAGGAGATGTTGTCAAGAAGGAGAAGAAAGAGGCCACATGCTGGCTGAGCTGGATGGGGTAAGGGCCTCTGTGGATGACAAAGTGAGAGTCCTGGAAGAGAGGTTGCTGACTGTTGTTGGAGAGCTCACCAATGCCTCCGCAGCTCTGCCACTGGATGGAGCCGTAATGCCTCTGTTGGATGCCCAGCTGTCAGGGTTAAGGAAAGAAGGCCTTGAAAGTTTGGATGGATTGCAGAGCCGACTTGCTGCTGTGGAAGAATTGTGTGCGGCTGGGTGCTCCACCTCCGAAGGAGAATCTCTCCTAGAGATTCACACTGAACTTTCACAATGCCAAAAGCAGAACCAAGATGTCCAAAAACAGCTAGGCCAGCTCAACAATACCATCCTGGGCATCAAGAGGCATCTCGAAAGACAACAGGAAGAAGCATTACAAGGGGAGATCACGCTACTGCAAGTTAACTTGAGGAGCGTTGGGCGCTCTTTGCATGGTCTGGAGGAGACTGTGAGCAGATATGCTGATACTGTGGTCCAAGTCAACTCAAGTGCAGAGGAACGTGGAGCTCGACTAAGTGAGGAACTGATTTCTGTTCAAGGCCAAGTAGATGGACAGGGCTCTGAACTTCGCACCAGCCGGTCACAACTTTTAGGCTTGCGCGGAGATATGGAGAGGATGAAAGCACGACTTGCAGGACAGATGGGAACTTGTCAGTCCTTGGCTCGTGAACTTCAAGGGGACATGTCCAAGTTTGAACACAGGCTGGTGCAGGTGGAAGGGTCTTGCGGGACTCCAGAAACAAGTTTGCTTGGCTATCTGGACCAGGTGAACAGCACACTAGTATCTCATGAGCAGGGTCTGGAGGTCCTCAGACGGGAGCTGAGCAAAATCAACCATCAGGCACCAAGCCTGGACCTGCCACCAACTACACAAGACAATCCAGGACGGAAATAACACTAGCCATTCAGTGTAGGAAGACTTCTTCAAACACAGTGGCAAACCATAGGTATAAACTGGAAAGTGCCCGAGTGGCCGAACAGGAGGGGACCTGAATACGATCAAACAAACTTATGTTCCTTGACTTTGGGGCAGCTAAGCCACTTTGAGAGGGTAAATTTACATTGCCTCTTGGTTGTATAAGATTATATGGCAATGCAGGGATACGTATGGTGCTAGGGCATTATTAGTATACCAAGGACTAGATCTGAATAATTTATATATTTTCTTTTTTTTTCCTATCTGTTATGTATTATGCACTGCAGGGATGTAACCCTACTGCGTCATGCCACCCTGTCCCTGCAAAAATTCCCATTTTTATGCGCTGTAAATGTCTAAAATGCACAGAAATCCTAGTAATTGACTGTATAAGGCAGAAATACTCCAGGTATTAAAGGTTAACTATCTCCAGATATAGGTGTCATGTACTCGGGTACCAGCATAGGCAGAACAGTTACCTACTCAAATATATTGCTCTGTAAGTGTTGCACATACTCCGCCTATTGGCCATTTTAGGAATGACATTCCAGCAAACAATTTCTGTATGTCGGGACTTTATTCTCTGTGCACATTCGGAAATCCATGGCAGGGAATGAGCAATATCTGCTGGTGATGTGTCACGTCATGAGACCAAAATGCAAACCGCATAGAAAATAATATTGAAATGTTTCTGCTCCTTTGTATGTTATGTACCAGCACAGGGTTCACTTACTTAAATGTTCATGAATTTGTCTGTAGTACTTTGGGCCTCCAGAACGAGTGACAGCCAGGTGAACTGGATAAGTGTCAAGAACTACTCGGGGTAATACGGCTCCATCCAATAAAACTGATATACAGGACATTATTATTTCTGGATCGATTCCCTGCAAGTATCGATATCTCTGCTCGCCCTATTCACATTTCCTTCAATATTTCCATTTGTCTATTCCAAAAAAAACTTGAAAAACTGAGTTCCAAAATTGTCACCCGATGGACTGATAATGGGGTCTGACATATTGAGCTGTTTAGTCCATCATTTTGGCAGAAGGAATAGCGCTGCATGCTGTACTGTTCTTCTCACCAAATATAACACAATCCCCTGAGAAAGGAAATGTGAACAGAGCCTTACTTCCACTGGTCATGTGACGCAAACACAGATGGCCGGCTTGTTACAATACTGTAAGAGTATTCTCTTGTAAGGAACCGTGCACCTGCGTGGCCATCACATGATCGAAGAGGAATTTGAATCTGAATTTGAAGCAAATTCTGGTGAAAATCAGATGCATATTCTGTCCTGAATCTGTCTCTCATTTTATTCCATATATGGGCCCCTTCACACGGCGTAAGTGCTCGGCTCATTCCGAGCCGTACACGTGAGCGCTTCCCATTCACTTCAATGGGAGCGCTCGTAGAGAAGAAAGCAGCCCATTCATTTCAATGGGGAGCGCTCGTATGCCGGCTCCCGTTGAAATGAATGGGATCTGCTTTATATGTCCTCATTCTGAACGTGTTTTAACGTTCAGAATCAGTCAGCGTATCCGTAGTGTGAATGCACCCTAAGGCACAGATTGAAAAATAAGGACCCATGCACACGACTGAGTGTCCTCTGTGTTGGGGCTGCATTTATCACGGGATGAAGTCGGATGGCGCTGGGAGTAACATCAGAGTATCATCCGCATGTATTCCATGATGTATTCACGTCTATGGGGCTTTCGGATCCATTTGGTTCTGATAACATGGATGATTATAGAGCAGGTCCTATTCTGCTCCGTGTTATCGTAACAGAATGGATCTGGAAGCCTGATAGACGTGACTGTATCACGGGGTGCACTTCGATGTCCCGCTCGATCTTGCCGTGGATTCCGTGGTGTATTTAGCTGTAGACCCCGCAGTGTGTTAAGACACTCGGCTACTTATTTCCATTCATCTGAGCCTGATCAGCAAGTAAAAGCCGAGTGTTGGAAAGTGAAGAGGGGTTGGAGGTGGAAGACGGCCGCAAATTCTTCTTTGCTTTCTGACATGTGAACAGGCCCTAAGAGTAAATGATGAGGATTTTCATTAAATGACTAAAAGCAGAGATATTAATACCAAAATGTATATACCACAATTATCTTTATGGTTACCCTATTTCTTTAAGGCTTTGTGTGCATGAGCTGGGTTGGTGGTTTAGTGGCATAAATGGCACATGGATGACATCTGTGTTCCGCTCATGCCTCCACCAAGCCATTAAATGACCTCAGTAAGCCCAGGGCCACAAAACAGACAGGAATAGGACTTGTCCTGAGTTTTACCCCAGTCTCACAGCCCTATACATGGGCCCATCATAATACACAGTCGTGGTGGGGCCCTAGAATATAATGGGTCCCTGTGCTAGCCGTGATAGACATGGCTAGTATACTGATAATACACACAGCTATGTTATGTACATGAGGCCTTACACAGTATGCGCCCATTTCTGGACTGAGTCACCTGTGCAGAACTGAGCGGAGCAAGTGGATCATCTTAAAGGGAGTCTATCACCAAAATACAGTATGTCAACCCAGCCCTGCAGATAGATAGGTTAGGGTCTATCTAATCGACAACTCTCTTGCTGTGAAATCTGTTTTTGTCAAAATGCATATGAGCTCTATGGAGCAATGGGGGTGTTGTCATTGCTCCAAAAAGGTAAGAAGCAACACCCTCATTGCTCTAATGAGCTCATTTACATATTGACAATATTTTGTATGGGTTTTATACAGAAGGGGTTGTCCATCATGGAGTGTAGACAGGGAAACCGGACTCATAGGCTTTCCCTGAGTGGACGGGACGCGGGATTGACACAGATACATACCTTAGTAGCCACAATAACAATTGTCATAGACATCATTAGACAGCAGGACAAATGGTTCGGCTCCTGGACACTTGTCCTGCGTAGTTACAATGGCTCTTACCACCGTGTTTGCTATCCCGGTTCTGATTTACATCTTTTTCTATGTACATTTTTTCCATATTTTTTGCACTTCCCCATTCCATTCATTGTTGTCATTCAGGTCAGTGAAATAACTGTATAATGCATTAGCTCTGGTAGGAAGACCCTTAGAGAATAGTAAGGACCGGGGCTGGAGGTGCTAAATCTGTTACCCAGCTGCTTCCCTTGTAAGTAGAATATGAAAAAGGAAAAAAGGAGTAGCTATATATATATATATATATATATATATATATATATATATATATATACACACACACACATTCATACGATAGATAGACAGATAGATAGATAGATAGATAGATAGAATGTTCACTTTCAGAAAATTCCATAAAATGTCTTAAAAACGACATCACTGTATGACTGGTATAACGACTATCAGGCCGCCATATTGTCTAAGACTGACCATACACTCCATGACCTTACACAGTAAGATTGGCTGAGCGTACAGCGTAAAGCAGATGAGCTACTGCCAAAAAAGTTTGGCAAAATTTTAATGTATTGAAAGCCCAACATGCCCCGTTCGTCCTCCATCCACAAATGTCAAGGGAGAACTGGTCACCGGCTATCAGAATCCACTGGTCTGTACCGAAAGGTAACACTGACAATGGCAGAAGGGGCAAACAAGGGGAAAAAAGACTTGACAGTTGCCAAAGCATATTCTGTATGTCAGTATCTTGTGCACCATATTAATCAGATTTTTTTGTAATATGGCATAAGAGATCGATATATGCACATAGTAAATGGAGTTGAAGAATTGCTTTCAGTATTTACAGGGATTGTGTCTACATTTTCCAAAAATAGCGGCACCCTTGTCCATGAACTATGGTGTATGTGATGTTACAGCTTTACGCAAACTGAATACCAAATACAGCCTGAGGTCTTATTCACACGTCTGTATGTCATGTATGTATAGTGCAATACGTACCCATTCATTTCAATGTGTTTATTCAGACGTCAGTGCTTTTTGCAGATTGTAGGTCCACAACATCCTTTTTTTTCACTTATGCTGATGCATCACATCAATGACAGTCTGTGGGTCCGTAAAAAAAAAATGGGAGGATTTCTGTGTGCCGTATATTCCTCTCAGACTCAGAGACATTCACCACGTACTCCTATTGACAGACAGCACTGACATACACCCTGCTTTGGTGGACTTGCCACACTATATTCCAGGGCTTTCCAACTGGTGTACACTGGACCTTCAGTGGTTTCCAAGCAAATCTGTCATTGGGCCTAGTTTTTACCTAATATATGAGGTTATGTCCATCAAGTCCAACCTACTGGGCTTCTGGATTATAGGAAATTCACTGTGTATTGTACATGGTCGGTATGAGAAATATGGCTAATGTCAGTCAACAACATCAAAGTGGAGATAGGGAATGTCTGGCGGGTATTCGGCTCCGATAACCATTGCTAGAATACAGAGGCATACACTACATATACAATAGTAGCATTCATCTTCATATATCACCAGTCTTCACAGACATCTATATTTATCATTTTATTGTATACATCATATGTACTATACAAAAGTAAGAAACATTCAAGAACACATTAAAATCTATAAGATTATATACAATGGAGACACTTCATACATGTAGACCGCCGCAAGCAAACCAGGCACGCAGAGAGTTGGGTTAGTTTTGTACAGAGGGGTTTACATCTATATATAACCATGAGCTGAAATGGTCACAAACCGTATTAGAATGAGTCAATGGAAAAAATTACTGGAGAACCTACACATTAGATACATGGCAGACAGACCCGCCATCATGGGTATGGTGGTGTCCTGACTCTTCCTAGATGATATGTTCAGTGTCCGTTCACCTTATACTACGTTTGCAAGGGAGATAAGAAGCTGGCCGAAGTGTCCGGCAGTGGTTTACTGGCATTTCACTAGTGAGAGGTCTCCCAAGGGGGTCAGGAAGATTAGCTGTTGGCCAATGTATAGGTTACAGCTATGGAAGACGCTCGTATTGCAGCCACGTAGGGCCACACACAATCCATTCCTGTAGACACAACCATAACAAGTAACTCACAGCTTAAAACATACAAAAATATACAAAAGACCTGCATTTAACAAACTGGCCTATACTATGATAAATGCGGCCTGTTATATACACACATTGTCCATAGTCCCCATTGCTGTATTTTATACATTGTCTCCCTCCACAATAACTATTGAACTGAGACTCAAATGGGTAGAAGCCGTTCCTGTGCGTGTACGTGTGTATATCGGATTTATAAACCAGAAGTCCACGACACTATAAGCAGGTTGTAAGACTCTCGACACTTTTCTACCGCAGGGTACCGACTTGTCTTCATTTGCTTTTGGTACCAGGTACTTTGTTTTCCAGATCAGTTATGGCACCCCTTAATGTGGCTGATTGTCCCAGCGATGCCACATAAAGCTGTGGCTTACTTGGAACCTTGACTGGTGGTACCAAAAAGTACCGGGTGCTATTTAGAATTTTTTTTTTCTTGGGAGAATCAACAAAGGAAGTCCATTGGGGCCAATACAATGCAGTGGTCTAGGCCATCAATATCTGATCAGTGGAGGGCGGACAGTTGGCCCCAGGTATGGATCACAGTTGAGGGCAACCTGTACTATACATTGCATGGAAAAGGAAGTATTTGTCTCTGTGCCTGTATAGTGGCAGATCCCATTGAAGTCATCCCCCACCAATCAGATATTCATGGCCTGTTCTAAGGATCCTGGTCAAATCCTTTAAGTGAGTACCCGTACTATGTTTAGATGGCAGCAACACTCTAAAGAGGACCTGTCATCACTCCTGGCTTGCTTGTTGTAGTATATAGCTGTACTCCTTATAACAATTTAAGGGACATTCCTCTCCAAAAACTGGTCCTGTGGAAACCACAACAGAAAGTAGCTTTCCACTGCGGGTTAGTACGCTGCTTAACCCATAAGGCCCTACGTTGCAGAAAAGCTGCTTTTAATGTTCCAGATTTCGCTGCGGATTCTTGAGCCTTAGCCAGGAGTGGATTGAGACGATATATAGCATTCCTTTTGTAAACAATACTAGGTTTGGCTCAAAAAATGCAGAAAAATCATGCAAAAAAGCAGCATTTCTGCAACGTGTCCTTAGCCTACCTGTGCTGTTCCTCTGTTATTCCTCCTAAAAATCTATGAATGAATTGACAGCTCAACGTTACCAGTTTGAGGTTTGTCTATACACAGTCTGACATTGTCCAAGCAGTGCTGACGGTAGGAATAAAGGGTAACACCCACTTGTCAATTTCTTGATATATGTAGGAACGGTACAATACAGAGGAGATGCTGCAGAATGACTTATTTAATGGCGTATACAGGTAGCCATGTCATAAGATCTGACATATCCTCTTTAAAAACGTCCATACTTCACGTGCTGAAGAATGTGGATTTATGTCGCTGGTGATATTTGTGCAGGGGTTCTTATGCACCAGCAGTGCGTTCTCCTACTCCATAGACTTGTAAATCAGGGCCGCGTAGGCTAACTTCCTCAAGGGTCGCTGACAGGATAAATAGCGCAGACATTCTCTGGTTGTCAGCAGCCCATGACACCCCTAATGTAAACACTTCCTTCAAGTCACATTCCAAGGAGCTCTTAACCTCAAGAATGGAGCGCCTGTACCTGACGGTATTAATCCACTGTGTATCCGAGGCCTTGTAGGATGCATAATATTATTTTCCGCAGAAACCTGAGAGAACGTTCAGACTCTATTATAAGTCTTTGCACTTGGGCTACATTGTGATTATTATGTCGCGTTCTTACGGATTCTGTCTGTACGTTGTCGGCTCCGGCGAGGAGAAAGCTGTTTATTTGTGAATTAATAAAAGTCTTTGACTCCATATACAAGTCTGGTGTCCATGTGAAGCTTTGTGTGTGATGTAATGTGTGTTTCTTTGTGATAGGAGCTGTAGTGTGCTACGCTAGAAAGGAAGACGTGGTTGGCGACACCACCTTGAGTCTTTATTGGATGTCAGGTGAAGTCTTCTTGTTAGGAGACATGTTCAATGTCTTCCTTTGTAAGATTTGTCAGTGGATCCCTCCAAAAGGAGAAGTCGCTAAACTCCTGAGAGAGCAGAGCCGAGACCAACTGGGATGAGGGAGGGGGGAACATGACATTCACCAAATCCCTGAGGGCTGCATACCTGGAATGAAAGGAAATTATGACAAGTGAGGCAGGGAAGGAATGAAAACAAAGAGCTCTTGATCCCGGGATGTCATACCCAGGTGTCTATGGTTCCATGGCAAATATCTAAGCATTTGTTAACCCTTCCCTGACAAATATTTGTAGGAGAGGCATTCAACATGAACTTCTTGTGTCAGCACTGCAATGGGGGCAGACATGGAACCAAATTGAACCAGGATCAGAGTATAGAAATCTAGAAGATTGATAGTCCATCTAGACCAATATGTCCCAATCTTTTCAAGCCAAGTACCTCCTGCTGAAAAAAAAAGTTCTAAAGAATACCATGTTGTCCATCATGTGACAGATTCTGCTCCCAATCTTAAGTGTGGAAGAAAATGGGAGCAAGGAAATCCTTTCCCACTTGCTATAGAAAGATACTAATGGCCGATCCTTGGAATGGCCATTGATATCAGATCAGTAAAGGTCTAATCCCGGCATCCTTACCAATCAGCTGTTTAACGGGGCTGCGGCATTGATTAGAGACCCGGGGTTTACACAATGATCACCTTGGTCCATCTACCAGTATGGAACCTATCTCAGACTACCGCAGCTTCCTCCTAACCATGGGAAAAAGTTGTAATATCCTGTATGGATATTAAATAGGTGTCATGCAGGTAGGCACCAAAAGAAACACTAAAAAAGATGCAGCATACTCACAAGTCAAGACAAGATAAGATAAGACATCTATAGCCAAAGCCCAGGATCTCCATATCAGAAAGGTAATCATATACAGGAGGCAAGTATAAAATATATACAGTAATAATAACCTATAATACATGAAATCCCCCACTAGCTCCAGTGCTGCCGTCTCTGTCCCTGCCATCCTCAGCCCCAGGACATTGCTAAAACTACCAGGGAACAAGACCAGAATGCCAATGGATGCTGTGGAGGAGGCCAGCAAAGGTAAGTGTTTTTGTTTATTTCCACACACCCTCCCTGGCCCCCAATTATTATACTCTGGGGCCTAATAAGACCCCACATACTAATAAGAGCACTTCTGGTTCGTAAACAAATCTTCCCAGAGAACCTTACAAATATTCATGGAGTCAATCTTCTGAGGTTCGCCCATCGCTCGTGGTCACGTACCATACATGCAAGCATCACTGTTAAGGTTAGTGGTGAATAATGTACATGACGTCATCACTGCAGGTTCAGCGGGGACCACCAAAGTAGATGAATTTAATAGGAATTTCTTTATACCATAGCCTACTTGTGCCCAATTTTCTTAAAATCCCCCCAAATCCCTTAAAGGGATTCTACCATCAAAACCTTTTTTTTTTTTTTGTGGATAAGACGTCGGAATAGAAAGGCTATTCGTCTATTGCCTTTAGAAGTGATCTCCGCCGCGCCGTTCCTTAGAAATACCAGTTTTTACCAGTATGCAAATGAGTTCTCTTGCGGCGATGGGGGCGTCCCCACCGCTGCCAAAGAAATGTCTCCAGCACTGCCTCCTTCTTCGTCCGCAGCATCATCTTCAATGTCTTCTTCTGGCGCAGGCTCGTACCTTCTGGGCCTTAGTCCTTGGGCCGAGCAGACTGCGCAGGCGCACAGGCCATGGGAAAATGGCCGCTTGCACAGTACTGCTGGCGGCCATTTTCCCGTGGCGTGTGTGCCTGCACAGTCTGCTCTGCTCAAGGCCCGAGGCCTACAAGTTACGAGCCTGCACCGGAAGAAGACATTGAAGATGATGCTGCGGACGAAGAAAGAAGCGGCGCTGGAGACACTTCTCTGGCAGTAGTGGGGACATCCCCATTTCTGTTTGAGCGCTGGGGCCCGCACCATTGCTGCGAGAGAACTCATTTGCATATCGGTAAAAAATAGTATTTCTAAGGAACGGCGCAGTGGAGACCACGTCTAAAGGTAAGAGACGAATAGCCTTACTAAAGGCTATTTCGATGTCTTATCCACAAAAAAAAAAAAAGGTTTTAATAATAGAATCCCTTTAAATTCAGTAATCTGAAGTCCACAAGACATTGATTTCTAAAGACATACAGTTTAACTAAGCAAAATAAATAAAAAGAATTATACAAAAACTGTAATTTATCATAAAATAACACAAAAATGAGCTGAATATAAACATATAACACAGCCCCCTCCATGCTGACATCCTATAGACTCACGAGGACTTAAAGCTGGAGTTCAGCTCCTGGGTCAGTTCTCCCCTTGGGTTCACAGTGAAGATCCGCGATTCTGGAACCCCCACTTCCCTGTAGGCTACGACATCCTGCGATGAGTGGGTGATTGGCACGAGTACAGAAGAGCGGGAAGGAGGGAGGGGGTGATTGGAGACAAGCAAGGAAATGAAGAGAGGGAAACAGGAGAAGAGAGCGTTACTTGTTGTTCTGCTATATTCTCACATATACATTTATATACAATCCACATCCCCTCCTCTCTCATCATATAGGGTTTCACCATCCCCCGCACTAATTGATGTCCGGATTTCCATCCTGAAGTTAATGATTCTATTCTGTTTGTCTTTCGTTATTCCTACATTGTACGCACATGCAAACTCGGCCTCACACTTCATACAGAAGGCATGAAACGTGTGTGTGTGCAGTAGCGAGATTGTTCCATGTGGACAAAGTACATTTGATGGACCTGTCCTTCTTAGGATAGGTCATGAATTAAAGATCCACAGTTCTCCAACACAGAGGACCCCCATGTAATAGGTGATTAAAGATCCCTGAGCGCCTCTTCCACTTCACAGACCATGTGCTGCCATATTCACTGGTCACATGTCCTGATCACAGCTCAGTCCCATTCAAGTGAAAGGCTGAGCTGTGATACCAAGAATAGCTGCTATGCAAATGTACAGCGCCGTGCTTGGTAAGTACTGAAGATTCTGCAGCGCTCACTCACATTCTGCAGCTTCTTTAAAAAGCTGATCGTCTTGGGGCCCGGGTCTCAGATAAGTGACGATCTTTAACTGATGACCAATCCTATATTTGATAGGTCGTCAATTATAAAGCCTGAAAAAACCCGTTAAATATGGATTTTCCAAACCAGACAGTTTTTTTAACAACACTTAGGAAGTGTTTGAAGAATATTGGTGACATATCTTAAGGATCGGTGATCAATATCAGATCAGTGGAGGGTCCAAGATTTGGTACCCCCACGGAACAGCTGTTCACAGCACTTGATACATAGAAAATAGAGCAGGAAGCAGACAGCGCTGTTCTCTGTGTAGTGGTAGAACTGAGTCACTGCAACTTAGCTCCTATTGATGAGAATGGGAACCGATCTGCAGAAACCTGGTCTAACCACTATACAGAAAAACTCTTTAATATTGGGCTGACCCAACCATCTAATGTATGGGATCCTCCCGACTCTTGAATTCCAATATCCAATCCATTTTTCTTTGGGGATATAACCCTTTTTTGTTTTGAAACAACATGCACACTGGGCCAAGTGTGCACGTATAGGTATGGGTGGGACAGAAGCTGTTGGCCAAACAAGCATTTGCCAGATATCACATATGCATGGTCTGCAAGTTCCTTTTACTTACATTTGGTCTGTTACCAAAGGCGGCATAGAGAGGATAAGGGTCCGTGAAGAGTTGCCGAATGTCAGAGAGACAAGCGATCTTAAATCGTTCTGGGGCCTTCTCTATAACCTCCCTATGAAATAAAACACCACATATTAGTAATAGCCTAGTAAAGACTTAAAGGGGTTGTCCAGTTATGGACACTTCTACTCTATCCACAGGACAGGATATAAGTGTCCAATCACTGGGGGCCCCATTGCTGGGTCTGCTAATAATCAGGAAGACGGGACTGAAAGTCCTCCTAAGGCCTCCTTGTTCCTCCATTCACAAGAAGGCCTTGGGGGACCTACGGTACTCTGTCCTCCTGATCACTGGGGGACCAGACTGGCAAAACATATTAGATGTATATTGGCTAATATTACTGTTCTTATCAGGACCAACCATTCGTAATGTGCATGAGAGCGTTCCCAACACCCAACCCAAGATGGTGGGGAAGGGAAGAGTCTGTGGCTTTCTCACCTCTGCCTGTTGAAAACAAATGCATGTGTATGAGGGGGTTAAGAGGGATAACTATATAAGATATATGGCCAGACTTAGTAACAATCAGGGAACATATAGGGTAAAGTTCACAAAGAAGAATAGGCAGCGAGACCGACCATACAAAATTTATAGTGGAAATGTAACAGGTGGAAGAAAGCTTTCCCACTATCATTCACTTAAATGGGATATTTGGGCCGAATTCTCCTTTTGCACCTTTGATCAGGTCGCTTATTTTTTCCACTATCTCATATTTTCAACTGGTGTAAAATTAAATGAAATTTTGTGGCGAATTCCTTTACAAAAATTCCCATCCTCGTGAACTTTCCCATACACTGGAACTGAAGAAGACAAGCAGAAGATATGGCTAATCTTGTTATATATACCTGTGAAGTGCTGCAAACAGACTGCTTGGGGACAGAAGAAGAGGCCCTGGTGGAAGACTGAAGTCGCCTTCACTGACACTACGTAGGAAGGTCTTTGTAATTTCTGCAAGTCCCACCGAGCGTGCCGAGCAATACACAAACTTGTAGTCGTTCCTGCACACACAAGGGGACGTTCAGTATCTTGCAATAAAAGGGGCACGACTAGGACAAAAATAACAGCACAGCGTAGGAGATCGGATCACTTAATAATACAAGTCTGCAATATAGGCAGCAGATAAAGAGACCATGGCCCATGATACTGACATGCAGATGGCATTGTAGAGCTGCACTATCCCAGGCTGCGTCCAGTCTTTTCCAAGCTGCGGTAAGATGTGACCAAGGGCATCCGACCTGAAGACGGAAGTAGTTAAGAGAATGAATAAAGTAAACACACAGGGAAGTGGAACGCTGACTGATCTATGGAACAAGGATGTTGTTATATTATGTCATTTTCTTGTGGTTCAGAATTCCTCGGAAGAATTCTTGTGTTTTAGAAGAGGTCTGGCAAGACGTACGGAATGACAAGCTTCCTGCTCGTGGTGTAATTATGTGTTCACGAGACCTACAAAGAAGATCATTAAACAAGGTGGTCTTAGCACTGACCTGGTCACGGTTCCATCAATGTCGCTGATAATGATGCGGTCTGTGCTCTCCCATAGATAAATCTGTGCTCGAGTGCGACATGTGCCCTGAAACTTGGTACAGATGCTGAACACCACTTCATTGGGTCCGTTGTTTAAGTTTAAGCTTTTCTATTAAGAAAAAGAACATCTTATTGCAGGGACTGAAGGGGAAGCAATGGTGTCCAATAAAATGAAAGGCTATAGGTGGCTTTAGCCTTATTAAGGCTTATATTAGCCATGCACTATATAACATGCTTACTGGATAAAGTGTCTTCACCAACCATGAAACCATAGATGGCAAATCATAAATTTGCACTGTGATCTGGAAGTTGGTGGGCCATGGCATTATGGACACATTGCACCAATAGAATTAAAGGGGTTGTCCCATGAAAAGCATCCTATCTATACTGCTAGTTTATGTGGATTTAAGACTTTTCCTAAATACATTGCTTTATCAAAACTGCTTTGTTTGGCCGCTATCTTAATTTATTCACTTCATTGTTGACACTGCGTTTCTATGGCCACTGGGCTTATCTGCTCATTTCCCAAGTGCCCGCTCTCAGGGGGGAGGGAGGGGCTGACAAGCAACGGAGCTCCTCAGATAGGAGAGGGGGGAGGTGAGAGTTCTGGGATTACTGTGCTGTCTGTCACTTATCACTTTTCACTTATCAGCTGGTTTAATTGAATTTGGCTGATAAGGGCTGAGATAAGGAGTCCGTTACCTCTGTATGTAATGCAAGCTGACTCAAATCCAGCTCTGCTACATCAGTTTCCACATCAGCTTCATACTGTGGTAATGCATAGCAGATAGCAGAGCAAGTGAAACCCCGGCCACCAATGTGCCGAGAAATCCAGGAAGTGAAGAGAGTTCAGAGCCTTCAGGCTGCAGAACAAGAGTTATGGGAATACCCCTTTAAATCCAACCAAGGCTAGACTAAAGCCAACCAATCCATTCATGGATCAGCTCACCTAGTACTTTTGGGAGTGAACAATATCCTCCTGTTGCATGGAGAAACAGAGTTGGTGCGCAGAACCAACTGTAATAATGGAGGCCATTCAGCATATAGGGATAGTCTGATATGTAGGACATAGAAAAATTTAAATCCAAGAAGCCTTCATGGATTTTAGTTTTTCCAAGTGTCTATATGAATCTATTAAGTGTCAGATGCCCTCCAATTAAAGGGATCCTATCACTCAGACATGATTTTTTTCTAAGTACTACGTCGGAATAGCCTTAAAGGGGTTGTCCCAGCACAAGGATCCTATCTATACTGCTTGTTAATGTGAATGTAAGACTTTTCCTAAATACACTGCTTCAGCAAAACTGCTTTGTTTGTCCACTATCTTACTTTATTCATTTTTTTTGACACATCCCTTGACTTATCAGGTCATAAGTCAAGTGATGTATCTGCCTGCTCTGAGGGGGGAGGGAGGAGGGGCTAAGTGCACGGGAGCGAGCCTGGAGGGGGGTAGTTTACACTTTGGGGGGAGGGAAGGGGCCACCAATACAGACCCGGCATCCGCTGTAATAGTAGTCTGCGCATGCCCACAGGCCACGAGAAAATGGCTGCTTGCACGGTATTGGAAGCGGACATTTTCTCGTGGCCTGTGGACCTATGCAGACTGCTCCGTCCAATGCCTGAGGCCTTAGAAGTTACATCCCACCGCCAGAATAATAGGAGGAAGATGACGCTGCTGAAGAAGAGGAGGCGGCGCTGGAGAGAGCTCTCTCGCAGCATTGGGGACGCTCCCAAAGCTGTCTGAGTGCTGGGGCCCGCCCCCAATGCTGCGAGAGAGCTCATTAGCATACCGACAAGAACCGAGATTGTAGGCGAACGGCGGTGCGGAGAAGATGACGAAAGGTAGGAGATGAATAGCTTTTCTTAAGGCTATTCCGACGTGGTACTTAGAAAAAATCATGTCTGAGTGATAGGATCCCTTTAAAAATGACATCATTTTGCCTAATAATATTAATCGGTCTCCCATTTTGTAAAACATTGGTGAACATGGCTGTGAACTATTATCATATTCATAAACTGTTCTGTTCACATATAGATTGGTTATTTCCATTGTTTTGCTCCAGACATCACGGACACCAACAGGATTCGACTATACTAGGGTTGTGGGTTTCGGTGATAGAGTCCAGTATTATAGTGGACAACAAACTAGCCCTGCACGCTCAGGACAGATGTAATTGAAGTCAGCACAGCACACTGTATTCACTGTTGTCTCTGTAACTGATTTATGCAATACTTTCAGACGACAGGGTGTGGTAAAAATATGGCTCAAATTCATAACAGGAAAACAGATCTTCAACACATATGGCAACATGGAAACATCAGCAGCTTCGCAACCAGCCAAGACTTGCCAGTAATACAATGAGCATACAGGTCGGTATACATAATCCGAAGTGTACACTTACTATCTGCTCAGATGTCAGTCGTAGGGATTTCCGATACGGCCGAGATTGTGCGGGAATTAAAGAAGGTTTCCTGCCATCTTCTATCTTTACGTTCAACCTATGTAGAAAAAATGGAGACTGGATCCAAAAGACCAAGACATCAAGAAAGAAAAGACAAAGAGGAAGAGGGAGAGACAAGAAAAGTACAGTAACAAACAGAGGAAGAGACTTTTAATATAAAGACACTCACCCCTCAGTGCAGGAATCTTCATTCTGCTCCACATACTCCTTAGGATTTGTTACTGGCTGCTTGAGGAGGGGAGTGATGGAGAAAGTGTGTGGTAAGAGTGAGCTGGGGACACTGACGGGGCAATATGAAGGACGGAAAGCATTGGAAAAGTAGATGATTTACTAGAGGGAGGAGGTGGAAGTGATGGAGTGTGAATAGTAGGAGACAAATTAAGAGGTGAGGGGTTAAGAATATCATTGCTATGGATAAGAAGAAAGAAATAAGGGTAGTATTTTGGTAATTAGGACTGAGGGGGCAGATCAACAAAGGACAGAGATCCATAGACCTGGCAGATAATTATAGGTAAGAGTAATATATGTATTAAGGATGGTTTCCTATTGTAAATCTTAAGTTTCTCACCGGTGGGTTAGGCAAGCTCCTCCTTCGCCAAGAAAACCACCATCCTCGACTTTGAGGTGGCATCTTATGCTGAGAAAGCTGATCAATCACCTCCTTGAAGAGTACACAGGAGTTGGATTATCAAAGCATAACTATATCATCAAACAACTTCTGATTTTCTGACAGTATTTGTGTTATTAATAAATCTTGTACTATACTTTATTCACAAATTTTGTCTCCTTTCTGTGAAATCCTGCATTTCTTTATTTTAGGGAGGGACGGGGCAGGGAAACTGAGACTGGGATGGTCAACTCAAATGGTTATATGTCTGGGACTGTAAGACAAAGAATAGTGTGTCTGGTGTCCTGTGAAAGAGGAGATTCTCTGCTTTCATATATTGGCAACATTTCAGTGCTATCTGCATTCATTTTAGAGATATCACTCGTTGAAAACACAGCCGGAATTGAGAGCAGCTGCATGTAAAGGTGCCAATCCTAACTGTGTTTGCAACTGGAGATTCCTCTGTAAATATTACAGGTAGTACTGTTATCTTGGTATTATATGAAGGCTGAGAATCTCATCTTTTATAGGACACCAGAAGCATTCTATATCTGTTCTATGTTTTTAATGTTCATTATATAACTGTTTGAAGTGACCACTCAGCCTCAGTTTCCTTGCACTACACAAGAGCCTGCACAACCTAGTGAAGCAGTGTATAGATTTCAGCTCTCAATACAGGAACAAGGCAAAAGGGAACCAAAATCTCATAATAAAGTACATTACAAAATGATTTACTCAAACACTGCCAGAAATCAAAGTTGTTCAAAAGTTTAGGTACACTTAAAGAGGACCTATCACCACCTCCAATTTCTTTACATCAGTTAATATCTGCTACCCTGCACATTCTGGCATAGTTAGAATTTTTTCTGTAGCCCCCTCCATTCCTAAGCAATCAATGCTGATAGTTTTGGTGCCTGATATGCTATTTAGTCTCTTTACTGTCAGGAGGTCATAGTCAGGCAGCAGCGGACAAGGGGATGTGATTCTGAGCTCTGACACTGGTTGCCTCTGATTGGAGCTCTTAATCACACACCGCTGTCTGACCCAGCCCCTTCTGATATTACAGAGCTTATATGGTACACCAGGCACCAAAACTAACTGTTCCTGTTGCTCAGGAATGGTGGGGGCTAGAAAAACATATCCAACTATGCTATAACCAGTGGAGCGGTGCCTATTAACAGATGCTAAGAACTTGAATTGGTGGCAGTGGTGAAGGGTCCTCTTTAAAGGGAAATACATAATGAATATGAGAGGCAGGTAAAAGCTATACTACCTGTGGCAGCATCTGGTTAAACACTTGCATGCAGAGAAGAATTGGGGCAGCAGTTGCCCAGTTATAGAACCTGCACACAACACAAAAGACAACATGTAGAGAGATGAAATAGTACAGAAAACCAGAACTAAGTAAACAGTGGACCCACTTGTTATGTATTCGTAACACTAGTCTGGGGTTTTCTATGAGTGAAGGGTTTTGGCTGAAATCTGAGAATGAGATCTTGTACTTGAGGAACCTGTCTAAATATAGAGAAAATAAAAGTCATAAGAAATCCTGTATGGCACCACAAGTGCTAACGTGATGCTATCTAAGATATCCATTTTCAAGACTTATACCTTCAGGAATGTTCCATGTGTCATTGAGCCCCCCACAGAGTGACATTTCCACTGAAGGTATACATGGTTCCATGTTGTCTTCTGATACCTGTCCTGAGTCCTCCTTGTTAGGTAGAGGTGGAGGTGGGGGATGCGGATCACTGCAAGGAAGGGGTATATCATTTTTCTCAACAACATTCCACATCACTTTTTAGAATCTGGATTTTCTTACATCAACCTTTGACTTGAGTATCTTCCAGTTTTATGTCTGTTTGTCACATAGGTTCATATATGTATATTAGGGCAACTTTACCATGGATCCACACCTCTTGGAATAGGGGTGTAAATAAGTGACAGACCACTGGAACCACTGAAGAAAACTTACATAGGATGTAGAACAGGGGTAGGGAACCTTCGGCTCTTCAGCTGCTGTGAAACTACAACTCCCAACATGCTCCATTCACTTCCATGGGAGTTCCAGGAACAACAAAGCAAGTATGCATGCTGGGAGTTGTAGTTTTGCAACAGCTGGAGAGCCGTACGTTCCCTACCCTTGATGTAGAACCTAAGGAGATATTGCCATGGTTGGATCCAAAGCCAGTGATGTACGACAACGATGACTGGTTGCAATGAGTGCATTTCAGAAGGATAGAAGGACTATGTACACTTTGTGCTCTCATTTCATATGTTACTGTCACGTGGCATTTAGAGGGTTTGTCCACCTTGGATGAATAAGATGTTCTCAAATTCTCTCCCACCTGGAACCAATCACCAGCTGTAAACAAAAGAGTGTCCAATCTCCTCGCAGCGCCAGAGGACATGTTGGGTCCTCCAGAGAGAAGAACACTTACTCATTTATGGAGGTTGCAAATGAGAAACTCATTTCTATAAACTCTAAATGCCCTGAAAGAATTTGTAAAAATAGGTTTTTTTAACACTAAACCGCCCCTTTAATGCTGGGTTCTCACAGGACAGACCCGGGGATGACTTTCCTCCAGGGACAATTAGCGGTAGATTTTTGTGAATTCTTCTATTGCTAAAACCACCCAAAATGGGTACCCCACTGCTGCCGATCTATGCATCACGAAGGCTTATATTCACAGTGAAAGCACACAGTATCAATTGATATGTTGCAGGTTGTAAATCTGTACACAGATCAATTTACACAGCATGTGAGTGAGATTTTGTTAAATCTTATCCACTCTGCTGGTCCTGGACATCACAGCATGGTACTTCCTGGCAAGTCTGCAACAAAGTAGAGGTCCATGGGAAATAAATGGATGTCTGCATGTGTCCATTAAAATCAATGGGTTCACATGCAGTTTGTGATTATCATGGACAAGTCAATAAGCCCAAACAATTAACTGTACAGACCGAGGATCTTCTGATGCTCCGTTCTGTTCCAATATTTTATATGACCTGCTCTATAAATATTGGAATGGAACGGAGCATCAGAACAGAGCCCGGGCTGCATACTCAGTTATGCCCTGACCCTGCATTCTCACCCGTGAAACTTGGTCCATGTGTTGGTGGCATTTAGTAGTTTCAACAGTGTGCAAGGAGAGGGACTCCTAGCAATATAGTTATCTATGACGGTAGGAGTCCTTGCCACCCAGTGACATTCTGTCCTATACCCATTATAGTATGGGACTCCTAGCAATATAGTTATCTATGATGGTAGGAGTCCCCACCTCTCAGTGACATTCTGTCCCATACCCATTATAGTATGGGACTCCTAGCAATATAGTTATCTATGACGGTAGGAGTCCTGGCCTCCCAGTGACATACTGTCCTATACTCATTATAGTATGGGACAACTAGAAAATACATTTATCTATGATGGTAGCAGTCCCTGCCTCCCAGTGACATTCTGTCCTATACCCATTACAGTATGGGACTCCAAGCAATACAGTTATCTATGACGGTAGGAGTCCTTGCCACCCAGTGACATTCTGTCCCATACCCATTATAGTATGGGACTCCTAGCAATATAGTTATCTATGACGGTAGGAGTCCTGGCCTCCCAGTGACATACTGTCCTATACCCATTATAGTATGGGACAACTAGAAAATACATTTATCTATGATGGTAGCAGTCCCTGCCTCCCAGTGACATTCTGTCCTATACCCATTACAGTATGGGACTCCAAGCAATACAGTTATCTATGATGGTAGCAGTCCCTGCCTTCCAGTGACATACTGTCCTATACCCATTATAGTATAGGACTCCTAGCAATATAGTTATCTATGATGGTAGCAGTCCCTACCTCTCAGTGACATTATGTCCTATACCCATTATAGTATGGGACTCCTAGCAGTACAGTTATCTATGATGGTAGCAGTCCCTGCCTCCCAGTGACATTCTGTCCTATATCCATTATAGTATGGGACTCCTAGCAATACAGTTATCTATGATGGTAGCAGTCCCTGCCTCTCAGTGACATACTTTCCCATTCCATTACAGTATGGGACTACTAGCAATATAGAAATCTATGATGCTAAGAGACCCTACTTTCCAGCTACATACTGTACTGTAGGGACTATTGTACTGATTATAATATGGGACAGTATATTGCTGGAAGGTAGGGACTCTTAGCAATATAGATAACTATACTTCCAAGAGTCCCCCTCCCGACATACTGTACAGGCTGGTAAATCCAGGCAACAAACCCTATTTAACAACGCCTATTGGTGGCATTCCATTGGAAGTCAAGTATTTCACATATGTAGAACCTAATATAATTCCTACCTCTTACCTGTTTGGAAAATAAAGTGACACTTCCTGAGAGTCGGGAGACAGAACATCATCAGGATGCAATGGAGAAAGTTCATTGGCTGGATCTGAATATATTAATGAAAATAAAAGATATTAGAATTCGATCCGCCATGTATGAAAGAGCTGAAGAAGAACGAGAGTAAAACACTGTGATAAATGTTAACATATAGACAGGCTCCTCCGCCACCGATGATTCCAGGAATCAGAATTAATCTGGCGAAAAAACACAACATATTTGATAATGACATCACTTTTCATGCTTTGTTGGTAAAGCTTTGTCTCTGCAAACCTCTATGAAAGCAAACACTAGAAAAGATAATAAAACATAACGTGAGAAGAAAGGTCTGGATTGCGGTATTTGTCTTGCTGAATGCAAACCTTTTTGACATGGAGGCACAGGCGGCTCCGCAGGTTCTGGGACAGTCTGGTTAGAATTACAGTCTTCTGTGTTATCAGGAAGTCCAGGATATGGTGAGATGGGTTGAAGTAGCTCAAGATCTCTGGTGGGACTTGGTGGGAGAGACTGTGACATCTGAGGAACCAAATCTGGCCAAGAAACCTGATAGAAAAATGAAAGTAATTGAAAAGTAGCAGGACCTAGTGGCCTGGATGCCTTTCAGAGATCTGGAGTCAGGAAGGAATTTTTTTTTTCTCCTGACGTGGGTCAACTGATACCAGCCCGATGGGGTTTTTATGCCTTTCTCAAAACTAGAGATGAGCGAACACTGTTCGGATCAGCCGTTCCGAACAGCACACTCCCATAGAAATGAATGGAAGCACCTGGCACGTACACTTTGCCGACGGCCAGTCGCCGTGCCAGGTGCTTCCATTCATTTCCATGGGAGCGTGCTGTTCGGAACGGCTGATCCGAACAGTGTTCGCTCATCTCTACTCAAAACCATAAGGTAACATGTTGCATTTGATGGACCTGTATCTTCTTCCTAAGTCATCTAGCATGTTAGGCTATGTTCACATCTGCGTCAGAGTCTCCAACTCAGGGTCCGTCATAAATCCTGGATAAGAGTCATGCAAGCCCAACTTTTTTTCTGCCGATGTCAGAGTAATTACATCATGGAAGTCAGATTTGCATATTCTTCCCATGTTCCTTTGCACAGTGGAGCGCTCATGGCTTAATAAGACTCCACACACCTACAGTCCTATGAAAAAGTTTGGGCACCCCTATTAATCTTAATAATTTTTAGTTCTAAATATTTTGGTGTTTGCAGCAGCCATTTCAGTTTGATATATCTAATAACTGATGGACACAGTAATATTTCAGGATTGAAATGAGGTTCATTGTACTAACAGAAAATGTGCAATATGCATTAAACCAAAATTTGACTGGTGCAAAAGTATGGGCACCTCAACAGAAAAGTGGCATTAATATTTAGTAGATCCTCCTTTTGCAAAGATAACAGCCTCTAGTCGCTTCCTGTAGCTTTTAATCAGTTCCTGGATCCTGGATGAAGGGATTTTGGACCATTCCTCTTTCGAAACAATTCAAGTTCAGTTAAGTTAGATGGTTGCCGAGCATGGACAGCCCGCTTCAAATCATCCCACAGATGTTCAATGATATTCAGGTCTGGGGACTGGGATGGCCATTCCAGAACATTGTAATTGTTCCTCTGCATGAATGCCTGAGTCAATTGGAGCGGTGTTTTGGATCATTGTCATGCTGAAATATCCATCCCCGGAGTAACTTCAACTTTGTCACTGATTCTTGGACATTATTCTCAAGAATCTGCTGATACTGAGTGGAATCCATGCGACCCTCAACTTTAACAAGATTCCCGATGCCGGCATTGGCCACACAGCCCCAAAGCATGATGGAACCTCCACCAAATTTTGCAGTGGGTAGCAAGTGTTTTTCTTGGAATGCTGTTATTTTTTGGACGCCATGCATAACACCTTTTTGTATGACCAAACAACTCAATCTTTGTTTCATCAGTCCACAGGCTTGTCCAAATGTGCTTTTGCATACCTCAGGCGACTCTGTTTGTGGCGTGCTTGCAGAAACGGCTTCTTTCTCATCACTCTCCCATACAGCTTCTCCTTGTGCACAGTGCGCTGTATTGTTGACCGATGCACAGTGACACCATCTGCAGCAAGATGATGCTGCAGCTCTTTGGAGGTTGTCTGTGGATTGTCCTTGACTGTTCTCACCATTCTTCTTCTCTGCCTTTCTGATATTTTTCTTGGCCTGCCACTTCTGGGCTTAACAAGAACTGTCCCTGTGGTCTTCCATTTCCTCACTATGTTCCTCACAGTGGAAACTGACAGGTTAAATCTCTGAGACAACTTTTTGTATCCTTCCCCTGAACAACTATGTTGAACAATCTTTGTTTTCATATCATTTGAGAGTGGGCTGTCTATGCTCGGCGACCATCAAACTTAACTGAACTTGAATTGTTTTGTAAAGAGGAATGGTCCAAAATACCTTCATCCAGGATCCAGGAACTGATTAAAAGCTACAGGAAGCAACTAGAGGCTGTTATCTTTGCAAAAGGAGGATCTACTAAATTTTAATGTCACTTTTCTGTTGAGGTGCCCATACTTTTGCACCGGTCAGATTTTGGTTTAATGCATATTGCACATTTTCTGTTAGTACAATAAACCTCATTTCAATCCTGAAATATTACTGTGTCCATCAGTTATTAGATATATCAAACTGAAATGGCTGCTGCAAACACCAAAATATTTAGAACTAAAAATGATTAAGATTAATTGGGGTGCCCAAACTTTTTCATAGGACTGTATATGGTGGTTCTCTCCCTATGGAGTGACAATATCCCCTCAACCCTGTCTAAGCCTCTCACCTCTACCAGATCAGTCCTCTCTGCGCCAAGCTGAAGAGATGCAAATACATCAAAACAGCTGTCCTTGGCTGAGAAGACTGTATCTGGTATCATCCCAACACCATTGCAAACAAAGGCCTCTGAGAAGGTCGGCATGATGTTAAAGGGAGCGCCCTCTATTGGATGTCTTTGACTGAGACTCTGTCTTCCTAATTACATCATAGAAGATAGACTTGCACATCCTCAGTGAGCGCCCTCTATTGGTGTGCATACTTGAGGCACTGGCATCCTAATTACATCATGGAAGTCAGATTTGCATATTCTTCCCATAAAAAATAATGGACACTGTATGAACCTCAATATAGTCAATATTCGTTGGAATGATGGGAATTTTTATCCTCACCTGTGGGAGTCTTCCCCAGTCCCATTCTATATGGCTCTCCGAGCAAGGTGTGCCAGGGGCCTTCACTTCCAGTTCTGAGTCACTTTTGGGGGAGGGAGAGCGGCTATAAAAAATGAAAAGTGCACAAGACGATAACTTATATATAATTACTACTTAACATATGGTTACAAGGCCATAAGATGTTGATGTGTATGTCAAAAACTCATGGCTATGTTGCCTTCCCTATGGCACTGAAAAGTCTGGTCTATTCAAGTGTGTATGAGTACAGAAGAGTGAGCAGGATTGCATTTGGTTACCTCTTGTCTAATGTATCTCAAGCCTTAACTTTTTGGTTCTCATCAAAAATTCTCAAAGATTTATTTTCTGCAGCTTGCCTGTATTTTCATACATTGCAGGCTGCTCAATGCTCTTTAGTGTAAGATCTGCCGGAGAAGCTGGTAGTCCTTAGCTATGTTCTTTTATATGAGCCGGAATCTGTTCTTGATATATTTTATTAATTTACTCACATCAGACATCTTTCACACTGAATGGAGCCGAGCAGCCTTCAATGTATGAGAACAGCTTGCAGGTTGTAGAAAGCAAATGGTTGAGAATTTCTAATCACAACCTATGAGATAAATGATTTCTCTTACTGCACAAGACATGTAATTTAACTTAAAAAATGGATGCCGATGTCTCCATAGCCTTTAAATGAAAGTTAACACATACATTTAACATACTATCATCTATGCCATAAACTATTAAGCTACAGTATACATCCTGCAGCCTATTGTTGTCAAAGATATGATGGGTTCGTCGCATCTATTCAACAAGTGTAGGTCACCTCGGGGAAGACTGCAAGAGGTCCTCTTCAGTAGTGGTGAGGAGATCCTTAGACTGTGATGGTGAGATATCATCTGGGATCTCAGAGAAAGAGAAGTATATGGAGTCACTAGATATAATAAGAAACAATAAAGAAGTCAGTATGGTGTATGGTTAAAGGGGTTATCCAAAACTACATATTGCCATCAACATGAGATTGGTGGTGATCCAACACCAGGCAGCTCCAGTGTCAATGTATGGAGCTAGAAGCAGATGGCTCCATACAATATATAGCGGCCATGCCACATTATCGCCACTCTGCTCCCATTCATGACTATTTTTGAAACTCCTATAGAGGTGCTGTAAATGGAGGCAGCGATACATGTACAGTCACCTCTTCATTCCTTAGCGAGTATGAGATAGTGGTCCAAGGATCCCTATTTTTTTCAAGTCCCAGAGGTGGAACTAACATCTACCAAATATTTATTGCTTAGTCTTTGGGTATGCCATATATCACTCACATGCAAATAACGCTTTAATAGAACTGATCTGCTGATATGTGGCAGAGACCATAATAGATGGTCCATAATATTAGGTTAACGCCTATCTATGTGCCCTATAACCAAGCACCAGTCTCAGTAGTAGACTGGCCAAATGGCCAACTAGCAGTCAGTAATCCCACGACAGTAGAGCCACATATGGAGGTCTGTTTCCATGCCCTGTCACAGGGTCACCAAGTCCACAATAGGATCACTTACCATGTAGACATCATTGTATTTTCAGATTTGTTGACTTCTTCAAAAGTCTCTTCAGCTCTATTAGTTTTTATCCTCCTGCTCCAGTTTTTCCTTCTAGTGGGGGTATCAATGACTGGAAGGGGAGAATGGAAAGCTGGGGAAGATTCAGGTAAATCATCGCTGACATAAAGGGAAGATGTGTCCTGAGGTAGGTGAGAGTAAATGGACACCTTGAAAATTAATGGAGAAGAACATTTTTTTTTACATGCTGAGCAATCCCAGGTGGTTCAAAAAGAAAGTTCAATCACATAATAGTACACACATGCAAAGTTTGATATATTTTTCACCGTACTTGTGGTTTTTACTGTGTTTACGGATCTGGTGTTATATTTCTCATTAGTACTCTAAGAGCACATGGGTGTCCTATCATATGGTGTACATGGGTGTCCTATCATATGGTGCACATGGGTGTGCTATCATATGGTGCACATGGGTGTCCTATCATATGGTGCACATGGGTGTCCTATCATATGGTGTACATGGGTGTCTTATCATATGGTGCACATGGGTGTCCTATCATATGGTGTACATGGGTGTCCCATCATATGGTGCACATGGGTGTCCTATCATATGGTGCACATGGGTGTCCTATCATTAGTAGGCTTTATACACTTCTCATAAATGAACACCACAAACAGTATATAAAGCCACACCCGTACTAAAATACTGAATTGACCCACACAAGTTGGGTTAGGAAGAGGTTAAAATGCCCATATACCTTGAATAGCTGTCGCCCAACGCTTTGGGCGTTTGGTGGGCAGCTATCCCTTCAGAGTCCCCCATAAACATACTCATAGTCAAGTTTGTAAGTAGTCTGAATAGGGGAGAGGTGAGTAAGTCATTGCCAGACACCTCTGGTGGTAACTTGTCTTTGTTGAGAGAAAAAAAGGAAAGTCGAAATCAACAAGACCAATCCTTCTTTCCATCTATGGGGAAGAGTCGAGACGCCCAGTACAGAACAGATAGTCGGTGGGTTTGTCTAACTTTGCTCTAGTAGGAAAGGATCTCAAGTAGCCTCTATAATACATTACATCATCCTCCTCCACATCTTGGATGAAGAAAGCTTCTCCATTTTCTCCAAGTCTCATTGGTAAGTCTACAGGTTCTCCATTCACTTCTATGTCTACCTGCAGAAATAGATCACATGACACGTGAAATAAAATTTTACATAAAAGGTTGAAATCTTCGTACATTACATCACTCTGATTTTCCGTCTACACTTACAGTCATCTCCGTTGAGCGCAGTATACCAAGTTTACCAAATCGCACATGGAAAGGCGACGATCGAAAGGAGCCATCAGGCTGTCGGACCACTATCACATCGATGGAGCCGGACAGCGTGGCTGGATTTACACCCTTATAGAGGTCTCGCACTCGGCCCAGTACAGAGCCCGCTATCTGCCCCACGTAGTTCATTTCCTGAGGAACGATAAGAAGACACCACAAATGTCGGGTCAAGTTGCAAGAAATCTGTGACGTACAAGGGTAACATTTCCTGCAATATCATTGCCATGACAATGGTCTCATGTCTCATGTATCACCACCAGAGCAAAGGAATCCGGAGAACCTTAGCAACCAATCATATTCCAGCTTTCATTTTTTCGATCCAGGTTAACAAATGAAAGCAGTGATCTAATTGGTTGATAGGAACAACTGCTCTATAAAGAAATAAGCAATGAGATTTGTGTAAAAGTGATTGTCTAGTTTTTGTTTATTGGTGATTTATACTCAGGGACCCCCCTGATCAATTGCTTGAAGCGGCTGCAGCACTTTGACCTCTTTGACATTTGCAGGAACACCATCTGCTTTTCGGTAGTCATGTCTGATATCAAATGGCATACCTCCCAACTGTACTGAATGCAGAGAGACAGTTCCAAATTTCGGGAGCTGATGGTGGCTCAGTGGTTAGCCTTGCAGCGCTGGAGTCCTGGGTTCGAATCCCACCAGGAATAACATCATTTGGCCGCTGTCTCTGCTACTAGTACTTGGGGGAATTGTTGTGACATCACTTACATCAGCCTGGGGCTCCCTGAAGCCTCCGGTTACAGAGACAAGAGAGAACAGCAGGGGAACAGGGCAAGGTGTTAGCTTTTGGGATTTTTTGTTGGTTTAATTCATTAATTCACTGTGGGGACCAGGATAAGGACTATATAAACTATGGGGGCACCATATAAACTCTCCGGGCAACTGGAGAAGAACCTTATACTGTGGGTGCACCAAGAGAGGGATGGCGCAACTGGAGGGGGACATTAAAATTTGTGGGGGGAATTGGAGGGGGACATTATAATGTGGTGGCATATCGTGTCAAGGCCACTCTACTGTGTGGATTCACAAAGAGATGTGAATGGGAATGGGTGTAACCAAAGTGAAAGTGGGTAGGACTGGAGGTGGGTCCTACTATACGCAAATTTGCCGCACAATCCTTTTAAAGTTGGGAGCCATGTCAAACTAACAGAAAGCAATGTACAGAGTGACGAGGTTATTGTACTCTCCATAGTGCCGCGGCCCCTTCCAACAGCTGATTGGGTCATGTCAAGCTTCCGTTTACTTTGCCCGATTTTTGCTATAAACTGGCATAAATTATAACGTAAATTGTGTCTAGATTTGACTTTCTGGTGCACGGAGGAAAAAAGATTTAGAGAGCTGCATTTGTCTTTTAAAAAATTAGCTACATCGCCTTCCAGCCTACGAGAGATCAAAGCTGGTGGAGGAAACACCAACTATGATAAATTCCTGCCATGATGTACACAACATAACATGAACAATTTACATAGATATACAAGCAAAAATACATAAACCACTGAGCAGTCTCTTGACTCCATCTAAAGTAACAGCAACATTTGTAAAGAATTCAGAACATCCTCGGCCCATATGTTGTAAATGGAAAGCATAAGGTCTCCCCCTTACAAGAGAATCTGAGCATTACAATCGTATAATGTCAGAGAATGACGTCTTGAGTCAGCTTGGCGTTCAGCACCTTGGAAAGATATTATATAATAAAGTACTTGACCCTGTAAACTCAATATCATTTCCTCATATACGAACACTGAACACTATATACAGGGTAACAGCAGAGAACCAGGTGAGATCATGTACCAAACGCAGCAGTTATGATGGTAAAGTCTTCCCAATAGTCACGACCTTGACCCGTATATCCAATTCCTTCTTGTGCAGGTCACAAAGCATATACTACATAGAAACCATGGTGGAATCAGGAACTAGCAGGGTTTTATAATCAGTTAAACTTCTGCAGTAGCCTACTGGGACTAATGCCAGGAGATTGGGTGGCGTAGTCACAGTGGTCACAACAGCAAGGACCCTACACTGGTGCAAGGCGTCTGATAGTAGTAGTTCCCTGGGCCACATCCTAGTAGAAGTGTGCCTCACTGAGCCTGATGGTGGTTAGCGTGTCCATGATGGCAGGTGAAGGAATGAAACTGAGGAAACAGGGTTGTAAACAAGATGGAAAAAGGTTTTTTTTTTCTGAAGTAGAACATGGTAAACCAAAAAGGCCTTAGGAAATTTCCCCTGGAGCTGGTGCTGAGCTTATAGACGGTGAACTGTGGCAAACTGTGTCTCCCTTGCTTGTGCAGTCTTCTTCACTGTGCTGTATCCACCAAAATGTGTCTGTGGGATGCAGATCCAAAAAGGGTGCCCTCTCTGATCTGAGGCTGCTGGCAGGGTCATAGACTTGAGGTCGATATAACTTTACCCTCACAAAATACTCAAATCAGCAGGGATAATTCCCATCTCCTGACTGCACAACAACTTTAGGACTCTCCTTGAACTGGTTGGGAGGCATACTTAACCAGGGGCTCTAGCTCAGTTTCCTCACTTCTCTACCTTAAATTCTTCTCTGCCTGGCTGGAAAGAGATAACTTCCTTCACTACTTTCTCCTCCTACTTGAGGAAGGAAGAGATTCACAAACTACACTACTTCCTCCTGACACAGGGAGGTAGAGAATAACCATCTCCGCTTCTTCCCTAATCACAGTTCCCTAAATCAGGGTCATACCATCAACTCAGTCCTCAACCAGAATCGGTCTTCTCTCTTCAAGATTTTATAGCATGTTATACACACACAACATCAATGCTACTTCCTAATTACATCCTGGAGAATAGATTTACATATTTTTTACCCAGAATACCTAGCGGAGCAGGAATGACTTGTAAGTCTCCGTACGCCTATGTAGGCACACACTCTCCCTAATGTGTATGACTATCCCCTGACCCTGGTCTATAGTCTCTCACTCTGCCAAATCAGTATCCCTGCGCTATGCTGAGGAGGTCCAAAAGACCGAAACAGCGCTGTCCATAGCTGGAAATCTGTTCCTTTTGGAATAGAAATACTAATTTGGCAATAAACTCCGCATCATGTCAGTAGGCTTATTAACTGAGTCATGCATGATGTTAAGGGGGCTTCCCCTAGAGGGCGGCATACAGGGGCACTGTTCTCCTAATTACATCCTGGAGAATAGATTTGCATATTTTTTTACCCAGTAGTGATAACCTGTTATAGTGTTCCCAGGGGGACACTACACATTTACATGTGAAGAGGGGGATTTATGGCAGCTTGATGGACGCTTTAACTTGAAGAATGGGCAGACACTCAATGGTCTCAGTAGTAATAATAAGAAACTTCCCTGCCCACAATGTCCCTATGTATATATTTTAGAGCTAATGTATCCAGGTCATACCATTGGTGACATAGTAACATAGTGGGTTAGATGAAGACGTAGGTCCATCAATCCTACAGTGTTGATCCAGAGATCCCCATGAGACTTATACCAATAGCCCCATGTCAAGGTAAATTCCTTCTCATATCCAAATTTGACAGTATAAAACCTTGGATCAACTTGTCTTAGGTTTAGTATGAACTCAAACATAAATCCTAACAGACATATACCCTAAGGACACTATACCAGCATACATTGATTCCATAGTAAACCCCGGACGTGTTGCAGTATACGTTGCTATATTTTTAAATGAATTTTTAACATAGACCATATCATGATATGAATGTAGAGGATTCTTTGGGTGGGAGCCATGCTGCCTCCAGCGGTCACTTCTTGGAAATGAGAGATTTCATGGACGGGTACAATGGAACACAAGGTCACCCGGGTTTAATAGCCAACATTTAAAAATAATTTACTGGGAACCATTCAGGACAGACAGGTGTCTCTAAGGACACCATGTACTGTACAGTCTCCACTCCATCATTTCTACACTTTCCATAAAGGTATGTCTGCAGAAATTTGGCGCCTACGCATTTGCCAATTTATATTACAAGAAGACTGAGATCCAGAGGTTCCAAAACCCAGCTGTCCGGTGTGTACGGAAAATAATGGATTTTAATATGGAATTTTCAGGTTCCAAACTGTAATGTGAGGGAAAGCGTCAGGTCAGTGGGAGGATGAGGCATTAACACCTTCGGAGTTACCCTGGCGAGGTGCGGCAGACTTTTACAGACATTAACAGGTAAGATGTTAAATTAAAGCCAATTCTAGACATAGCAAAAAAAGCAGATTATCCTAAAATAAGAACATTGGCTAAGAATTTTCTAGTGTAGATTGTTTTTTAATGCTGTTTGTTGTGGGGACAAAAAAAATCAGTCAAGTGCCAAAAATATGATGCAAAAATCCATTATAACATAGCTTGATCATCTAAGGTTCTGTTCACACTGACAGTTTGCATCAAACTTTATGTGTAATGGGAAAATAATGTCACCCTAAGTGACAGAGAATGGACCCTTTTAGAGGAAAAGGGGCCGATATCTGTCCAAAACCAGGTCCGGTATAGTTGCCACGGCTCTGTTACAGTAAACCTAATGTGATGCCATAATGTCCAATGGCAGTTTTCACTGTAGCTCTGCCATTCTATTCATGAACCAGAAGAATGGCTATAGGGGGTGCAAAAGTGGTATTTACACCCTGACTGGTGGCGGAGGGGTCCGAGTACCCCTCTCTCATGTATGAAGACATTAGTATTTTGAATGGCATGGCAAGGCTGCTTTCACATCTGCGTTCTATGAACGTTCTGTGATTCCACCCCCCATTGTGCTTGAAGCAGGACAGTCTCCATATTTTTTAGGCGGAAACCTGGCGGACTCCATTATAGTCTATGGGATCTGCAGGTTTCTGTGGGTAACTGCTTTTTAAGCGGATAGGGTTTCCATTTTTCGGATCTCCAAGTGGACCTGAAGAATGGAAACCCAAACGCTGGTGGGAACCTAGCGTAAGTAGGGGTTGGGATATAGGTTTGTGCCTTTAAATATAGAATTATAGGTACCGACCTGAGTGTTTGTAAATCAAACCATACACGTAGCCATACAGATCCTAGGTCCAGGAGGCCAAGAGGCCCCCATATACATTACATGATCAGATTCAGTGGGCTTAGCCTATACAAATCTACTGTAATGGGTATGAATAGCTAAATAGGGCAGCAGTAATTGGAATCTGAGGAGGACAGATCGGCGGCCATTAGTACGACACATGATACATACCCTGTGGGTTATCTTACAAATTAGATCAGGAGAAAGTGACGCTCTCTACATGTGATAATACACACAAGTATTCGTCATAGGACTGGCAGTAGTAAACACGAGTGACCGACAACCCTGACAAGTACAGTGACAGGATCAGAGATGGCATGAGACATGGAGATACATTGCAGAGTAGAGAATTGGCCGGAGTAGACATCACATGCAGCCAGCGCTGACCTAAAGAACTGCGGAGGATGAGGCCATCTACTGGCACGCACAGCACATCACAGTACATGGCTCCAGTATACCATCCGTGTCTGAGCTGTACAAGACTGTAATATATCATTAATAGGAATACAATTATACATTTACAACACATTGAGGGCTTTTAGCACAGACACATCTTCACTTGTCTTTTTCCCTATTATACTAGAATTACCCAAATCACTGGGAATATGAGTCGGAATAATTCCGGGGAATGATGACAGATAGCGGAGAGGCTGTAACATAGGCTGTCAACACAAGGAAATCAAGAAAGCGGAAAACTGAGACAGTGAATTGCTCGCCTCCCGCTTACTAAATCTCATTCCCATCGGTATAGGGGTAGCAGTTACATGATAATCCCCCTTATGTTATAGGACGTTTCTGTACTTTATAGTTATTCTGCCTTTGCCGTCAGGGTTGTGGAATTAGTAGGCCAAAGCACATCTATAGCTCACAGACTGACTCTGACGCCAACTACTGGTCTGACTCTGACTCCTAATTAAATGGCTACGGTCATGACAGTAAAGCTCCTCTAATTCATGAAAAAGCCAGTGATGGATCACTATGAAAGTAAATCTCTAACAAACTATATAATGAGTATACAATATTAATAATTCTATAATATCATTTAAAATAATTCATCATTTTATTTTGAAGCCAACTCCGACTCTACTGCCATGCACTGATACCTGTTGACCCTGTGATAGACTTGTGTACACCCAGCAGCAGCCAATCAGAGGAGGCAGAGCAGCAGGGGAAGGAACTTGAACCAATGGTGAGACAGGGGGTGTGTCACAGACTACCAGAGTCTCCTTGCAGATGTGGCCTAAGCTTGACCCAATGCAGAAGGGGTAGAAAAAGCGACCAAACTGCAAGATCTAACAAAGATTAACAGTAGGTAAGTATCTCCTATAGATACGACATAGGCGGGAAGTAAAATATCGGAAACTGTCCAGTGTCCATTGAAAAAAAAAAAGAAAACTGGATCCAGGATTTTTGAAACTGAAAGGACATGTGGGTGACACTGAAAAAGATCCTCATCTTACCGGTAACAGTATATGCTGCTTATATGTCGTCACTAGTATCTGATATACATGATTTGTTATCTCAAGATTTGTTCCATAATGTTAGTTATGGGTCAAACAAGTCCCCAGAATATAATAAGTGGTGGTAATCAAACAAAAAAAAGAATTGTGTTACTCACCTGTCTCGGGCTCCAGCATGACTTTGGCCTTTTGAACTGTTGTCTTTGGCCTTTTGAATGACATCATTGACTGCTGAGCCTGTGATTGGGTCTCAGCGGTCACGTTGGGTTACACGGTATCATGAAAATTGCATCTATGCATCATGGCGCCTGTGACTGCCTCTGATGTGGGCCAGAAGGTCAAAGAGAACAGGAAGTTGTGCCAGAGCCCAGGAGAGGTGAGTAACGCCGTTTTTATGTTTGATCACCTCTCCTAGGCCTACCCTTGTTATACTCTGAAGACCTCACATTATAACAATAGCAGCACCAGTTTGGACGTGTTCAGTCCAAATGAAACTGCAGGAAGAACCTTGTAAACCATAAACTGAAATAAATGATGTGCACAAAATCATGTTAGTTATCTTGGTTGAAGTTCATGTTTTGGTTATTTTTCTATCAATCTTGTACCTGTCATAGATTTCAGTGATCATTTGCTGCATAAACTGGCATAAAGGATCCTACATGTAGGGCATGAAAGTGGTGTCGACATAAAAATACCAGTTGTGACTTTTTTGAAGCCAAATATCAGGTGTCAAATAAATAATAAACCTGACCCAATGTGTTTTATGTGTAGTAGCCCTTTAAGTTGAGAAGAGTTGGTCTATTGTATAGTTTCCAAAGCACTGAAACCGGTCCATGAAGAATACTAAGCAGCACATTCCTGCCGAAATTCCACTTAACTGGCACCCTGCTTTGTGCTACAAGTTACTCAGCAATGACCTATACCCAGGAAGGGTAAATCACTCCTCCAGCCACAAAGAAGCCCTGTTCCTGGTTCATCCTGTTATGTTCCAATTCTGCTAGCGTCTTCCACCGTTCCTCGCTCTGCAGACTACGGAAATTTGCAGGGTGTGAGAATACATCGTGGGATTAATCTCTTTTCCGTTCGGTGTCCAAATTTTATAGACTTCAATTAAATTCATGTGTTTTACAGTAAGCGCAGCCAGCTGCTGAAATCCCATATAACTGCTGCTATTAGAGCCATGGAAGATCTGCATAGAAATGAGATGTGGGGAGCAAACCATGCAAGGACCCCGCCCAAATGTCAGGCGCAGAAAATGCTGAATTCTATTGTTTACTAATACATAACTTCCTGTCATCACTAACATATCAGTGTATAGAAATCTCCAACCCTCCGCGCAGTATATTGAACCGTTTGCAGAATTATCCATGAACCTCCGTTTACGGATGCAAAAAATGGACGTAGACATCAATGTAAAAAAAAATGGTTCTCTATGTAAACAGGTGACCGCCTTTTGCATCCATTAAACAAATGTTCTAAATGGATGTAAAAAACGTAATCTGAATATAGCCTTATCTATTGACTGTGCCTAATGCACAAAGAACAAATATAAATTAAAGGGGCTTTTCAGATATGTGTATCATCAGTATGTGATTGGTGGGGTCTGATACCCGGGACCCCCACCAATCATCAGTATGTGATTGGTGGGGTCTGATACCCGGGACCCCCACCAGCTGGTTCAAAAGCTGGCTAAGGCCTCTTTACTGAATACCAAATACGACACCTTACATATTGTAGAGGGAATGCTTGGCATTGCAGCACAACCACATTCACTTGAATGGGACTGAGCTGCGAGTGTATCAAGTGACTGATGAATGTGACCTCATCGCCACAGGGAAGAGGCCACAGTGGTTGTGAGCCGATAAGCTGAGCAGGGGTCCCTAGTGTCAGATCCCCACCACTAAGGATAGGTCATCTAAATATAAGACCCTGTAGACCAGGGGTCCTCAAAATCTTTAAACAGTGGGCCGGAGGCAGAGCAGGTCGCACAGACATCGGGAGTGGTGCCCTCCAATAGATAAAGTGAAGTGCGCTCCATGGCCTGGCCCGAGCTCCCCAGGAGCTTCATTATAAATGCACGCCTGCCGGCGTTGTCGGCGGGGCCAGACAGAAGTGCTTGGCGGGCCGCATGTGGCCCGCGGGCCGCAGTTTGAGGACCCCTGCTGTAGACCTTTAAAAGTGCACAGAGGCCTATAGCGAAACGTGGTAAAGCCCCCCATGATGTTTATATAAAGTTGAGGAATCATTTTTTTAAAAAATCAGGTGCTTTATTATGGGGGTTATACCCCCAAAGTTATTTATAAGCCATTCTGTAGTGATGATGGGGGTCTCAGATAGCTGAGTGCTGTACTTTGGTTATTTCCTGCACTCCCAATCGAGGTAATACACCCCTTTCGGAATTGGTGGGGGTCTTACTGATCAACAATATTTCCTCTACAATGTAATGGAACATTAGTTCTGAGTGATAGGCGCCAACTAGCTGGTCACGTCTCTCACATATCACAGATAGTCTGTGCATCAGAAATCCAGCTAGGGGCTTCTGTAGATTTCAGTCATTAAGCTTTTATTTGCACATGTAAATTGGTCGGGGTGTTGAGCTCTGTCTGAGCACAAACAAGGAAAAAGTCATAATTTTAGGGCCATGAGCCAAATATTGCTACTTTTGGCCTGTCTTGTATGAATAGACTATCCTACTTTTCAATGTATTTGCACTAAACAACTGCTTTAAAACCATCAGCGTCGGGCCCCCTGCCACCACAAGCCCCATAGCAGCTATACATGGTAAGTATGTTTCTGTAGACCATGCATAGGTCTGTAAAAATACACATGTTAAAGGGGTTGTCTGGGGAGTTACCTTATTTGATCCGACTGACTCTTTATGTTGGACATGGGAGGTCCTGAGTCATGTGATGGAAACCAGATTGCTCCACACCCTCCCTGTTCCCTGTGCTATGACTTTTTAGTAACAGGCAATTACTTGTGAGAACAGGTAAGGAGGGAGGGGATGGAGGGACTGAGGGGTCAATACGCTGGTTCCAATCATGTGATCCCGGGCCAGAACCAGTCCAGAACCACTAGGTCAAATATGAGGTTGAGCCGATCTTGAGATTTCAGGATTGATTTTAAAATCCGATTTCCAATTATTTTCCAGCTGATCCCGATCGTGAAATTTGCTCATTCGCCGATCAGAATCCAATCTTTTCTGATCCCAATCGCTCAACCCGATTCAATGCTTTTCTATGGGAAACGTGACTTTTAGGCTGCATTCACACTGAGTAACGCTGGCGTTTTTTGTGCTTATTTTTGCACATAGCGCCGCGTTAATGCCACGTAGCGCCGCGTTAACGCCGTTCAACGCCACCGCAAAATAGCACATTTTTGCACATAACGCGGCGTTAACGCGGCGCTATGTGAAAAAATAAGCACAAAAAATGCCAGCGTTACTCAGTGTGAATACAGCCTTAGGGTTGAGCTGATCTTGAGATTTCAAAATCCGATTTCCGGTCATTTTCCAGCCGATTCCGACCATGAAATTTGCTCATTTGCCGATCAGAATCCGATCTTTTCCAATCCTGATCGCTCAACCCTAGTCAAATATCAAGAGTCCACAGGATCAAGTAAGGTAATATTAACTCCGCAGACAACTCCTTTAAAGGGGTTGGCCACTTTCAGACCAATATGGACAAACAAATGTACAATAAAAAGATATACAATTTTCCAATATACTTTCTTTATCAATTCCTCACGGTTTTCTAGATTTCGGCTTGCTGTCACTCATTCTGTTACTTCTAGAGGATAAAACGCTGACCATGGTCATGTGATTTACGGTCCATGGTCATGTGATGCGCACGCAGGTGCCGCTCGTCACAGCACAGTAATCAGACATCTGCCTGGTAATCAGCTGTACACCTGTGTGCAAGTCACATGACCATGGACCGTAAATCACATGACCATGGTCAGAGTTTTATCCTCCAGAAGTAACAGAATGAGTGACAGCAAGCCGAGATCTAGAAAACCGTGAGGAATTGATAAAGAAAGTATATTGGAAAATTGTATATCTTTTTATTGTACATTTGTTTGTTAATATTGGTCTGAAAGTGGCCAACCCCTTTAAGGGCACAGAATCTGTAAATGGTGGTTAATGTAAGCAGATAATAGTACTAGGACGTCCAATGTGCAGACGTGAAGCTCAGGCACACACTTATAAGGAGGCGCAGTTTCGGGGCCCTCATCCAAGTATTTCACTGTACTACAAAGTCAAGCAGGTTGCCATTTCGGATGCCAGTATAGTAACATCTGGGCATAATATTGCAGCTTGGGTGGTCACCAGAACCTCAATTGCTGTTTGTTAAAATAATATTAGAGTTTTAATAGGAAGACTGAAAACGGGGGCGTCCGTGTATTATGGTTATTTAGATCTACAAATGATGACTGCATATTTTGGCCAAATGATCGTTTTTCAGTAGTAACATGTGGTAAGAATATTCTATTTAACCACAATTTGGCAAAATCGTATTAAATTTGGCCACCCATATGGACAGTTACATCGGAAAGAGATCCTGCGCGTGGGCGGCGCGTCAAGAGCAACTATTATATATTTAATGATGATATGTGGGCCGTGTCTAGGATGAAGGTAAACTAATAATGCCAGTATATGGGATTTTTTAAATCCCTTATATAAATACATAGAAAAATAATCAAAACATGGCCCACCCTACCTGCAGACCACATATCATCATTTTCTCCATACTATGACATTTTTATGAAGATTCAGCCCTCAACTGAGACTTGGGAATTATATAATCCATCTGTAGGATGGTTTATTGAAATGCCCCATGCTTATACTCAGACTAACTTATAGAGGCATACCAGTAAGACAATATCTTGTTCCTCATTGTTTAATAATGAGTTTACGCATAGTGTAATTTTACTGAATAACTTACTGACAGCTATTTTTGTGTGTGAAGTTATATGCTCCCCTCCGGGGCATTGAGCTCCTCTCTGATCCCTCGAGGCACACAGTGTTTCCTGTATACAATGAGGTGAGACTATCAATGCAGGTCTATTAGTATCTCTATTTGACTCCCACAGACCTGCCATTGATAGCCTGACCTGCTTGTAAAAGAAAAACATTGTGTGCAATTTAAGCTCTGGAGTCAGTAGGCCAAACCATCGACTCCATCTCCTATTTTTCCACAGACTGACTCCAACACCTTCATAAATGGCTTACTGCCATGATAAGACAGAAACAATAAAAGCTCCGCTAATTCACAAAAAAAAAAAGCCAATGATTGAATTCCTATGCAACAAGTTACACATGTTTATTATTATACAATACTAGCTATAACCCGCGACTTCGTCCGCTGTCCCCTCACCCTTGCGCGATCCACCTGCAGTGCGGCCTCGCACAGCCCTTTCCTTGCGGCCAGTGCGGTTACCTCCCACAGCGTCGTGGGCCAGGACCCCATGGCCCCACTGCTGCACCTCAGGCCCTCCCCTTTCCCTCCACCCTTGTCCCTGGCCCCCTTTAGAGTACCAGTCACCTCCTACATCTACCCTTTACCCCCAAGCACCACCCACCCGTGAGCTCAGTTACCCCCCCCTTCCACATGTGCAATGTGGCACCCCTCCCCCCTACTTGCCTTCTGCCCTCTAGTGTGAAACCCGACCCCCCCTGTAACCCCTACCACCAGCACCTCCCCCAAACCAGCAACCCCCCCCCCTCCCCGGCCCCTACCAATAACCGTGCCCCCTCTCCCCCTTAAGCAAGCCGCCGATCCCTGTTCCAGCAGCACTCACCATGTAGATGCTGGGGAGCTGTGTGTCCTTTCCATGTGTGCGGTCCTTTCCATGCTGTGTGTGTTCCCAGTCGCAGAGTTCAAGGGTAGGTGCGGCTGGGCTTGTTTGGGCCGGGTACACTGCTGCATGCTACGCCGGCCTGAGGCAACGTGTGGCGGGCGGCATGTTAGCGGCGTTCGGAAGCATGCGGCTAGCCGCCGTGTTCAGCAAGGAGTCCCCGTGCTCTGGCCATGCCCACAATTCAGCGCCAACCTATGGGCCGCTATGCTGGCTCCCTATCCCGCCCACACACTGCCATGCACCAATAGGAGTGGCGTCTAACTACCTGCGCTGACGTCATGCCCGGCCCGACAGTGGACCAGGCGACAACTTTGGAGGGTCGTGGTGTCATTTTGGGGTGAGTGAGACACATTTAAAGGAGCCTATTACCCCTTCCTGGCCAATATGTAGGTGTGTGTGAAATTTCTAGGAAATCCATTCAGCCGTTCGAGTGTGAATGAGGAACAAACATCCAAACTAACAAACTTTCACATAATATTAATAGGATTGATAATTGTATGGTATAATTTAAAATACTCATTATATTTTGAAACTTTAAATTTTTTATCTACTCCGATTCACCCCAAAACTGACTTTGACTCAACTCAAGAGCCCTGTGTGCACCACAGGAGCAGAGAGAAGGTCGGTGCTCCAGAGAAGAGCACATAACTTTACAGAAAAGCTGTCAATTATTCAATAATATTGCACTACACACATTTTGGAGGGGAACAAAAGAATTCCTATTGGTGTGCTTCTTTAATCCTGCTCATGAAACAAAATGCAGACATAGTCCGGGCGCCTGGTCATCTAGAGCTTTAGGCTCAACTAAGAGCAAATATAAGGGCTGTTCTATAGATCTGTAATAATCACGCACGTACATCTATGGGTCCATACTGCATATTTGTAAGCCTCTAATCTCATACATAAGTTATTTCTTACTTATTCATTTGGGACCCCTTAGAAATGGCACATTAGAGAGTTTCTCACCCCTACAAGCTTTGCTTTTAGGGTAGACGGGAAGACAATATGGCGCCATTTAGAAGCATCACAGACCGTCTTAGGCCCCATAGTACAGATTTTCCGTGCACATAGAATGACCCTGAGAAGGAATCAGGACCTGGACGATATATCTTTATTATATTATATCAGCTGCTTGTAATCAAGATATACTTAGTCTACGTCTCTGAATCTCCCCGAAGCCGACTATACAAATTAGATAGCTATGTCGTTTGGCCGACAGCCATGTCCCCCCCTTCATAAACACGTGCATTCAGTTTACCCGACCCTGTATGTTTATTTCAATTAAGCGAGAGGGAAATAAAAACGCGGCCAGACATGAAAATCCAACACGCAAGACCCTCATGTTGGGCTTCTGCCATGTACATTAGATCATCGGCTGATCTTGGTATGTACAGAGCACAAGAAGTTACTTTTAGAAGTTTAATCATCTCCTTTAAATCATAGTAGATCCCCTTTAAATCCAGGACTAGATACAAGCACCACCATGAAAAGATGCGCTCCCCACAAAAAGACATCTTGTTCTGTAAACACCGTCAAAGAATTTCTTTCGTTGTGAAATCGTCGCCGCTTGTACCATTTCGTACATGTTCACAACAAGCAGGGTGTGAGAATACAACTTGGGATTATTCGGATTTCTGTTCTCCATCCAGAAGTTCTCAATGAGATACATGTGTTTTATTGTAAGTAATGGCAGCTGTTGTGAAGATGCTAATAGCTGCTACTGGGTGGGCATATGGTTTAGGGCAGGAACGTTGGACGTAAACCATAGCGTGTGCCATACTACAAGGGTGAAAAGACGACCGCACACAGCATGACAAGAGCCAGCATTACTTTATAGGGCAATACTAAACCTAAAGTATAAAGCCTTATAAAAGTGTTTATAAGGAATGACAATATTCACAACCAGACACATAGTGCAAGTATTACAGTACTCTTATGGAAGAACACTACTGTCAGCAGGTCTCCACCACTGGTCATATACCAGAGATGTCACCCAGCCAACAGGTATCTCAGCCAGGAAAAGAAACTGAAGGTGGCCATACATATTTGATGAAAATTGGCCAAACCTGCATTTTTATGGACTGGACTGCCATCTAATAAGCAAGTACAGGGAGCAAGCATAACATGAAGCTCCTGGATCCCAGTGCCAAGCCAACCAACTATAATATATCATAGTATCTTATATCATAGGTCTTATGTATAGTATATACTGGTATATATGGAGTCTATTGCTGATGCGTGGAAGAAGTCTACGATCGGCTGACTGGTATTTCTTTCTTTTACTGTAGACATGCTGATGTGAGATAACGAACTTTCAGTTGTGAGTACGAGATCTCACTAACTACCAAAGGAACTATCACATGTTATCGTGATAGCTGCATATGTCCCCCACCTCTGCAAAAAAGCTGATTCTGCCTGTTATGTCTACATGCTGTGACCCCCTTCATTATGTCTCCCAACCGCAGTCGGGCTGTATTATCAATATCACTTCGCACAGAGAACTAAATGATCCTGCAGTTTGTCTTCGTTTTTAGTTGCTATGTCTATTATCTCTCTATCTGCCATGAGCTTGTATGTGTTTCCTCTCTTGTTATATACGACTGTACCATCCATGATACTGTATCACTGAAATTTCCCTATTGTGGTAGTATTAAAGGATTATCTTATCTTATAATGTATAGTACTGGCAGTGGTGACTTCTATGGGCCCATGACTTTGGGGGCCTAGTTGGACCCTTGTTTCTTTTTTTGATAGGCTATTACCTGTTGGGCTACTCCAGTAGGTAACAGAGGCTTTTTACTTATCAGTCCCCACTCCTACCCATGGCCACCTCCACAAGTTTCTATGCATTGCGGTGAATTTTCCTTTTGATGTCTGGAGGATATTCAGCGTCAGCAACATGATATGTGATGCGCAGGGCCCCCCGGAGGGCTGAAGGCTGATGGAGAAGTGGAGGTGACCACAGGCTGAAGTGGCGATTGGTAAGAAAATATAGGACTTTACCTGCTCAAGTAATCTAAAGTCTACTATGGGAGGCACTTACTGGATCAGAGCCAATAAAGGGGCAGTATACTGTGCCCCCAAAAATAAATGTTTGAAGGCCAGTAAAAAAAGAAAGAATACTATACATAATGGGTGGGGGTAAGTAAGGAGGACTTTAAACCATGTGGGGTCAATAAAGAAGGGCTTTATACCTTGTGGAGGCCAGTAAAGGGGGCTTTATACTATGTATGAGGGGCCAGTAAAGAGAATGTCACACTGTGTGGTGCTGATAAAGGGGACTTTATACCACTTAGGCCCCAGTAAAGAGGGTATTATACCATGTGAGGGCCAGGAAAGTGGTGTTATATAATCGGGCACCAGTAAAGAAACACCTTATGGGCTCCTAAGGGTCCTGGGCCCTGGTGAGAACCCCCCTCCCCCCAAAGTTATGTCCTTGGTACAGGGGTGTCTGACTCCCCCATAGCAGATTCAAGAGAAAGCGGAGCAGAGCCTGTAGGATTGCACATGCCCACTCTTGTTCTCAAGGGAGATGGATGGCGGTTGTTGATTCCTCTTTCTACATTGAAAACACCTGCATGCCTGATGAGTATTCATGGCTATGGGGGGTCAGAAGAAATAGCCATCAAGGAAATCAGGATTTGGCTAAAAGTCATGTAACCATCTTTGACTGTGCGGGAGCCATTACATCACTGCCAGGATTCCTCCTCACTCCATTTGTTAATAGACAAAAATAAACTATTAAAAGGTATTATTCTTACTTTGTAGCATTTTCTCCATACAAGTAAGCAAAGATCCACAATTATATAACAAGTAACATGTAACATTTAATAATCACCTACAGTGTAATTAACCCCAATAGTTGGGTGGTAATAAAATAAAGACTAATTGGAACGCTCTTACCCATTTCAGATGAAGGGTATCATACCACACCTTTAGGGCCAAAATTTATCCAGAAGCAGAGGGAACCAAGAATGGGTATATCCCTGTCACCCAAGCATATTAACTCCCGGCCTTACAAGGGAGGTCCCAGCGCTGACCCTAAAATTGATTGCTCAGGGATTTGAGGTCAACAGTCATGGTCACCGCTTCTCAGGCCCACAAGGATTCGCCACACTAACCCTTGCAAACAATAGACTAGGCTCTGGAGTTGCACAGCATGGACAGGAGCCTGGACCATTAAGCTCCTCTCCTGGACCATTAAGATGGAAACTGGAAGCTGTGAGACAACCTCTCCTTTATGTGCAGGCCATATCCCATGAAGACTGTATGTCTAGTGACGCCAACAAGACACTGCACAGCCAATTGACACAACTTGGTTTCGCCCATGTTGGACAATTATCACATCGTCAACTTTTCAGAAAACATCACACACATACAGCATTTCTTCTACGCAAGAAAACTGGTGCAGAGCAATGATATTGAGGTGCATGGTTAGCACAAAGCAGAGATTGGGGAGCGCTGAGGCATCCTTGCCTTGATCCGACAGATTTATTATAACTAACGCCATTTTTGGGAATTACAATCAATATCTATGCCAGTTGCTTTCTTTTGCAGATGCCATTCTGGCACAGGAATGGCAGACAGATTTATGAAGAGGTCACAGTCCCTTCATAAATCTCTTGGTCCCTGTGTCAGTCAGGCTGTTTATTAAGACAGGCATATGATATGCCAGTCTTGATAAAGTTGTCCCATTGAGCCATCGGTCTATTCAGTACAATACACAAAGCAACATGCACAATAGACTGTACAGGTAAATACTCTGGCAAATCCTAAGTTAGGACCGATGAATGTTGTCTACCTAAGGCTAATGGAAAATGGTGGCTCCTACCGCCGCACACATAGAATGTGAGAGATATTGAGTGCTACATTTTCCAATATCTATAAAAATACATACATCTTGCACACAATGTATGGGAAGGGAGAAAGGTGTGTTAGTGAGATGGCCTGATTTACCGATGATCGAGGACGCCCTCTTGTGGTGAATAAGCTCAATGCATCATCATCATCCCAAAAACACATCTACGTCTTCTATCCTGCGCTCAGCCTGCACATACCACATGCAGACATCCTTAGCTGTGACTCAGCTGGAAAGTCACAACACAAATTTGTTTTCTTCAGTCCTTTAAGTACCAGGTTTGAGTAAATTGCATTGTGAATAATTATTATCTTCTCCTTATTTAGCCGCTGTCTATCACCCCAGGAAGAAACAAGCCGAGTATATAAAGGAAAAGCTCATTAGAAGTGCGATTATGTAAATATCGCAATAATAACCTGCGCCGTGCGCTGCCTCCCTAACTAGAGGGGTACAGACATGATCAGACACATGCACATTAGCACATCAGGTTCGTGCAGGCGCAGCTGCTGGGGATGCTAGTGAGGACGTAGTAGTCCGCCATTAGATTTATCATCTATTAGAAATTCATCAATAGCAATGGCATAAATAGTAGTTATCAGAAATGTTCACTTGTAAGGCCATGTTCACATACTGTATGCATTGGAGGTTCCACTCAAAAATGACAGATAAAAAAGTCAGAGCATGCAGAGCAGAATGACAGACATTATAAGGGATTCCCCGCTGACCACAATATAGCCAATAGGACAGTGGTATAGCTATAGGAAGTCGCAATGGCTGCACTTGTGACCAGGCCCCTAAGTCAGGAGGGCCTGTGTGCCGTACAGGTACAGCTGCAGAGTCCTTTATCCTTCCCCTGAACTTATCTCTATGATCAGTGCAAGGATATTTGAATTAAGCCTCTCACTGCCCCAGACCACTAGGGGTACTGCCCAAGATCTCCAAGGATTTTACAATAGCCCCTTCTCTGTCCTAGATCCCCAGTGAATCTGGCATTTACCCCTTCACTGTCTTAGACCACCGGGGATACTTATCTTAATCACTTCATTACCGTAGACCACCAGGTATATTAACATTATCCTTTGCACTGCCTTAAATTACGAGGAATGCCGACACAGCGACACTATCACCTTTACTGCCATATGACTCCAGGTATTAAAGGTAGAGGCGTAGCGCGAAGCTCCTAGGCCCCAATTCCAAATCTGTAAGGGGGTGCCCCTTATGTGCTATTTAGAATAATGGTTTATTTTCCATGGCCCTGTAGCAATTGCTACTTCTACAACCCCCATAGTTCCGTCCATGATTAAAGGGGTTTTCCAAGACTTACAAGCTGTTGACCTCGCCTTTAAGGGATCCTATCATTCAGAAGCAATTTTTTGTCCCTAACACGTCGGAATAGCCTTAAGAAAGGTTATTCGTCTCCTACCTTTAGATGTCTTCTCAGTGGTGCTGTTCCGTAGAAATCCCGGATTTCGCCGGTATGCAAATGAGTTCTTTTGCAGCACTGGGGTGGGCCCCAGCGCTCAAACAGCACTGGGGGCGTCTCCAATCCTGCCAGAGAACTCGGCAGCACCGTCTCCATCTTCTTCAGGAACGTCGTCTTCCTGTGTCTTCTTCAGGCGCAGGCTTTGAAACTTGTAGTCCTCGGGCAGAGCCGACTGCGCGTGCCCACAGGCCACAAGAAAATGGCCGCTTACTTACATTTTTCATTAGATAAACAAGGAGACGTAATATTTTCCTCTCTACTTTTCTTGGTTTGGGTTATAAACAATTCGTGAAAATCCTTCAATAAAAAGACTCAACCTCATGGGCACTGTTGAGAAATGTTTATTTCCAGTGTCGGACTGAAATTCCTTGGGCCCACCAGATTCTGGGGGCCCAACCTCCAACATTCCTTGGAACAGAACATACTACCCTTCAGATTCGGGTGTCTTCTGTTGGACTATTATTGTATTAGAGCCTGGGCCCACTGGAGGATCCTTTGGTTCTCTGGTCAGCCAGTCCGACACAGTTTATTACCTATATTTAGTAGTTCTCCTTCTCACTCCCAAACTATCCTCAATGCTTCTATTCAGGAATCAGCCATTTCTAGGATTCCTCGCCCTCCGCTGTTATTGCGGCCACTTATCAGTAGAGGGCAATATTACACAACAATATTTCATTAGCTCTGTCGTAGTAATATAAGTGAAAAGATATTTTCGGAGCAAGCATTTCTGAGATCAGAAGCCCTGTGAAAGCAAGATAAGGATACAGAAGATCTTCATCTACAAAGCTATAAGGTAGGTGACATGTCCATTATTTACAGCTACTGACAGCATTATATGACAAAGCAAAAAGTTACTAAAAGCTGTATATTCTAAATATGCCATAAATACCTGATATGTGGGGGTCCCAGAGATGGCCTTGTCACCTCCATTCAATAACTCGTGCCAGGTCTGTGGCAAGAGTCAAGGGAGGGCTGGATGTGCGCCCTTCTCCATTGAGGTCTATCAGTTACAATAAGAGCCTTGCAAGCAGCTGTAGGCATGCCAGAAGATAGGAACACCCCTTTATTATCATGTATTGTGTGGTGTGTATGGATACTGTAAAGGGAAAAATAAAGCCTACCCTTGCATTCCATGCACTGGATAATACACAGGGGTGCAGCCAGTGGCGTAACTAGGAATGGCGGGGCCCCGTGGCGAACTTTTGACATGGCCCCCCCCCCCACCGAAGACCTCGACTGATCCCCTCCTACGCATTCCTGCGCGCTCTATTATGCCCCATAGTGGCCCCTGCACATAGTATTATACCCCATAGTGGCCCCTGCACACAGTCTTATCCCCCATAGTGGCCCCTGCACACAGTATTGTACCCCATAGTGGCCCCTGCACACAGTATTATCCCCCATAGTGGCCCCTGCACACAGTATTATCCCACATAGTGGCCCTTGCACACAGTATTATGTCCCTTAGTGGCCCCTGCACACAGTATTATACCCCATAGTGGTCCCTCCACACAGTATTATCCCCCATAGTGGCCCCTCCACACAGTTTTATCCCCCATAGTGGCCCCTACACACATTATTATACCCCATAGTGGCCCCTCCACTCAGTATTATCCGCCATAGTGGCCCCTCCACACAGTTTTATCCCTCATAGTGTCCTCTGCACACAGTATTATCCCTCATAGTGGCCCCTGCACACAGTATTATCCCCCATAGGGGCCCCTGCACACAGTATTATGCCCAACTGTGGACACCCATAAACAATTATTATACTCTGAGGTCTTTTCAGACCCCAGAGTATAATAATCGGAGACCCAGGGGGAGAAAAACATTAAAAAAAACTCTGTTACTCACCTATCTCCTACGCTGTCGGCCTCCAAAGTAGTCCATCTTCAATGAAGTCAGACATCACATGACCCGGGAAGCAGGTCGGACAACTAGGCCGAAGCCTGCCTGGATCGTGGAGAGGTAAGTAACAGTGTTTTTTATGTTTCTTACCTCTCTCATGGGCCGCCGATCATTATACTCGGGGGTCCGAAAAGACCCCCGAGCATAATGATAACAGCGGTAGTGGCTGTCACCGGGCCCCTAATGACCCAGGCCCTGTGGCATCTGCCTCTGCTGCTATGGCGGTAGTTACGCCACTGGGTGCAGCTATAGGGGGTGCATAGGTAGTAATCTCTATTTGTCCCTGGAACTAGGTCAGGGGGCCCCAATTGCTCTTTACAACATAATAAGTATTATGAATATGACATGGTAAGAGGGCACCCGACTATGAGGCATATGACATGCAGGGCTCCATAGGGGGCTCAAAATGCTTACATGTCACATATATGTCAAATGTCCCTCCCTGTATAGCACTTAAAGGGGTTGGTCCACTGTTACATTGCACAACCCATGAGAAAAAGGGTTGGTCAGTTTCAAAAAAACAATACTGAGAGATACATGTTATAGTTTGTAGAATAAGCTCTACAATTGTCCAATATACTTTCTGGATAAATTCCTCACAGTTTTCTAGATCTCTGCTTGCTGTTAATCATTCTGCTTTATTTCAATGGATCAAAATCAGTCCGTGGTCATGTGATATACAGTCCATGGTCATGTGACATACAGTCTGTGGTCATGTGGTATACAGTCCAAGGTCATGTGATATACAGTTTGTGGTCATGTGATGTACAGTCTACGGTCATGTGATGTACAGTCCATGGTCATGTGATATACAGTCCGTGGTCATGTGATGTACAGTCCATGGTCATGTGATATACAGTCCGTGGTCATGTGATGTACAGTCCATGGTCATGTGATATACATTCCATGGTCATATGATGTAAACACAGGTGCACAGCTCGTATAGTCACAGCACAGTAATCAGAAATCAGCCTGGGAATAAGCTGTCCACCTGTGTGTCCATCACATGACCATGGACTGATTTTTATCCACTGGGAGTAAGCAGATTGAATAACAGCAAGCAGAGATCTAGGAAACCAAGAGGAATTTATACAGAAAGTAAATTGGAAAATTGTACAACTTTTTATGTATTTGCCATATACATGCATTACATAATCTGATTCTCTCTCGTCTTCACTATTGCAATTCTCTTCTAATCGGACTTCCTCTTACTAAACTCTCCCCTCTACAAAATGTCCTGAACGTGGCCGCCAGACTCATTGTCCTGTCACACCAGTACACAGACGCATCTACTTTGTGTCAGCCACTGTATTGGTTGCCAAGTCCATCACAGAAAACAATATACAGTTATCACCAATCCCTCCACACTGCTGTGCCTCCCTACATCTCCTCCCTCATTACTGTTGACCGCCCTAACGGTCCTCTCCTTCCTTCCTAATGACCTTAGACTTGTATCCTCTGTTATCTGAACATCCCTCTCCTGTCTCCAAGACTTTTCTCAAGCTGCTGTGGTGCTCTGGCTCTGGTTTACCCCGGATAATCCGATTAATACCCAACTACAGCAGCTTCAAAACTGCCCTAAAAGTTATCATTTTAGGCAGAACAACCAGATCACATCGTTCTACATTTCCACACACTAAGCTAACATTTCATATCCTAAGCTTTCCTTCTTAATCTATTTATCAAATCCTGTCCACTCCATCTAGAAGTTACCCTGCACTCCATGCACTTAGTATCTGTATATTCATAGATACCAGCTGGTGACGGCTCACACAGCTTCAGTTATATGTATTTAAAGTTGGATAGACAAGCCCCTACTTCTTCATAGGTTGTAAGCTCTTGCGAGCAGGGTCCTCACTCCTTTTGTGTTAAATGTTAATTATTTTGTCACATCTTAATACTGTCTGTTCATGTTTCCTCTGATTTGTAAAGTGATGCAGAATATGTTGACGCTATGTACATAAAGTTATTATTCATCCAATTAAGAGTTATTGTATTTACTAAGCACGATGCCACCTGGTGTTCAGAGTGTATAGCTATGTTCATGTCCATGCACTGAGATGAGTGCTGGTGGACTTATCAATGACTATATTGATGGCTGCCAGAAGGAGAAGCAGACTGACGCTAGGTTTACATCTGTGCCAGACTCTCTGTTGTTGGGTTCCACTAGGGAAACTGAACAATGGAGAGCTGGACTACTAAAAAACGGTTACACACAGACACCGGCAAACCACATTGAGTATAATATCTGCTGGGTGTCCATACTGAAAGAAGCAGAAAGAAAAGTTCTCTGTGTAGGACTTTTCTCTCTGCCGATTTGTGGCGCTTTCTGCGGTGGAGTCTCAGATGTGAATTCAGCCTGATCGGTACCCTACTGGGACTACATATATGGTAGCCAGTGGAGAAAGGAGTCTGGGGAACTTATTTGGGACTATATACTGAGCTGTCAGTAGGTGAATGGACCAACTAGTAGTTATATGGAGCAGGGGACTGATAAATCGAGTGCATGCAAAGCTGTAGGTAGAAAACCGAAAGATGGACCATGTGACACTTCCCAGCAACAGCCTGCCAAATATGCTAATGGAGGACACAGAAGGAAACAAAGCACAAAGTGGCATGGTTTAGGGGCAGAAACAATGTACGTCTAAGACTTTTGCTAGGTGGAAAAATTACCTCTGCAATTGACTACAAGACAATACTTGACTACTTGCAAGTAAATAAGAAAATAGTTTATAGTATATAGCCTTGTATTATGTGTATAGGACTATAGTGTACTGTATTGTGCATGTCCCAGTGAGACACCCAGCTTTCCTCTCCCTGACCTCTCCCCCTCAGATTCCAGACATTCCTTCTGTCCAGTGTCCACCATGCCTGCGCCTCTCGCAGATATCTGACATGCAGAAGCTCACAATGATAAAACCTCTAGGACTCTTTGAACCTGTTTTGCCCACACACAGCAGGAAAGTTACTTTACAGATATCCCTTTAATATGATAGAGGAGAGCAGAAGGAACTCCCCTTCAATTTCACTAAGTGGAGATCCTCGAAGGATTGCAGATATCCATGTGCTGACTGCAGTTACAACACTACTCATGTGTTGAGTGGATGTGAAGTGGCAGAAATGTCGACACCAAAACTGTCACATGTGAATATATTCTAAAAGGAATTGTTAATAATAAGGGTTACCTAGTTCTTCTATGTGTGATAAAAATATGTTATACTATAACCATTCCTTTAACGGGGCTCTATCATTGGGAAAAGTCATTTTTAGCTAAGCACATCCTTGCATAGCCTTTAGAAAGTCTATTCCACACATACTTTTGTATGTAAATTGCCTCAGTAGTTTTTTTATTCATATGCTAATTAGCTTTCTCTGTGCAACGGAAGTCTCACCGTGCACCCTCTGCTATTCTCTACATGTATATACAGCAGAGGCTGCTGTGTTCATGACTCATCTCTCTGCTCTCATACAAAGAGAATAGCAGACACAGACACTTCCGGTGCACAGAGGAGGCTAATTAGCATATGAATAAAAACAGACTTATTCAAAGACTACTGAGGCGAATTACATACTAAAGGTAGGTGTGGAATAGCCTTTCTAAAGGCTAAGCAAGTATGTACTTAGCTAAAAATGACTTTTTCCAATGATAGAGCCCCTTTAATGCAAGGCCGTGTCAACAATGATGAACGTCTCGGTGCTGTCTGCAGGTCATGGCTAGTAATTTGTACATGGAGATGTCACAGTATAGGAATTATGCAGACAATTATGTCACCGTACAGGGATAAGAAACACTGTGATGCACACAGTGATGTTACAATATAGGAATAATGCAGACAATGATGTCACTGTATAGAAATAATAAACACAGTGATGTCACAGTACAAGAATAATGCACAGAGTGATGCCACAGTACATAGATTGTATATTCTGTTATGTCACAGCACAGAGATAATGCATACAGTGATGTCACAGTACAGCATTAATGTATCCAATGATGTCACAGTACAGACACAATATTATACTATAACATTACTGGGTATACTATCCCTGTTCTATGACATCACAGTATGCATTAACCCTGTACTGTGACATCACTTGGTACACTAGCTGTGTAATGTGACATCACAGAAAGCACTCTGTACTATATCAGTGATGTCACAGTATATGGTTACAATAGTTACACAGTGATGTTACCATAATAGAATAAAGCACACAGCGGTATCACTGCACAAGGACATTACACACCATCATATCATAGCACAGGAATAATACATATTAAAAAAATCACATAATAATATAGTGAAATAAAATATATAATGGAGGTATAATAACACATGATGTCACAAAACAGAAGTAATGCAAAAATCTAATCCCTTACAGAAGGGATTGAGCACAGAGATAATTTTCCAGAGTAATCCCTAAAATGTGGAGTCGGGCACTAATATTTATTGTTCCTAGCTTGCCACGCTGTTTTCAGCCTTACAGATTGGCACAGAAATGTCTTCCTGGCACAAAATCTATTAGATATCACTTGTCAGGGCGGCTGTATAGTGCCAACAACCCTGGAGTGCTCAGGTCAACAGCATGTGCCCCTGTCACTTGTCATTGTCACTTACCATAAGTGACTTCACCTTCTAAGCATAGTGTGCAGTCTATGTGCATGACTGTAACACAGACAAGTATTACCTGCAGCCGCTGAAACGTGACACGAGCCATGTGAGGTATCGTAATAATAAGAATACCTGATGCCAGTCATGTACCCAGCATACTGTGCCCTTCATTGGCATTGCCTCACAGTAAAGTACAGTATTTCAAACAATTTGTAGTGTAAAATTCTGTCGAATTTTGTCTAACAAGGCTACATGTAGTGGTGTAAACCAATAGAAAACTCTGATGTTCTCCTATAATTGCACCTCAATGAATTAGAATATCATCAAAAAGTTATATTTTTTAGTAATTCAGTTGAAAAAGTGACCCCCCCCCCCCCCCCATATATTATATTGACTCATTACAGACAGGAGGAACTTTTCCAAGTGTTTCTTTCTGTTAATGTTGATGATTATGGCTTACAGCCAAGGAAAACCCAAAAGTCATTATCGCAGATAATTAGAATATTATATAAGACCAACTGTAAAAAATTATTTAACACAGAAAAGTAAATGCCCTCAGTACTTGGTGGGGGCTCCTTTGGCAACAATGCGGCAATGTGACATGGAGGGATCAGCACTGCAGAGGTGTTATGGAAGTCCAGGTTGTATGATAGTAGCCTTCAGCTCGTCTGCATTGTTGGGTCTGGGGTCTCATCTTCTTCTTGACTGTACCCCATAGATTCCCTATGGGGTAAAGGTCAGGTGAGCCAAGAACAGTGATATTGTGGTTATTAAACCAGGTCTTGGTGATTTTGGCAGTGTGGACAGGTGCCAAGTCCTGTTGGAAAATAAAAATTCCATCTCCAAAAAGCTTGTGGGCAGAGGGAAGCCTGAAGTACTCTAGAATTTCCTGGTAGACGGCTGCGCTGACTTTGGACTTGATAAAACACAGTGAACCTACACCAGCAGATGACATGGCTCCCCAAACCATCAGTGATTATGGAAGCTTCACATTAAACTCAAGCAGCTTGGATTGTGTACAGAGGCCTCTCCATCTTCCTCCAGAATCTGGGACCTTGATTTCCAAATGCAAAATTTACTTTCATCTGATAACAACACCTTTGACCACTGAGCACCAGTCTAGATCTTTCTCTCCTTGGCCCAAGTAAGACGCTTCTGGCGTTGTGTACTGGTGGCTTGACACATGGAATGCTACACTTGTAGCCCATGTCCTGGATACATCTGTGTGTGGGCGCACTTGAAGCACTGACTCCGGCAGTAGTCCATGCCTTGTGAATCTTCCCCAAATTTTCGAATGGCCTTTTCTTATCAATCCTATGAAGGCTGTGGTTATTCTTGTGCACCTTTTTTTACCACACTTTTTCCTTCCACTCCACCTTCCATTAATATGCTTCTATACAGCACTCTGTGAACAGTCAGCTTCTTTAGCAGTGGAGTGTGGCAATGACTGCCTACTGGGCATCTGTCACGTCAGCAGTCTTCCCCATTATTGTGTTGCTACTGAACCAGTAGCAACACAAAAACCAGAAAGTTCACTTTGTTTGTAATGACTCAATATAATATATGGGGTCACTTCTTCAATTGAATTACTAAAAAGGAACCAAAAAACTTTTTGATGATAATCTAAAGTTATTGATATGCACTTGTATATTGTCCCTCATTATGTCCTTTGAAGGTTGGGAGGTATGCTTTCAAGGGTTCTCCAGGAAGTGCCTCAAAATCAGCATTAGATTGCGCCATGTGAACAGGCCCTTATATTCATGTTACCTCTCCTCTCCTGAACATCCTCATGTCATCTGCCATTCCCCAGAGCCTCCACTTATTGGGACTTCTCTAAAGAGATCTCAGAGAATAATAACGTTTTGTGGGTGACAAACCCCCAAAAGTTTCAGCTTTTAGTCAAGTCCCAAACGTTGAAAAATTCAGGTTGCATTTAGTTCCATCCAAATGGGTTCATTTGTCCCAAAATAGCCCCTTTACTGACCTAGTGTTATGGTCTGGGGATCCCTGACCACGGACTGGCCCCGGACTGATAACTTCTCAGTACGGTACAGGAAAAACATATATAAAAACAAACAATAATAAGTATGAGCAGTTTGGACTTCTAGTGTGGATCCTCCTACACCCTGCCTCGCACAACTAGAAGTAGCCGTGGGCCCGACTAACTTGCCTGAAGGGGCACGAGCACAGCCGGAGAAGTGGCTAACCTGCAAAGGGAAATAGAGCCCCTGTCTAGCTTCACGTTTACGAAGGAGAGGCAGATACAGAAAAAGCCCCCCACGGATGTCCAGACGCGGACTAACGGTGAACATGAGAACACAAAAGCATAGGAAGAGAATAAACGTGAAACACAGAATAACTGAACTAAGCAAGGGATAGGAAAAACAGAACTTAGGATCACACACAAAAAACCCCTACCAAAATTCCAAACTTCCAAACAGAAAAATACCTAGGGCTCGCTGCGCCCGGAACACTATGTCTGGATACAAGCGCAATACTTAGCGAACCAGTCCTGTGTGAACAGGAGCAAGAAACTGGATGGGCCAGGATGCAGATGGTAGCAACTTCAGACAACAGAAATTCACTGAGAACAGGAACAGACGTTTAAGACCGGCATCAGATAGCATGTGCAACAACCTTATATAGTAAGGAGAAGGCCTCACCCATGGCCTGTCAAGTATTCAGCACTGCAGGGAACTTAACCCCTTCAGAGGCCAAGACACACCAGGCCACTCACCACGTGAGCCACGCCCGAGTGCCAAAGCAGAAACCGCATGTCTGGTGTGAACATTCCCCTGCCGTGCATCAGGTGATTCACGCGCTGAATGCCATCCGGACACTCTGTGCCTGAACCTAACAGGCCGAAACTGCTGAGACCGGGTCATAACACCTAGACCACCAGGAATCCTGAGATTAACCCCTTCACTACTCTAGACCACTAGAGGTTTTGACATTAACCCTTTCACTTCTCTAGATAATATCAAATTCTAACCTTAAGGCAGAGGCCCCACATTGCAGGAACGTTGCGATTTACATGATTTCATTTAATCTCATTGATACATTGTAGAGAAATAAAAGCTACGTCGATGTGTCCACGTGGCTACATGGTGACATAGTGTATATGGACGCATCACTGTGGCAGCCAAGAAGATGACATCATCGCTGTCAGACATGAGCAAAGTACTGGAAGTGGGAGGAAACTGGCAAGCATGGCTTCTTTTATACGCCATGACATTTTCCTGCACTGGCCTCTTTATTCTATAGCAGGAAACACACTTTAACCCCTTCACTGGCTCACTAGACCAGGTCAGAGCTTTCTATCCAAGCTGTAGGATCCAGAGTATTTCCTGATGTATACCACTAACATGAAGGTAAAAGGAAAATGTTTGTTTTGGTATCGTGTTAGCCAGTGGTTATTGAAGGATACAGCCAGCTACCTACAGGATACTACAGACCTATTAAACAAACTATCCACTATAGGTCCCCTTCCAGATGGAACCATTCTGGCCACCATGGATGTAGAATCCCTGTACTCCAACATCCCACACCAGGACGGTATAAATGCCTGCCAGTTTTTCATGGAAAAGCGAGGTATGAACGCTGAATCGGTGGTGAAACTGACAAAATTCATCCTCACTCACAATTACTTCTCCTTTGGTGACTGCATCTATTTAAAACGGACCGGCACCGCAATGGGGAGCAAAATGGCGCCACAGTACGCTAATCTCTTCATGGCCAAGCTTGAGAGTGACTTCCTATCCACCTGCACCATTAGGCCTCGGGCCTACTATCACTAACATGAATGCATACTGTATGATGAATGATATGAATGATCTCTGCCTATCCTCTGTTATCGCCATGTGTATGGGTGAATGTTTTATACTGTAGTCATATATATCACAGCCCCATGAAGGAGCCATACAGAGGAGTATAGATCGTTCACTTCTTACCCACAATCTTTTCATAGTTAGGCCTTATTCACACATCTGCATATCACGGATGTGTGGTGGCCATATTGTTTGCAGCTGCCATACGTATCCATTCAATGATTTTTATAAGATGTCCACATCGCATCACATCATGACATTTGGGTGTTATCTGTTTTTTTACAGACCTGGAGACATCCAAAGTATAGAAAATGAAACAAAAATGATACAGCAAGAGAAGACCATGGTGGAAAGCCAGAGGGGTAGAAATGGAAGAGTAAAGTGCGGCGTAAATAGACCTCAAATTCCTCTTCCATTTCTGACATGTTAATTGGAGTTGGAGCAGGGGGTCAGGAGTTTGACCTACTGACTCCACAGCCCTGACCAGAACAGTCTATTGAACTCTAAGTACAGTCAGATCAGCATGGTTCACGTGAAAAAATGCTTTTTTTCTGTTTCCCGATTGGTACCGCCATTGGTAAATTATTAGCATTTTTCCTGGTATACTAATAATAAGCTGTTATTCTCCTTGCACCACAGAGCTATGTTTTCCAGCACCTAGTTCCTCCATCCCGCCATCCTTGTTATGACTGGCATATACACTCCCTGGTCACAGCAGGTCGGTAGCTTTGGTGTGATAAGAGCAATGGTGACCCCTCATTGCACCAATTCAAGTAAAATGCAAATATCTCAGGAACAGAGGCACCGATTGGAAACTATCTGACTGTGCTTATAGCTCAATAGGCACTAGTGATAGATCCCATTCATGTATGTAGAAGCATAGAAATCCCTTTAAAGAGGACCTTTCATATCTGCTTAGGTGTTATACGCCATAGTAAAGCTGACTGTGTGCTCAATTTGGTGTACTTTCAACTTTGCTGTTATCTTCCCTCGGTGCCAGAGACTTTGGTGCCGTTAGGTTCGGGTACAGATATCACTGCAGCATCAGAGGGGTCGACCTTAAAGCTAAGGGTCACTGCTGGGCAGCATGTTTGCTCCACTCTGCAATGACACTGAGGCTGACAGTGCAGTGATATCATTAGCTGAAACGCGTGGCACCGTCACCTTTGCCATGACAGATAACATCACCTACCTGGGAGGACATGAATGGTCCTCTTCAGGCTAAAGTCCAAGTTGCAAAAATGCAGCATTTTTGTCACTGTGGAAATGCCATAGAAATAAACGCTGATTTTTTTACAGTGCCTGGAAAGTGAATGAGATTCTAACTAATTCCATCCACATATTTCCCCATAGGTTTAATAAGGGAAGAAAATAAAAAACGTGAGGTGTTTCCACTGCGGTTTTTTCCGCAGCATTTCATTACACGTTAGCCTTAGGCCGGCACTCCATGGGACGCAAACGCCGCGATTTGCCTGCAGCGGAGACTCTGCAGGATAAATCGCGGCATTGTACAGTGCAGGCAAAGTGGGTAAGAGATTCATACGAATCCCATCCCCACCTTGCGAAAAAGATCGCAGCGCGGACACGCTGTGATTTGCAAAGCCGTTGCGGCTTTGCAAATTGCAGTATGTCAATTCCCGCAGATATAATGTTAAGAGAAAGTCCGCAGAGGAAAACTCTGTGAACTTTCTCTTAAAAGTGCTGCAGAAAGAACCGCAATGCGTTCACTCAGTGTTTTTTCACGCAGCGCTTTAGTGCTGCGGATACGGCCCGTGGGGCCTTAGCCTTAAGGTGCACTTAGATGGTGAGGTGGCGATTAAAACTGCATCAAACTGCACTGAAAAAACATGCGCATATTTTTCCCAAATTTTTACAACTGAAACACATATATTTAACATTTCACCTGTAAAACCAAAAGTTGTGAGATGCAGTTTTAGCAGCACTTTCTGAATATAACCTTAAGTTTATGCTTTTTGTATAAACATATAATACCCCTATGATCCCGCTAGCTCATTAGACCTGTGGCCGGCACAGAATTTGCAGATAGCTGTACTTTGTACTGTACCATAGTACGAATCTAGGACAAAAAATAAATCATCACTTGCTACAATGTAATCAGATTGCACAGAATACTTCTAGGGAAGAATCTCTCTGTATATATGGAGTCCAAACAATCCAGTATGGCGCCTACTTAAGGAGCAGCACAGGCTGTGTACCAGTGTACAGTACACGAGCCCTAAGATTACACCATATGCCACGACCTGACAGTCTCTATGGTATACTGTCTCTTGAGACCAGATTTCCAGCTGATCGCACTCCCAGCTCTCTTCTTGAAAACTTGTGGAACTACAAGGACCAGAATACATGACAACAGCACTGTATCCATAAAACCAACACTGTCCCAGATGCTCAGGAAAGTTTGCTGGCATCTTTGCTTTGCCACTATCCTCACATCGTATCCACTGGTTTGCATGATATTTCCATACAGATGCATCGATACAATAGCATATAGCGTATGTATTCAGTAATATGTAACGAAAACCAGGAACGATAGAAACAGGAACTTAGAAAGCGCACAGAATTGAAAAAGTGCCTAATAATGGCACGTATAATCCCCTCGGTCACACCCTAGCCCCAATAAGTGGATAGTCTTACCTTATGTATGTTCTGCCTATACTTTGCTCTGCATCTTCCTGTGTCCCTCCCTTTACCTGTCCCTCGTGATCTCAACCACGTCACACCCACTGCATTGCTCATACTGGAAGTGAGAGACGCAGAGACAGACACCAGTAAGTATCGACACTCCAATACTTAAAATATCCATATAGTACATAGATTTATTGCCGTATTATACAGTCGTAGCAGAGGCGAGGACTAGAGTTGTGATATTTGTGGGGTATATGTAGGGAAATGCGAAAGTTGTTGGGTTGTGTAACTATATTAGAGGCAAACACAATAGGCGAGTTTAAGGAAGTTCTGCTTTCGCTCACCAGCAGTGTTCAGCCATGATATGACACTGTGAACATGCAGGATGTACTGTACAAAGACAACCCGCTGCTGGACAACAGTCACAAGTGGCTTTCTGAATATTTTGCAGCTTTAGAGAATCCTGAGAAATTCTACGAATGAGCCAGAACACTTTGACAAACCATATTTAAGACACGTTTGAAGTCTCTTATGCAAGGGGTGTGGTGGAGGTGTAGATTGTTGCTTACGGTGGCAAGATACAGCAATGAACATCTAAAGGCAGAATTTCACTTCGTAGGAATGTAGGACGTGCAGGACTGGTCAGACCAGGCGTCAGGCTTGTGTCGTAATCTCTGAATAATAATATATCCGTAACTAATAACCGGCGACATTACTGATGTATGAGCGTCACGTGTAATCTACCTGCACAGTATATAAATAGTTAATGCTATGCAGCTAGCAGAGGAGTTCTGCTGTCTCTACAATGGTCTGTGAGGGTTCATGCTCGTGTGGCGGCAGTATAATATATAATAACAGTAGAATTGTGCTGCTATGTGCACATGCACACGATCGGGCAGAATTTCCAAGCGGATTTCAATGCAGAAAATCCGCACTGTAGTCTATGAGTGTTAGTCACTGAGAAATTCGGTTTCTAATGCACGATACAGATCTTTTTCCACATGGTGTGCACTTTAAAGTCAGCAGGAGGTCCATTTATATATTTTATTTCCAGCTTGGGTTTACAAAGATTACTTTCAAATTCACATGTGGAAATTTGCAAGTACAAGTATGAAAATCCACACCAAAATCTGGCCCAGTTGATGCGGATTTTATACACAGATTCCTGTGCATATATATATTGTGGGGAAGGTAGCTCGGTAGCAGCAATGGTGCAGACCCAACCAGTCAGAGACAGGGACGCAATATCTGGTGCAAACAGTTTTATTTAGAAAAACAGCAAAATCGATAAACCACGTCAGGTAAAAAATAAGCAAAATAAAATACAGCCTTAACTTCAGGCAAAAACATCAAATAAACCCTACTCGTCCGAGCACTAACTAAACAGTATAAAGCTAACTATACGTGTGGCTTACTACTAACCACATAAATGAACAAAATAGCACAGTTTGGTCTCACCAGACTCTCGATATTTAAGGACAGATTCAGGTGCCTCCTCTCGCCCCCAGGATCTGCCTTGAAGCTCTGCAGCCTTTTATGGCCCATTAAGGAGCCCAGGACCCATACCTTGCCTGAGGCCTACTCAAGACCCGCACTGGAACACACATATGTCAGGAATCTGGGGGAGATATATCGTGACTCCAGCACTCTGCCTATCACCTTTTCATTATATATATATATATATATATATATATATACAGATTTTGTTGCATACTTCCCACGTATAAACCCTGTGTGCATGTACTATTTTATGCAAGTTTTCCACTTGTTTTTTTTGAGCCAAAGTCAGAAAAAGATTTGAAAAGAATTAGAAATATGCTGGGATTTTTCACAGATACGACCCTCCAGTTGAAAGTTCATGGGACTGTGATAAAAAAGATGTCACACTGGTGCTGATTCTGCTATGATGACAAAACATGCTTGAGAATTAGCACGGTAGTGTGAATATAGCTTAAGTGGCTTATATCTTACATAGCCAAATAGATAAATTATATACAGATATGAGATACAGAAAAGATGATAAATAGATAGATGATAGATAGATAGATAGATAGATAGATAGATAGATAGATAGATAGATAGATAGATAGATAGATAGATAGATAGATAGATCTGGGCCGCTAAAACAGCAGTTACCCACAGGCACCATTGACTATAATACTGAAAGCGGTGAAGAGATATATATACACACACGGTCAAAACTGTTGGTACTCCTTGTTTAATGAAAGAAAACCCCACAATGGTCACAGAAATAACTTGAATCTGATAAAAGTAATAATAAATAAAAAATTCTATGAAAATGAACAAATGAAATATGCAAATCTATTCTCCTGGATGGAATTAGGAGAACAGAGTGCACTCTGTACACCACCCTATAGAGGGCAGCATCCTTAACATCATGAACGACTCAGTTATAAAGTCTTTTTAATCATAATGTGGATTTAATTGCCAAATCAGTATTTCTGTCCCAAAAGGAACAGATTCCCAGCTATGAATGAAAGTCAGACATTGCTTTTCGCTTTAACAGATTTAAAAAATAAATAAATAAATAAAAAACTGATGAAACCGTCCTGGACAGAAATGACGGTTCCCTTAACTTCATATTTTGTTGCACAACCTTTAGAGGCAATCGCTGCGATCAGATGATTCCTGTAACTGTCAATGAGACTTCTGCACCTCTCAGCAGGTATTTTGGCCCCCTCCTCATGAGCAAACTGCTCCAGGTGTCTCAGGTTTGAAGGGGGCCTTTACCAGACGGCATGTTTCAGCTCCTTCCAAAAATGCTCAATAGGATTTAGGTCAGGGCTCATAGAAGGCTACTTCAGAATAGTCCCATGTTTTCCTCTTAGCCATTCTTGGGTGTTTTCAGTTGTGTGTTTTGTGTCATTATCCTGTTGCATGAGCCCTGACCTGAGACTTAGGCTGCATTCACACTGAGTAACGCTGGCGTTTTTTGTGCTTATTTTTGCGCATAGCGCCGCGTTAACGCCGCGTATACGCGGCATTATGTGCAAAAATAAGCACAAAAAACGCCAGCGTTACTCAGTGTGAATGGTGAATGCAGCCTTAGACCAAGCTTTCTGACACTGGGCAGCACATTTCTCTCTAGAATCCCTTAAAGAGGACCTTTCATCAGATTGGGCACAGGCAGTTCCATATACTACTGGAAAGACGACAGTGCACTGAATTTAGCTTTCCCGATCTGTGCCCCGGGTAAAGTGATATCGGTCCCGATACCTTACCGCTTTACAGTCAAAAGGGCGTTTCTGACATTCAGCCAGGAATGTCCTTCTCCACAGCAGCGCCTATCGCGCTACACAGTGTGAGCGAGGAGGAACGACTCCCTCCCCTCCTGATAATACTCGACTGTCAGAAACGCCCTTCTGACTGTAAAGCACTACGGTACCGGAACCGATAGCGCTTTACCTAGGGCACAGATCGCGCTGAATTCAGGGCACTGTCCGCTTTCCAGCAGTATATGGAATTGCAATCTGATGAAAGGTCCTCTTTAATAGTCTTAAGATTTCATTGTACCCTGCACAGATTCAAGACACCCTGTGTCAGATGCAGCAAAGCAGCCCAAGAACATAACCGAACCTCCTCCATATTTCACAGTAGGGACAGTGTTCTTTTCAAGATATGCTTCATTTTTCCATCTGTGAACTTAGAGCTGATGTGTCTTGCCAAAAAGTTTGATTTTTGTGTCATCCGTCCATAGAACATTCTCCCAGAAGCTTTTGGCTTGTCAACATGTAGATTGGAAAATTCCAGTTTTTCAGATTCGAGTTATTTCTGTGACCATTGTGGGTTTTTCTTTCATTAAATGAGGGGGACCAACAATTTATGCGCACACACACACAGTGACACTCTCTGAAAGACCACTTAGTTAAATAGACCAGCTCCTTATCCAGACCTCCTGTTGTCTTTTCACTTTACTGAATTTCCCCACAGTGGGACTATTAAAGGATTATCTTACTCTCATTTCCAGGAGGAAATGTGCAGCTGCAGAAGCAGGGAGCCTGTAGTAACAAAGACCTCCTATAGAGAGCGCACAGATGATTTATTACCATCCCCATGATGTGACTCCGCAGTCATGCGCCCTCCTGGGGGCCAGGATTTACAAGAGCAGCTGGGTGCCAGATCAGCTCTCCAGAAGGTGATAGGAAAAAGGTGTGAAAAAAATAAAAAACACAAAAGAAAACCCACTACCACACCAAAATCACAAGTTCTAGTCAGTGGTGTAACTAGGAATAGTGGGGCCCTGTGACAAACTTTTGACATGGGGCCCCCCTCCCCCCTGACACCGAAGATCTCAACCGAAGCCCTCCTACGCATTCCTGTGTGCTCTATTATGCCCCATAGTGTCCCCTGCACACAGTATTATGTCCCATAGTGGCCCCTGCACACAGTATTATGCCCCATAGTGGCCCCTGCACACAGTATTATGCCCCATAGTAGCCCCTGCACACAGTATTATGCCCCATAATGGCCCCTGCACACGGTATTATGCCCCATAGTAGCCCCTGCACACAGTATTATGCCTCATAATGGCCCCTGCACACAGTATTATGTCCCTTAGAGGCCACTGCACACAGTATTATGTCCCTCAGTGGCCCCAACACACAGTATTATCACCCATAGTGGCCCCTGCACACAGTATTATGCCCCATAGTAGCCCCTGCACACAGTATTATGCCCCATAATGGCCCCTGCACACGGTATTATGCCCCATAGTAGCCCCTGCACACAGTATTATGCCTCATAATGGCCCCTGCACACAGTATTATGTCCCTTAGAGGCCACTGCACACAGTATTATGTCCCTCAGTGGCCCCAACACACAGTATTATCACCCATAGTGGCCCCTGCACAAAGTATTATCCCCCATAGTGGCCCCTGCACACAGTATTATCCCCCATAGTGGCCCCTGCACACAGTATTATCCCCCATAGTGGCCCCTGCACACAGTATTATGTCCCTTAGTGGCCCCTGCACACAGTATTATGTCCCTCAGTGGCCCCACCACACAGTATTATACCCAATAGTGACCACTGCACACAGTATTATCCCCCATAGTGGCCCCTGCACACAGTATTATGTCCCTCAGTGGCCCCTACAGGACTAAATACTGTCACGTCACCTGCTCTGGTCATGTGCATTACAATTTAGTAACTCCATGTGCCTCATATTAATAGCAGTTAACCCCATCATGTCCCTCACATTAACCCTCGTGTACCTCACATAAGAGTTACTGATATGTGAGAGACATGGAGGTAATAATAAAGTATCTTCATTATTATTACCCCCATATGTCTCACATATTAGTAACCGTGTGAGGCACACAGGGGTTAATGTGAGGGACATGATGGGGTTAATTGCTATTTATATGAGGCACATGGAGTTACTAAAAAAAAATTAATCACCCCAAATGCCTGATATTAATAAGCATAGTAACCCCAGTATGTCCTGTGTACCTGATAGTAATAAGTATAGTAACCCCAGTATGTCCTATGTACCTGTGGTTTCTTTTATGAGTTTCACTTTCCTGGAGCGCTGAGTGGAGCCAGACCTGCAGCTTCTGCATCGGCTCCTGTGTATCAGCCATTGCTGCAGCTTCGGACATATACTTTCCCTATATTAACCCTTTCACTGCCAGGCACGTAGCTATACGTGCTCCCAAGGTGGCACTTCAGTAGCCGAGGACGTAGCTACTACGTCCTCCCTAATAATGCCGATATCTCTGGACTGCATCAACATATCTTGATGCTTTAAAATGCATTTAAAGAACTTGATGATTGAACTTACAGTTTTGGATTGACTCACTGTTGAAAACGCTATTTGGCATTGAGTGAACTGATTAAAAGCTACAGGAAGCGACTAGAGGCTGTTATCTTTGCAAAAGGAGGATGTACTAAATATTAATGTCACTTTTCTGTTGAGGTGCCCATATTTTTGCACCGGTCAAATTTTGGTTTAATGCATATTGCGCATTTTCTGTTAGTACAATAAACCTCATTTCAATCCTGAAATATTACTGTGTCCATCAGTTATTAGATATATCAAACTGAAATGGCTGTTGCAAACACCAAAATATTTAGAACTAAAAATGATTAAGATTAATAGGGGTGCCCAAACTTTTTCATAGGACTGTATTAGTGACTAGCTGTTACCCGCGACTTCGTCTGCGGTGATTGTAGCAGTGGGTATATACAGGCGCGGGTAAGGTTTTCGTACTGTGTATAAGGTAAAGGATATGAAATGTAACTTTGTATCTTGTTTTTGCTGTAATTCAGAGAATACGTGAGACTTTTGTGTTGAAGTTAATTTGTATTTGAGCCGCTATATATACGGTGTTGTGAGAAACTTTACATAGTGACTTTGGGACAGAGGTATTTGAAGTTAACCCTTTCCTGCCGATGGCATTTTTTGATTTTCGTTTTTGACTCCCCTCCTAAACCCCATAACTTTTTTATTTCTCCGCTCCCAGAGCCATATGAGGTCTTAATTTTTCCTGGGACAAATTTTTCTTCATGATGCCACCATTATTTATTCTATATAATGTACTGGGAAGCAGGGAAAAAATTCAGAATGGGGTGGATTTGAAGAAAAAATGCATTTCTGCGACTTTCTTAGGGGCTTTGGTTTTACGGCGTTCACTGTGCAACCAAAATGACATGTCCCCTGTATTCTGTGTTTCGTTACGATTCCGGGGATACCAAATTTATATGGTTTTATTTACATTTTGACCCCTTAAAAAAAATCCAAAACTGTGTTAAAAAATTATTTTTTGAAAAGTCGCCATATTCCGACAGCCGTAACTTTTTTATACGTGCGTGTACGGGGATGTATAGGGCGTCTTTTTTTGCGGGACCGGGTGTACTTTTTAGTTCTACCATTTTTCGGGAAATGTTATTGCTTTGATCACTTTTTATTCAAATTTTTATCAGAATCAAAACAGTGAAAAAATGGCGGTTTGGCACTTTTGACCATTTTTCCTGCTACGGCGTTTACCGAACAGGAAAAATATTTGTATAGCTTTGTAGAGCGGGCGATTTCGGACGTGGGGATACCTAACATGTATGTGTTTCACAGTTTTTAACTACTTTTATATGTGTTCTAGGGAAAGGGGGGTGATTTGAATTTTTAATCCTTTTTATTTATTTTTTTTATATATTTTTTTTTTTTACTTTTTTTAAACTTTTTTTTTTTGCATTTATTAGACCGCCTAGGGGTATTGACATGGGTGGGCGGTGTCACGGATTGTCAGAGCGGTGGGGGTCGGCAAACATGGCTGCTCCGGAGCGTTAAAGAGCGCCTCCTGGAGTATCGTTAAGGTGAGGGGCAAAGTGGTAAAGTATATGTATATGTGATTGTGTGGGGTTAGGGGCGAGGCTGTAGAGGGCAATATGAATTTTGTGGCTTGCTATGGTCCAAAGTGTGTGAGATTGCAGAGATGGTGGTGTGAGTTTGGGTTTTGTGGGGGTCCTGGCACAAACGTATGTGCGCTATTGTGACAAAAAGTAGCTTATTGTTTAATCGAGTGTATTAACTATGTTTGTGGAAAATTTCAGCCAAATCGGTGGAGCGGTTTTTCCGTGATTGAGGAACAAACATCCGAACATGCAAACATCCAAACACACAAACCCAGGATTAACAGCAAAATCCTGCCTGTCTTCTGTATTCAGGAGTCTGAGCTCTTGTTGTAGTTGATGTTTGCGGTACATATAGTATATTTACACATTGTATACACCTTAAGCTATTATTTTAAATGCATTTTGTATATGAATCTGAGATTGAACATGAGTTTTAGGTGCAAATATGTGTTTTAGCGTATATTTTCAAAAAATTATTTGTGTTGGTCGCAAAGTTGCATGAAGGTGGATGTGGCTATCGATGACCCATTAAGACATTTGTAATCTTCAGGTTGTCTACTTTCTAAAAAATATATAGGGTTTAGGGGTTCACTTACTTTTCATGGTGTGTAATCCCTACATTTTATAGGATGATACTTTTTTAACATTTCCAGCTTCAAAGCAGATTTTTGTTCCTACCAGTTCTAGCGATTTTCTGAAGACACGTGCATGCGGGTGCAAGCTATAGTTATATGTATGAACTCTGCACATGTTGAACTCTTATTTTTAGGAGGTTTGGTGCATATAATTTATTATTTGGTTTCCGCTTTTAACAACTAATATACATTTATTTGCGCTTTTCCATAAAACATTCACTTTAAATCAAAATTGCATGAAGGTGCCTGTTCGTATAAAGTACCAAGTGGCATTCTGGCAATGCTGCAGGTGTCTACTTTAAGAAAATATATAGGTATGGGGGGAGGGGGGGGGGTTGGATGCTTTTTTAATGTTGCAATTTAGGTTTGATTTGTACATCTCAAAACTGTGAAAATTGCTCTGGCTACTGGAGGTGCAAAATTTCCAGAGACCCTTGGCAGCGAAAAGGTTAATAGGGAAAGTATTCCACCAACAGGGGGCCCCTGCAAGTGCTAGGGCCCTGGGCAATAGCCAAGTTTGCTCCCCCCCTAATGCCGGCCCTGCTTACCTCTCCCAGGCCGCCGATCATTATACTCGGGGGTCCGAAACCGCAGCAGCGGTAGCGGCTGTCACTGGGCCCCTAATGTCCCGGGCCCTGTGGCAGCTGCTACCATGGTAGTTACGCCACTGGTTAGTGTCACCTGCAAAAAAAATAAATTACTGTAACAGAGAGAGAGAAAATTTTAGTAACACTATTATAAAAAAAAAACATAAAAGCTGTGAAAAACAGATATATTTCCCCTTGTAGTTTGTGTACATTTTTTCGAATATCAACTCTTTCCCGACATCTTCCGTACTATTGCGGCAGATGTCAGTGTTTGAATATGGCAGTGGAGATCTGGCAGCAACTCAAAGCTGAGTGCGCCACCATTTTTCAGCAGGCATATGTACTGCCAGCTTGGTGTGGATTGCTGTCCCCTGAAATGGCAATCCATTACCATGACAGCCAGAAGCCAAAAAATGGCTCCCAGGCCTGTCTCCATTACACTTCTATTGCAGGCTGCGCTACTACAAAGCATTATATTAGTGATCAGACCCTCTAACATTTATTTAAAAAAAAAATAAATCCCCTTTCTCTTATATATATACATATATAAAAACTAGCAGGAGCACCCGGCTTCAAACAGGAATATTTCATTTTTTGTTTGCGTAGTTGCCCCATAAGAATTGCCCAGTTTTACACTGGTGTATTTTGTATGTCATTTGTGTGTGTCCATAAGCATCACGTGATCATGTGTACCTCAGTTTGGATATCAGTGAAATATCTGCCATCAGTTGTTATGGATACCTGGAGTAAAGCTGTGTGTATGTGACCTTGTGTAACAGTGTCATCTACAGCGCCCTGCCCCTTTAAAGCTGACATACGGCAGTGAAGAAAAATGGCCGGGTTGTTATGGAAACCTGGAGTAAAGCTCTGATGTGTGATGGTGTATGCAGAGATGTGTATCTAATCTGCTGATGCGTGTATCTCAGTTTGGTTATTAGTGTTGGATTGTGTAGTGACCGTGTGTATGGCAGTTGGGATATGAGTGAAAGACTTGCAGGTTTGTATTGGCTAATGCAGGTCATTGTTTTTGGAATACTGTATCTCAGGAACGGTATGTCTGAGAGAGTTGAGGCTCAGTCTAAAACCTTCCCTGACACCTGATGTATCTGTGTGCTAAACTTGGAGAAGGTCGGTCCAGTCGTTTGGTTTGTGCATAGACAGACAGACAAAAACTCATACAGCTCAGCACACAGTATCAGATATTGAGATATACAGGTCAGCACATAAAGGATTAGATACACAGCTCAGCACAAAGTATCACACATCGGAGGATTAGATACGCAGCTCAGCATACACCATCACAAATAGGGGATTAGATGCACAGCTCAGTACAGTATCACAAATCAGAGGATTAGATACACAGCTCGACACACTAGCATGCATTGGAAGATTAGATACACAGCTCAGCACACATAAGTAGATTAGATACACAGTTCACCGCACAGTTTCACACACCTGAGGATTGGATACACAGCTCGGCACACACAGTATCACAAATCAGATATTTAGATACACAGGTCAGCACACAGAGGATTAGATACACAGCTCAGCAGACAGAATCACACATCGGAGGATTAGATACACAGCTCAGCGCACAGTATCACACATCAGATATTTAGATACATGTCAGCACACATAGAGGATTAGATACACAGCTCGGCAGACAGTATCACACATCAGAGGATTACATACACAGGTCACCACACAGTATCACACACCAGAGGATTAGATACACAGCTCGGCACACGCTATCACGCATCGGAAGATTAGATACACAACTCAGCACATAGTATAACACATCAGATATTTAGATACATAGGTCAGCAAACATAGAGGATTAAATACACAGCTCAGCAGACAGTATCACACATCAGAGGATTAGATACACATCTCAGCACACAGTATCACACATTGGAGGATTAGATACACAGTATCACACATCAGATCAGTGGCGTAACTACCGTGGTAGCAGCAGTAGCAGCTGCCACAGGGCCCGGGCCATTAGGGGGCCCGGTGACAGCCGCTACCGCTGCGGTTTTTTTTAAATAGACTGTTACGGGCCCTATTCACTTGCCGATCCTGGCTGGGCCGGGATCGGCAAGTGACACCGCGGGCCCCACAGGGGCTATCATTATACTCGGGGGTCTTTGCAGACCCCCAAGTATAATGACCGGCGGATCGGGAGAGGTAATAAACATAAAAAACTGTTACTTACCTCTCCGCGATCCTGCCAGGCCTCCGTCCTACTGCTGTCTGACGTCTCTGACGTCACATGAACCCGGCATGCTTCCTGGGTCATGTGACGTCCGACGTCATTAACGAAGGACGCGAGAGGAGGACAGCACAGCACAGGAGCCGGGGAACAGGTAAGAAGCAACAGTGGGTTTTTTTTTTAATGTTTTTATTCCCCGGGTCTCCGATTATTATACTCTGGGGTCTGAAAAGACCCCAGAGTATCATAATTGTTTATGGGTGTCCACAGAGGGCCACTATTGGGGTTAATACTGTGTGCTGGGGCCACTATTGGGGTTAATACTGTGTGCAGGGGCCACTATTGGGGTTAATACTGTGTGCAGGGGCCACTATTGGGGTTAATACTGTGTGCAGGGGCCACTATTGGGGTTAATACTGTGTGCAGGGGCCACTATTGGGGTTAATACTGTGTGCAGGGGCCACTATTGGGGTTAATACTGTGTGCAGGGGCCACTATTGGGGTTAATACTGTGTGCAGGGGCCACTATTGGGGTTAATACTGTGTGCAGGGGCCACTATTGGGGTTAATACTGTGTGCAGGGGACACTATTGGGGTTAATACTGTGTGCAGGGGCCACTATTGGGGTTAATACTGTGTGCAGGGGACACTATTGGGGTTAATACTGTGTGCAGGGGACACTATTGGGGTTAACACTGTGTGCAGGGGACACTATTGGGGTTAACACTGTGTGCAGGGGCCACTATTGGGGTTAATACTGTGTGCAGGGGACACTATTGGGGTTAATACTGTGTGCAGGGGACACTATTGGGGTTAATACTGTGTGCAGGGGACACTATTGGGGTTAATACTGTGTGCAGGGGACACTATTGGGGTTAATACTGTGTGCAGGGGACACTATTGGGGTTAATACTGTGTGCAGGGGACACTATTGGGGTTAATACTGTGTGCAGGGGACACTATTGGGGTTAATACTGTGTGCAGGGGACACTATTGGGGTTAATACTGTGTGCAGGGGCCACTATTGGGGTTAACACTGTGTGCAGGGGCCACTATTGGGGTTAACACTGTGTGCAGGGGACACTATTGGGGTTAATACTGTGTGCAGGGGCCACTATTGGGGTTAATACTGTGTGCAGGGGCCACTATTGGGGTTAATACTGTGTGCAGGGGCCACTATTGGGGTTAATACTGTGTGCAGGGGACACTATTGGGGTTAATACTGTGTGCAGGGGACACTATTGGGGTTAATACTGTGTGCAGGGGACACTATTGGGGTTAATACTGTGTGCAGGAGACACTATTGGGGTTAATACTGTGTGCAGGGGACACTATTGGGGTTAATACTGTGTGCAGGGGACACTATTGGGGTTAATACTGTGTGCAGGGGCCACTATTGGGGTTAATACTGTGTGCAGGGGCCACTATTGGGGTTAATACTGTGTGCAGGGGCCACTATTGGGGTTAATACTGTGTGCAGGGGACACTATTGGGGTTAATACTGTGTGCAGGGGACACTATTGGGGTTAATACTGTGTGCAGGGGCCACTATTGGGGTTAATACTGTGTGCAGGGGCCACTATTGGGGTTAATACTGTGTGCAGGGGCCACTATTGGGGTTAATACTGTGTGCAGGGGCCACTATTGGGGTTAATACTGTGTGCAGGGGCCACTATTGGGGTTAATACTGTGTGCAGGGGCCACTATTGGGGTTAATACTGTGTGCAGGGGACACTATTGGGGTTAATACTGTGTGCAGGGGCCACTATTGGGGTTAATACTGTGTGCAGGGGACACTATTGGGGTTAATACTGTGTGCAGGGGACACTATTGGGGTTAATACTGTGTGCAGGGGACACTATTGGGGTTAACACTGTGTGCAGGGGCCACTATTGGGGTTAATACTGTGTGCAGGGGACACTATTGGGGTTAATACTGTGTGCAGGGGACACTATTGGGGTTAATACTGTGTGCAGGGGACACTATTGGGGTTAATACTGTGTGCAGGGGCCACTATTGGGGTTAACACTGTGTGCAGGGGCCACTATTGGGGTTAACACTGTGTGCAGGGGCCACTATTGGGGTTAATACTGTGTGCAGGGGACACTATTGGGGTTAATACTGTGTGCAGGGGCCACTATTGGGGTTAATACTGTGTGCAGGGGCCACTATTGGGGTTAATACTGTGTGCAGGGGCCACTATTGGGGTTAATACTGTGTGCAGGGGCCACTATTGGGGTTAATACTGTGTGCAGGGGACACTATTGGGGTTAATACTGTGTGCAGGAGACACTATTGGGGTTAATACTGTGTGCAGGGGACACTATTGGGGTTAATACTGTGTGCAGGGGACACTATTGGGGTTAATACTGTGTGCAGGGGCCAGTAAGGGACATAATAGAGTGCAGAGGAGGGGGTCGGTCGAGGTCTTCGGCGTCAGTTGGGATGGGGGGGGGGGGGGGGGGCATGTCAAAAGTTCGCCACGGGGCCCTGCCATTCCTAGTTACGCCACTGCATCAGATGATTAGATATACAGGTCACCACACATAGAGGATTAGATACACAGTTCAGCACACAGTATCACACTTCAGATATTTAGATAGGTCGGCACACAGGATTAGATACACAGCCAGGGCCAGCGTTAGGGGCGGGGGGGGCAATTGCCCAGGGCCCCCGACCCCAAAGGGCCCCGGGATCCGCAGCACCAGACGTTTGGCGTGATGCTCCGGATCATGGGAGCCCTAGTAGTTCCAGGTGTATTGGCATGCTGTGCAGCCAATGCTGTGAATATCTAGGACAGACCAGCGAGCTGTAGTCCCTGCTCTCCATACATCACTGATATGAGAGAACTCCGGAGCAAAGACCTGTGAGGGGGCGTGGTGTATGACGTCATCACAGGTCCTACTGCGTCGTCCACAGCAGGGAGAGAGACTACAGCGTCAGGGCACAGCAGGGCTCAGCATGGAGCAGCCTCGGAAGGTAAAGGGTTACTATTTATTATTGATAAGGGGGCACATACTTACTGACTGGGGTTATATGTAATAAGCGGAGAGGGGCTATGTATAAGGAGGTCTTATTGTTATCCATATGGGGACTATTATATAAGGATGGGGGGATTAGTTCCCCTAGCTTTATTAACAATAGATCCTCCGTATAACCCCCCCATTATATATATATATATAGATATATATATAGATATAGATATATACAGATATATAGAGAGAGGAATATTATCAATAAGGGGGCATAATATATATATATATATATATATATATATATATATATATTAATAAGGAGGAGCTATTATTAATAAGGCCTGGTTCACATCTGTGTCTGCTTAGGACCCCCAAATGGAACACTGAATGCATTGACAAATGGTGAGCTTATGAAAGCACAGGGACCCCATAGACTATAATGGGATTTGTGTGTTTTCCGCACGCTGTCCACCTGAGTCATGCAGAGAGAAAAGTACTTCATGAACTATTTTCCTCTTCGCATGACTTGTGTGGACGCCGCGCAGTAAACACACGGACCCCATTATATTCTATGGGGTCCGTGTGTTTTCATCCTATGGGAATGAATGGATGCAGCGGGCACGCATGGGGTTAAAGCAGCAAAGTCTGTGTGCCAGCCACTTCCATTCATTCCTATGGGTGCACGCTATTCGAAGTGGGACTTTCGAATAGTACTCGCTCATCTCTAGTGAGCTTATGAAAACACACAGACCCCATAGACTATAATGGTATCCAAATTGAGATACATATGATCACGTGACATTTATAAACACAAACGACATACAAAATAGGCTAGTGCAAAACTGGGCAATTCTTATCTGGCCACTACACAAGCAAAAAATGAAATATACTTGTGCGAAGCCGGGTCCTCCTGCTAGACCCCTATAAAAATAAAGAAACACACACAGTAGGTATCACTGCTTCCAAAAACACCGGGTCTACAAAGTTATAAAAATATTTTCCCATAAAGTGAAAGCCGTATCAGAAAAAAAAAAAAAAAAATCAAAAGAGCCGAACCACCATTTTTTTTGCTGTTTTGACGCTCATGAAAAAATTGAATAAAAAGCAATCAAAACATCAGACATTCCCCAAAATTTTATAAACAACAAAAACATCAGGCCCTACTTATGCCGCTTCGTACACTGAAATACAAAAAAAATTACGAATGTCAGAATATGGCAACCCCAAGAATTTTGTTTTTCAAAGTTTTGAATGTTTTTGAGAGGCAAAATGTAAAAAAAAAAAAAAACATAAATTTTTGTATTACGATAATCATACCGACCCATGGTATACTGGCGACATGTCAGAATGTTCACACGCGGGCAATGAGGCAGATTTTAACGGCAGATTTTTCCTCAAAATCTGCCTCCATACAATGGTGGTCTATGGAGACTGCTAGCAGAAAAAAGAAGCAACATGACCTTTCTTCAGGCGGATTCTACCTGAGGAAAGCAATAGAAGTGAATGGGAGGCAAAAAAATGCCTAGTGTTTTTTTTTTTTGCAAAAAAACTGCAAATGAAAACGCCTAGCTTTTTTTTTTTTATAGTCCATTCACTTTAGGGGAGGGGAAAATCGCCTGGCGTTTTCTGAAGCAGTTTTTACCAAAAACTGCTCCAAAAAACGCTTCCTAATTAGGAAGCATTTTTTTCAGGACCAAAATAAGCCAGGAGGTTTTTATGTGTGAACTAGAGTTCACATGGAGTTTATTGGCGCTGATTTTGAGGCTGAATCTGCCTCAAAATCAGCCTCCATAAAAAGTCTCCCAATAGAACTCTATTGGGAGGCTTTTTTTGGAGGCTTATTTTGAGGCGGATTCAGCCTCAAAATCCTCGCCAAAAAACTCCATGTGAACTGTGGATCCATTCACACAGAGGAAAAGGGTGAGGAATTTGGTGTGGAATTTCATCGCTGAAAAAAAAAGGAACCCATTGAAGTCGATAGGAGGCTTTTTTTTAACGCTGAAATTCCACACCAAATTTTCTCACCATTTTCTTAAAAAGAAGCCTGTAGGAAAGTCGCACAAAAGCCGTTTTTTTCTGTACTTTCAACTCATTCTGATTTTTTTCTAAGTTACCAGTACATGGCATGAAAATAAATGATACCCTTACAAAGTAAAATTTGTCCCCCAAAAACTAAACCCTCATACAGCTCTGTGAACAGAAAAATAGAAAAGTTCTAGCTTTTGGAAGTCCGGTAGTAAGAAACGGAAATGAAAAAATGTGGAAGTGGTTAAAATAAAAAAAAAAAGTAAAACAACATAAAAATAAAACTATTACAGGAAAAAAAAGTCATACAAATGATTTAACTAACCCAAAGGGAAAAAAAAAAACGTCATTGCTCTCAAACCCGAAAAAGTTCGGAAGAGGTTAGCCAAACCACATTTCCTATGGTAGATTTTCAGGTTTCTTTTTTGAGTAGACCAACTCCCTTGCTTGAAGACTACATCCAATTTTGGTTAGAGCAAGAAGGTAGGAAGGTGGGGGTATGAACTAGATCAGGGCTAGTACAGCACGCCAGCTGTTGCAAAACTACAACTCCCAGCATGCATACTTGCTCTGCTGTTCTTGGAACTCCCATGGAAGTGAATGGAGCATGCTGGGAGTTGTAGTTTCACAGCAGCTGTCGTGCCGAAGTAGATCATGTTACAGTGATTATGCAAAGGACTGGGGAATTCTGGGTAAGATAGCACTATATTAGGGAGAAGAACCGCCCACAGCCCACCCACGGTTTCAGCCTTACACCAGGAAATACAAATGAGCCATGGAAGCGCTGATACTAGTAAAATGTAAGTTGTCTTTTTTTCCCAAAATAAAATTGATTCCCTTTTTTTTTAAACTGTATTGTATATATGGCCCCAGTTATAACTAGCGGTTTTTTTTAATTTGTGCTAAAATCCCTTTAAGTAGCCAGTACTCTGTTTGGGGAAGGCCTGTTTGTATTGTACCATGTGCATATGATGCAGAGTCCTATACATTGCGGGGTTCAGAGGGTGCAACTCTGTTACTACTTATGGTAAGCACTTTACCTACTGTAGCTCCTGTGCACCCTATTCTTTATCTGTGGTCTATCAGGATTCTGTTGCTTTGTTTTACACTGATTGTGGTGGATGGTACAAATGTGAACAAGGCCTTAGGCCTTTGACTCTGCTTTTTTTGGACTGCAGTTTCTGTTTGCAGTACCATGCCAGTAGAATCTGAGATCTTCAATGTAATGACCATTAGTTTACAGCTGACTTTCACAGTAGCATGTGCTAGTTATTACTGCAATTACAAAAGCATTCAGTTATTGCCGAGCTACAGCACAGTGTGAACACAGCCTTATGAACTGCATGAAAATTTAAAATTTCAGTAATGCATAGCACTTGGTACTATATATTTCACCCCAAAGATGTTGGTCATTAAATTAAAGAACTCAGGATTTAGTGTCACTTTAAAAAAACGTTCTATTCAGGTGAAATACAGAAAAATCAGAGAATTTAGTGACCATTAGCTTACAGTATTAACATGTCAAGAGCCTAATGTGTGTCTGTGTGTGTGTGTATATATATATATATATATATATATATATATATATATATATATATATATATATATATATATGTATATATATATATATGTATATGTTTTATATTAAATACTATCTATACTCTCTCCATCTGCTAGGACTATTAAAGGGAACGGGAGGAGCAGTGTGTGTATGTGTGTGTATATATATATATATATATATATATATATATATATATATATATATATATATATATTCTCTATATCTCCGAAACGCCTCTCCAGGCAAAAGGGTTTGCAATAGAAAAAAAATAATCCGGTCTGCCAGCAATCTGTATGGATGGAAAAATGTCTGTTTTTTTTTTTTTCATTGTAACTTGTCTATGATTTCATCATCCTGTGTTAATGTGTCCATTATGATCATGTGACCTCTAGTAGTGATCAGGTGACCTCCAGAACAATCAGGCTCCCTTGATTGTCCTGGAGGAGGGGTTCAGTGACAGCCCTCCCTGTAGGCCAGCAAGCGTGTAAGATAGGCGCATGTGGTGCAAAGTTGGAGGACATACTGGCCAAGCATCGCGACCATCAACTGGAGAAGTCTCTTCCTCTGCGCTCAAGCTTCTTCTCAAGAATGTTTTCCTCTGAAGTCCCAAATCTGCAAGGATTAAAGCCTACTGACCTGTTTATCCGTTCATCTGGGAACTCCACACGTATCTCTACAAGTAAGTCTTTGGGATGAAGATATATGTAATGAGCCCATATCTAGTCTGAGAGAACTTGAGTTGCCTGCTGTCAACACACCTGTTCTCTTTTTCTACATATGTGTATCCTGTTTTTTGGGGTATAACCCCCCCCCCCCCTCCCCCCCAATACAGGCCATATTTCCAATTGTATAAAAGATAAGCTACCCAAGTTAAGAAGCTACTAGTTAAACAAGCCCAAAGTACTTTTATTTACATCTGTACATTTGTATTACCTTGTCCTGCCAGTAAAAGAGCAACAACGCTACCCTGGAGACCTGGTTGTCTGTAGTCATGGTCAGGTGGTGGGTGATCAGGGACATCAGAAGGCTTTGTGCACATATATAAGATCAAGGGTCATTCTATAAGCTGGCAAAAACTTCCATTCCGTGTGTGTGTCGCCAGGTTAGATAACTGAAATCGAAAGGATGAATGCTGCTCTAGCAGAATGTGGTAAGCTAAGGGCCCGTGCACACGGAGTAAACGCGTGCTCATTTTTGCATAATACACATGTAAAAATCAGACTCCCATTGACTTCAATGACACTTTTTTTACACGTCTTAAAAAAACTCACAAAAACATCTGCTTTTTAGCTGCATTTTTTTACACATGTAAAAAAAAAAACCTCATTGAAGTCAATGGGAGTTTGATATTTTTTTTTTTATTTTTTTTTTTACACGTGTATTATGCAAAAATGAGCATGCGTTTACTCCGTGTGAACGCATGCTCATAGGCTCTTTTTTTGTTACATGGGCTGGATTTTTTTGGACTGGAGGGCAGGTTGGTAGTGGGAGTCCTCCAGCTCCCTCTCCTTGGCTCCAGCACACTCCCTGAAGATGTTGCCCATCTTCAATGATGTACAGGATGTCACGTGAGCAGGGGCTTGCAACGTATAAGGACACAAGCCCTGGCCCACGTGATGTCTGAGACGTCCCCATTTAGGTCCGAAACCTCCTGGAGCCAGGAAAGGTAAGTAACTGTTTGTTCCACTTCAGACTCTTTTATACTGAAAGGCATTTTGCAACTATACTGGAACTGAGTTTGGTGGAAAATTTAATCCCCTGCCCCTTCCTTTGTTTGGCCCTGCCCCTTCCTTCTCTCTTTCTCTTTTATGGCCTGTCCTTGGGATGGGGCCCCTTCTCATGCCCTACTGTATGCAACACACAGCTGTAAGTAGTTGGCTTCTTCCTGGAGCTCTGCCTTGCCCTGCTCCATGAAGTATGGGATCGTATTTATTTATTATGCAAGTATTGTACGTGGTGTATCATATGCGCTGCGTCGCAGTACTTTGTAATACTTTGGATTGACGACTGATAGTGAATAAAGCTATTTCAATACCGTTGGCTCCATGCCCAATATAGTGACTAGGCACGGTTACTGCAGCTCAGCCCCAGTTCACTTTAATGACGGCTGAGCTGCACACCCGGCCACCATACAGGGACCTTCTCTTGGCTTTGGCTCAAAAAAAGAAAAAAAATAACCAAAATCTGCAACAAGTGCAGTCACCTGAAACTAAAGAGAAAGCTAAATGTAAACGAGACTTCTGACTGTATTAGATCATCCTTTGCTTTGATGCAAATTTGTCAGTTTTAGCCGAATTTTTGCAGTTTACTACTTTCGTGCAGCCGATGTGGCGAGTCGGGTACACACTTGCAAACAACAGATGACAAAGGGATTAATGAATCTATTTTGGTTCCAAGTCAAGGCAAACAATACAAAGCGTAGCTGCCATATTGTTCCTTTTATGATGGCAATATTGTCTGTTCTGTTCATACAGTCGGCCGGCCATGTTTATAGCATCTACTGTTATCCTTCCTGCCATATTTGGTGCTGTATATAGAAATGAGCAGGGACATTTGCTAGACGTTCCTCTTGCTTATTGTGCAGTAAGGTGTGTATATATAAAGAATTCTAAGGTTGTGTTCAAGCATGTGTAACTCTGACACTTACTGTTCCCTGCTGTGGATGTGCACAGGGATAGTCCCTATACAGTGGTTTTATTTCATATTAGGATAATCCACAGTCTATTCTATGTGGAATCTGTATGAATAAGTATGCACATGTTTTTGTACGCATAGAAATTTTCCATAGCATGTGACTGTATCTATACCGCACAGTGTTATAGATAGACTCCATATAGCCCTAGACTAATCCTGTCCATGCTCTGTAGGATTCTGCACCCCATTATGCTTCTATACATGTCGTTGGGATGGGGCTCCTACTAAAGGTACCCCTGTAGACAGAGTGCCATACAACCTACCACTATTTTATCTACACATGACTTATTCTATCAATGCAGTTCACACTCTTAGGTCAGCTGTGCACAAGCTCTTTCCATCCACAAAAGAAACTGTTTTATACCCACCATGCCCTATAATAATGTCATAAAGTACTCAGGGTCAGACTGGGGTATCTAGGGCTCACCAGTGGAATTGTTTTTAGGGGCCCACTGCCCGGACCCCTAGATGAGCTGTACTGAGACAGGGCGGCTAAAGGTAATAACATATTAGGAGCAATGCTGCTCACCTGCCATACGATGTGTACAACTGCATCTAAACCCACTGCTACATCATGTATGGCAAGAGAGCAGCGTGGCTCTTTGAGTTGTCATTACCTGTAGCCACACTGTAATGGAAAAACTCATCTGCAGAGGCCCTGACTGTCAGACTCCCGCAGATGTAATATTGATGGCATATCCTAAGGACAGGCCATAAATACTAGAAACCTGGATAAATCCTTTAAAGATGTTGTCCAGGAATTGGAGCAACCCATGTGCCGGGCCGGAGGTTTAAAATAAAGCATACTCGCCTGTCCTCAGCAACAACAAGGTGCTGAGGACAGGTGAATTTTTTTTTTTTTTTTTTTTTTTTTCCCCTCTCCATTACGGTAATTTTTATTTTGTATGGTGTTGGGGGTGGGGCTATAACCTTTAATAACGACGTTTTATTAGCGTATTTTTTTTATTTTATTCACTTTTTTTTTTTTTTTTTTAAACTCTATTTTTATTTTTTTTCAGATTGTGTCTCCATAAAGTGATAAGAGACCTTTAGGGACATCTGATCACTTTTTTTTTTTTTTTTTTGTACTGGAGGCTGACTTCTCCTATAACTGGGGCTGGTACAGTTAGCCTCAGTTGCAGGAGTTATACAGCCTCCTGCACGCTGTATACACAGTATGCAGAGCTGATCTGGGGTCCTGTAGGACCCAGCAGCTCTTGCAAGATGCTGCTCCCGGCGGATCACGTGACCACCGGGTCAGAGGGCGGCCGTATCATAGCGGCGCCCATAGCTGTGTATACAGCGCTCATTGAGTGCTGTATGCACAGCGGTCGAGAAGGCAAGGAAGGGAATAAACCTTCCCTGTCTTCTCTCTGGGAGCTCTGGCTGAAGTTGCAGCCAGCTTCAGTAGCTGCACGATCTCCATGCAGCTGCTGTGTTCTGATTGGACGTACTGGTACGCCCTGGCAGAACTAGGCAACCACTTCCCGGACGTTTATAGTCTATGGGCGGTCCGGAAGTGGTTAAGCTTAAGGCCCCACGTGGCATCCTGCAGCAAAACAGCGCTGTAAACTGCGGCTATGACGCATCACATTTTTTTTCCTGCAGCCTTTGGCACAGAGTTTGCAGAGCTTTCCTGTATGTATTTTCTGCTTCAATTATATCTAAACCGCCAGAATTTCCGTAAGTATGCTGCAATGTCTAAAACAGACTGTTTTGGAAATTACAGCGTGTATCTTTTACTGCAAAGTGGGCCTCACGTGGTGAAAACTCAACATTTTACACTTCCTGCAAAGTGAATGGTACAGTATGCTAGCGAATCCCATCCACAAATTGTGGAAAAATGTGCAGTGAATATGCTGCGATTTCCAAAACCGTTGGGGTTTTGGAAATCGCAGTGCATCAATTTATACCTACGAAAACACTGGTGGTTTCCCTATAAATTAATGGAAGCAGACAGTGAAAAGCGCTGCGGGGAAAACACAATGCGTTGCTGCTGCGAATTTTATTTTATTTTATCCCCCCCTTCCCTGCAGCACTACTTTGTTGCAATTTGCAACGTCAGGCCTTTGTCTTAATAAAGCCCAAGTGCCATATTCATTAAATTAATTGCCCCTGATTCCCCCTGACAGATATACTGCACCCTTAATGACCCCTTTTATCAATGACCACCCCCTTATGTTCATAATGCCTCCTAATATAACTTCCCCTTGTAATCATAATGTCCCCTAATAAACCTTATATAAATGTCCCCTCCCTTATAATTATAATTTCCCCATCCAAACAACCCCTTGTACTATTAAAACACCCACAACGAAGCTATAAAAAACAGTTATACTCTACCTGAGATCCTGATGAACGGAGTCACCGCCTCCTTTACGTCCAAGCGCAGGACGTCTGTGTATCAGCACAGTTGATCTAGTTAGAAGTAAGATATATTAATGGCAGCGCCATTGGCGTAACTGAAGTTTTTTTGGGCCCGGGTGCAAACTTTTGTCCAGGGCCTGCTATCCCTCCCCTTCCTAGAGCGAATTCTTGATAGTGGTGGTTACGGGCGCTAAAGCAATATCTCAGATACTTGAAAGGGATACAGCTGTAGTCCCCACAATTGCAGTTTCCAAGAATACTGTGAGCAAGCAGTGCAGCGCCCCACATGTAAGCAACACTGGGACAGTATAATGTGCTCCACAGTGGCCCCCAAACAGTATTACCTGCAACACAGTGGCCCCCTAAAAAGTGTTATGTGCTCAGCAGTGACCCCCCCCCCCCCCCCCAGTATTATATGCTCAGTCACAATGCCCATCCCCCCCAGAGCCTGAAACCCCACCATTCCCCCTCTTGATCACACAGCCTGCACCCCCATGTCCCCCATCTTACTCACAAATGCTGTATCTTCTCTTCTTCCAACAGACTGTTCCCGGCAGATTCATCTTCCTGTGTAACATCAGCCTGTTCTGTGTGATCCCTGTAGCTCCGCCCACATATGACATCATCACAGCTCCTTAAGTCCAAGAACATCTTCCTGCAGCACAGAGTCACTTGGCCGGGTGCTGACACCATCCCTGGGCAGAGGCCTTGCCTAACCTCCACTGATTATTAAAAAAGGCCACCATAATGAGGACTAATAGTGAAGGCTCGAGGGATTCCCCGATTCCCCCGCTGGGCCAGTCTGACCCTGAAAGTACTCTATATGATACATAAACCATACCAGTTGTAGTTCCAGGCCCCATTCAGCAGGGGAGGCTGCACAAGTCAAACATTGCCACCCTAGTCCCAATCACAAGAAGCGCCGTTGTGGTGTTCGTAGCTTATTCAGCAATTGTATCCTACAGCCTTTTTACATAAGAGTGGGGGTCTACCATGTACTACATAGAACCATTCTTTGTAAAATTCCCTCTGCTCTGACACTATGCAGACGTTCCACCAGAAGGGTTGCCTAGAATTAGGAAAACATGGCTGGCTTATATCTGAGATATAACAGCGCCACACATGTCAGCAGTTTCTGTTGCGAAACGCGTAGGGTTGGTCCTTCTACCTGTCGGCTATCTTTTTGTGGGCGTGCGGCTACCACTTCTAATCACTTTTTCAACATGACTTCAGGTAATTAAATTAACATGACCATGATTAGATCGGATTTGTTTGGCTCTGTACTAAGTGTGCTAGGGTGATGCCTAGATGTGATCTGATATTTATATGAACTACATGTAAGATAGCCTTCCCTCTAACACTACTATTGTGGAATGTTTCTTTCACATCTTTGTATATTTTCTTTTTGGGATGTCCTTCTTAGTTATTTATGGTGTACTTTAGTACTAATATTTATAGATATTCTTTATGGAAGGCGTATCCCAAATGTTTTTGTATATTTAACCCTCTACTACTAGTTTAACAGAGCCTTGATATTCCATATACCTGTATCTAACATTGTAGTTTATTTTTGAAGCAGTTGCTTTTTTGTGTGCCTTGTGTTGCAAAAATTTGTTATTGTAGTGGTATGGCATAGCGCCTTATGTCTTTCATTCTGTGTGTCTATTCTTGTGTGTCTGGCTATATCCATCTTCCTTGCTGTATAATTTGTTTTTATATGGTAATTTTCCAAATACTCAATAAATATTTGTAATTTTTATTAGTGTTTGACTGTTGATTTGGTTCATAGGCTTGTGCTTTTTCCATGTTGTCTGCCAAAAAACTTTTTTCAAGCCGAATCTATATAATGTGAGGTATTTTTGTATGAAGCAGGTTGTTTATTTCAATAAAGTGGAACTGCTATACCAGACAAGGCCTATGGACCGGTGTGGTGCTGTTTTCTTTATAGTTTTCTAATCCAGGACAACCCCTTTAAGAAGGACCTTTCACCAGATCCATTTCTTTGCATTCCTTAATAGGTGCTGCATCAATGATTCTCGAGTAGGTGGATTTTTTTTTTTTTTTTTTTCCCCCTAGACTCTACCATTCTGGAGCAATCAGTGTTCTTTTCAGCACGGTTATGCTCTATGCTGTCAGGTGGGCGGGGTGAGGCAGGAGTAGACAGGGACCGCCCACCTGACAGTGGAAAGCTTAATTGTACTGAAAATAACTGAAAAAATTCCAACTGTGCCAAATCAGTGGAGAGGAGCCAACTAAAGGTCATTATTATTAATAGTGTAACTGTTATTTTATTTTTTGATATTGCCAGGGTGTGTGGTGAACATTTTTGTAATATACGTTTTATTAATCGATCAAACTTCCTAACTAAGCGTTACCAGGGAGAATCTCTGTAAACATCTACTCAATGTAGTACATGGAGCTCAAGCATTTACCAGAGGGGCACGGTCACATCACCTGGCTGTATCTCCAGTCTTATATTGCATAGAAAAAATGGTTCTGGTATAACAATAAAGCTGAGATTGAAGTACTAGCTGTAAAAGAATCTGCGATATCACGGGCTAAAAACTGTTTTGGATTTTTTTTGTTTATATATATATATATATATATATATATATATATATATATATATATATAGCACTAACTGCTGCATTTTGGGGCTTGTTCATCAAGCTACTTCTGCCTTTTTTTTTTTTTTTTGTCTGTGTGTAAATTGTACCCCCCCCTTCCCTTTAATTCATCATATGCAGCCCTCGCCACTTTTGCTTTTTGTCAAGAAAAGGGGCTGTGGCCTAAATGGAGATCTTTCTCATGTGGTGTTTGACTTGCCCCCCTTTTAAAAAAAAAAAAAAAAAAAAAAAAAAGTAGCAAAAACTGCACAAATGCACCCCCAAAACATGGTACATGTAACAACATGCATGACTCAGTTAAAAAGTCTAATATGATTCAGATAGACTCTTTAACTGAGTCATGCATGATGTTAAGGATGCTGCCCTCTAGAGGGCGGCATACAGAGTGCACTGTTCTCCTAATTACATCCTGGAGAATAGATCTGCATTTTTTTTTTTTCCCCAAAACATTGGCAGCGTGAAAGAGCCTTTCAGGTCAGATGGTATTAATAGGTAATTGCACCTTCTTGAACAAAAAGTTGCATCTAAATTAACTAAGACATGCACAACATTTACCAAAAAAGCTGCACCTACAACTTAAATAGACACCATAGACTCTACTAAAGGCGCACCTATGAAAAATATGGCCAAAAAGGGGGCAGACGATAAATAACACCCACGGAGTTCAAATTCCCAACTGTCTTTAACTAGTGATATCTCAGGTTCTGTTATAGCTTGTGATACCATTTTTCTAGATGGTGTAAAACCAGAGATATAGCCATTGGAAGTGACACATTAGAGGAATATGTAATAACTACTATCTTTGTGTGACTATATAAATGGATTAAAAAAACAAACCTGCCTGACTAGACACAGGGCTAGAACCCGTCACTGTACTAGTAAAAATCTCAGGCTACCTTTGAACACAGATGCGGTCCTCCTAACATGGCTTTTGTAACAGCGATCCAATGCACTGTCATGTACTTGAAGGTGACTTAGGATTTCATGATCTGCGACTCTGCCTTTTCTTATACTAGGTCCACATTTGTTCTTTGGGTACGTACCTAGAGACATATTTGGTTAAGTTCACACAGGATTTTTTTTGAATCGGAACCTTAAGTGGAGGCTGCCTCAGGTTCCTATCCAAAAACCAGCTAGCTGCGACTGAAAGCCGGGGCACTGCATCGGCATCCAGCCGCGCACTCCGCTCCGGATTAGGCCCAATGAACGGGCCTAGTCTGGAGGAGGAAGTGTCTTCAGGCCGAATCGTGAGGTGAAACGGCCTGCAGAATGAGCATCTCGCTTTTTTCCCCGAAAGCCGGAAGAAAAGGCTCCGGGAAAAAGACCTGAGCAGCTCCCACTGAATTTCAAGGGGAGCCGTCTTTTTGGTCAGGCGATTACGGTCTCAAAATACTCCGTGTGAACTTCCCCTAGAGGAATCTGGGTGATTGAGTATTGAGACACATGGGGCCATTTTCTTTAAGCGTTAGGCCCAATTCACATCTGTGTTCCAGTTTACAGAAACCTATATGCTTTAAAAAGCGGTTACCTAAAGGAAACCCACAGACTCCGTATACTATAATAGGGTCTGTGTGGTTTCCGCATGATACGTGGAGAGAAATGTGCTGCTTGCAGATTTTAAGTGGAATCTGGTCTCATACAGACACTCCAACGTGAACCTAGCCAGAGTGCCAAGGGCATCTTTCAGGGGATGCGTTACCAACGCTTTGTAGTGTGCACCCTAGTTCTACTCCTTTATGTGGTATGCATGACTGCAGAAGAATAAATACAGGGGTGGATTTTTGATAAGCATATCATACAGTGACCACTTCTAGTTTTTCGTGTTAAATGGATCTATCAAAAATACACAGTTACCAATCATATGATGGATCCATGTATGTATTTTTATTGCCATGGGTTGAAGTCAGTAGAACCTTATGTCTTACATTTTTGCAATTTTTGATGGAGAAATAAATTCAGGAGGAATGAGAATTGTAAAGAAAGGTCTTGCACATGAAAGGGTGTGCAGCCAAGGCTCTTCTGATATTCTATAGGACCTCGGAGAGGTCAGTCTGCACCTCGCTTGCTCACTTGGTTGTGTGCACGGGACCTTATACCTCTATACTACTCCTTGCTGAATCCATTTCTGGCTTAGACTGAAAAGTTGTATCAAAAACTGCAATGGCAGTTTTGCAAAAAGGAAAAAATTTCTGTGTGTAAAAGCTATTGCCGCCTGCCATTGCTTGTGTCCTATTGAACAGTGTGAACATAGTGTAATAAATCATGTGACTTGCTCTAGGCCTGATTTTCCATCCCCCCCCTGGTGTACGAGCAGGATTACTGTAAAAGGAGATGAGATGTGACTTCTGTACAAAACAGTAGCTTTTCCCCAATGAGATCTAGATTATTCTGTTAGGAGCCAGAGAAACAGATTCTTTAGTTCTACTCTTTTGTGTGTTTTTTTTTTTTTTTTTTTTTTTGGGCTATATGGCATTATATATGGAAGTTCCATGTGGGGTCTGTATGGTGCAATAACTAGACGTAGGGGGCAGATTTTGTTTGCTTAGGCTAGGGCTACATGGCAAAATGATACAAGATCGCAGTGCTGCTCTACTATATTGTACCCACTAATGGGGGAACTAGGGGGGTCATATTACACCCACAAGGTTCCTCAGCTGTGACCTGTCAGCAGAAATACCTTATTGATTTCTGTCCTACTACATTCTATCACTAGGTGTGACAGTCAGTCATTTCCAATCTCAATGTCACGCCCAAAAGTCGCTGTGTGGTCCTAGCCTAAGAAGTTGTTTTCACAAAAACAGAAGTCAATTTTAGGGGGTGATCGGCTATTTCCAGGGAAGACCTGGGAAGGGAAAGTTATAAGAACAAACCCTGAATGTGATGTTTGTAGCTGTGTTGAGCAGATCCACAGGGCTATACATTGGGTGGGAAATTTTGATCTAATGTCTGTGGTAGCCTTAGGCACATAGACGACTGCGAGTGGGGATGGGAGTGAATACGTCACCTTATTGTTAGCAGAGAAGAAACCCTGCCATGACATGTAACTAGTGACTGCTTCAGGTATAAGGTGCGGTCCTACAAAGAGACCAAAGTCTGAGACGACGCTACAGTACGTCATATATAGAGTCGTTTGACCCATTGTACAGCTGTAGGATACTGAAGAGATGTTTAGTTACATCTTTACTTCTATAGAAATTCCATCACTAGTCTTTGTGAAGCTCCTAAAATGACCGTGGTTGTCAGCCAATTGTCCTAGGCCCCCTGCTCTTTTCTCTCTACACAGCCCCCATTGGACAAACCATCGCCAAATTTGGCTTCAGGTACCATCTTTATGCTGATGACACCCAATTATACACCTCTTCCCATGACATCACCCCTGCACTCATACAGAACACCAGTGACTGTCTTTCTGCTGTCTCTAATATCTGAAACTAAATCTCTCTAAGACGGAACTACTACTGTTTTCACCATCTAACAGATCTGTCCCTGATATATCCATTGCAGTCTCAGGCCTTACTATAACTCCTAGGCAGCAGGTCCGCTGCCTCGGGGTCATGTTTGACGCAGACCTTTCCTTCACCCCTCATATTGAATCACTCGCACGTTAATGTCACCTCCACCTCAAAAACATCTCCAGAATACGCCCTTTCCTCACCAGAGATACACTAAAGACACTTATTGTCTCTCTGATTCATTCTCGCCTTGACTACTGTAACTCCTTACTAATCGGTCTTCCCCTCACTAAACTCTCCCCTCTACAATCTATTCTGAATGCAGCGGTCAGGCTCATCTATCAGGCTAGATGCTACAGCGATGCCTCTGGTCTGTGCCAGTCACTACATTGGCTGCCTATTCATCCTATTAATATTATAAATGTGAAAGTTTGTGAGTTTGTGTGTGTTTGGATGTTCGGATGTTTGTTCCTCAATCACGCAAAAACCGCTCCACCGATTTGGCTGAAATTTTCCACAAACATAGTTAATACAACCGATTGCGCAATAGGCTACTTTTCGTCACAATAGCGCACATACGTTTGTGCCAGGAACCCCACAAAACCCAAACTCACACCACCATCTCTGCAATCTCACACACTTTGGACCATAGCAAGCCACAAAATTCATATTGCCCTCTACAGCAGAGGTCAGCAACCCCACACAATCTCATATACATATACTTTACCACTTTGCCCCCCACCTTAACGATACTCCAGGAGGCGCTCTATAACGCTCCGGAGCAGCCATGTTTGCCGACCCCCACTGCTCTGACAATCCGCGACACCGCCCACCCATGTCAATACCCCTAGGCGGTCTAATAAATGCAAAAAAAAAAGTTTAAAAAAGTAAAAAAAAATAAAAACAAATAAAAAGGATTAAAAATTCAAATCACCCCCCTTTCCCTAGAACACATATAAAAGTAGTTAAAAACTGAAACACAAACATGTTAGGTATCCCCACGTCCGAAATCGTCCGCTCTACAAAGCTATACAAATATTTTTCCTGTTCGGTAAACGCCGTAGCGGGAAAAATGGTCAAAAGTGCCAAACCGCCGTTTTTTCACTGTTTTGATTCTGATAAAAATTTGAATAAAAAGTGATCAAAGCAATAACATTTCCCGAAAATGGTAGAACTACAAAGTACACCCGGTCCCGCAAAAAAAGACACCCTATGCATCCCCGTACACGGACGTATAAAAAAAGTTACGCCTGTCAGAATATGGCGACTTTTTTAAAAAAAATTTTTTTAACATAGTTTTGGATTTTTTAAAGGGGTCAAAATGTAAATAAAACCATATAAATTTGGTATCCCCGGAATCGTAACGAAACACAGAATACAGGGGACATGTCAATTTGGTTGCACAGTGAACGCCGTAAAACCAAAGCCCGTAAGAAAGTCGCAGAAATGCATTTTTTCTTCAAATCCACCCCATTCTGAATTTTTTCCCTGCTTCCCAGTACAATATATAGAATAATTAATGGCAGCATCATGAAGAAAAATTTGTCCCGCAAAAACTAAGACCTCATATGGCTCTGGGAGTGGAGAAATAAAAAAGTTATGGGGTTTAGAAGGAGGGGAGTCAAAAACGAAAATCCAAAAATGCCATCGGCGGGAAAGGGTTAACTTCAAATACCTCTGTCCCAAAGTCACTATGTAAAGTTTCTCACAACACCGTATATATAGCAGCTCAAATACAAATTAACTGCAACACAAAAGTCTCACGTATTCTCTGAATTACAGCAAAAACAAGATACAAAGTTACATTTCATATCCCATACCTTATACACACTACGAAAACCTTACCCGCGCCTGTATATACCCACTGCTACAATCACCGCAGACGAAGTCGCGGGTACCAGCTAGTTATAGAATAAAATATAAAGTTATCACTCACAAGGCTCTCCATAATGCCGCACCTCCCTACATTTCCTCCCTCATCTCTGTCTACCGCCCAACCCGTGCTCTCCGCTCACTCAATGACCTAACACTTACATCCTCTATTATCAGAACCTCCCACGCTCGTATACAAGACTTCTCCCGAGCTGCACCACTTCTCTGGAATGCTCTACCCCGGACAATCAGATTAACTCCCAATTTCTACAGTTTCAAACGCAAACTAAAGACAGATCTCTTCAGACAGGCCTATCACAATTCCTAATGTAAACCCTTTCGTACTATAATTAGAATCCCCAAAACTTAACTTTCCTGTCCCCGCTCCCACATTACCCCACATATGTCTTTTCAGGCTAACTTTATTTGTCCAAGCTCCATCCACGTTACAGGACACCACTAGTGATGGCTCATAAAGTTTTGTTTGTGTAATGACAGTCCCCTGTATTACAAAATTGTCTGAATACAGTATAAGCAATGCCACCCCTGCTACCTCTTGTCACCCCCCCCCCCCTCTCCTTCATAGATTGTAAGCTCTTGTGAACAGGGCCCTCAGTCCCATTGTGTGAAATGACTTTCTTTGTAATGTATCTTTCTGTCTGTATTTGAACCCTACAAATTGTACAGTGCTGTGGAATATGTTGGCGCTATATAAATAAAATGTATTATTTAATTATTATTTCGGAGCAGGAGTCTGTCGGGCTTTGGCTTGGCCTACTGACACCACGCTCATGGTAGTTACATTGGAGGGCTTTGTATGACATATGGGTGTATCATATATGGTTTAAATGTTGGGAAATTCAGATTGCATTATGTACCTCATAATAATGCATCGGGCAGGAGAGCAGGGCAGTTTTATCCTTTGTTCTGAATGGAGCAGGGGTCGGGGAGAACACACAATTCTTCCTTCATATCAATGGGAGCACTGTAAATGGTGAAAGTACAGTACTGAGAACCAAACTACATCACTTAGCCATCTCTGGCACTACCACTGAAATTAATACAACAGTGCACTCATTGACCAACCACCCTGATCCATTCAGAACAGGGAACAAAATTCCCCATTCCTTTGTTTGGTAGGGGTCTGAGTGATTCAACCCCCTTCAATCTGAAAGTTTTGCCCCATCCTGTGTATAAGGCATGTCTTGCCCAGATAGGAAGACTCAGTTAAACTACTAAATTCCAGATATGTCCCATTTTCTTGCTTGCAGGGAAGTCATTCTGGCATCTGGTGGTGACATCCCCTCTGACAGCTGAAATGGCAAATATATTTGTTGTCGCACAGAGAGAACTAAGAAATGGACATACAAACAGAAAATGTCTTCTAGAAACGTGATGTCATTCCTTTCTTATTATAGAATGCTCTTTAGGCCGGGGCCCCGCATAGCATAAACACCGCAATTTGACTGCAGTGTTTTTCAATACCTGCAAAATGGATGGGATTCTGGCTAATCCCATCCACACATTGCAGAAAAAAAAAACTGCAGCGGAAATGTTGAGATTTCAAAAACTGTTGTGGTTTTTGTAAACGCAGCATGTCAACTATACCTACGGAAATGCTGGCGTCTTCTGTATAGGTATAATAGAAGCAGAAAGTCTGCAGAGGAAAACTGAAGTTTCCGTGGAAAGTGGTATGGAAGAAAGCATGCTGCATTTCCACCGTAGTTTTCTGCAGCGTTTTTTGACTGCAGCCATCCACATAGGACCTTAGTGTCAAGGCTATGGTTCCACGTAGCAGAACTGCAGTGTATTTTGTTGCAGAGGTTTGCTACATTTCCACAACCTCTTGCTTCACACTTAATTTAGTATTGTGGGAATACTCTTTATTTTCTATCCAATGGACTGTAGATCACTGAGATTGGAGGGGGCCTAATCATTGGGCCCACCACGATCACAAGAGTGGGGGTCCTGAGTGTCTCCGTTTTAAGAAGAGGGGTCTCGTATGTCCTGTCACTACAAATAAGTTTCATATTTGCATATGATGGCAAGTCTATGATAGGAGAAATGACAGATTTGAGATGTCTGACCAAATCTGATTTTAGGATGCATGTAAGGACTTGTATAAGCGCTGTCATGTTCCCAGCAGTGTAGTATATGTCTGAGCCCCCTTGTACCTTCCTTCTCACACACCTATACGCCCCTTATAAGGAGGACAGGCTGCATTCGCTGGTGTACATAGCTTTGTGTAGAGGCTTCCCTGCACACTGTCACAAAGTGGGGCTGCGAACTATATAAGGGAGAATATCCTGTGTTTGGGTTTGGATCAGTGTGTCCCACAGATCTCGCATCCTCCTCAAATTCCTTTTCCATGTATGGCCAAATCCCAGGCGGGAGGGCAGCTGGAGGAAGGGGGAGAGTGCTTTCCCCATTGGCTGCGCTTTTCCCTTGCATTTAGGTCCCTGGGAAGTTTAGTGCAGACCTTCCCTGTGTCCTGATCCACAGAGGAGATCTCAGACTTGCTGTCTAACTCCTGTACAGGTAAGAGAAGACTCTTCTTTGGCCTCTATTCTGCAGCTTTTACTACTACATGACTCAGGCACATGCCCACCACTCCGGCGCTATCCCTTCTTCCTTCTATTATATTAATAGATCTTACCTCTCTTCTCATCATGGCTTGTTTATTCTGTACGTCTCCGCCTGCCATATGACAAGCATATGTTAGTATAATGGGAAGACTGGCAGTGTATTGCTATATACCACAACCTTCATGTATATTAATGTTGGGCTGGGTGTACATATGGGGCGCACTCATAGCTTATTATCCACCATGGACTTGCTGGCAGATAGTCTGCTGCAATGTACAGTAGAGGCATGACATGTAGACAAATCTAATTCACATGCGGCGCAAATCGATCTACGAAGATGATTTTTAACCCACAGCATATCAGTTTATGTAACTTTTACCTTCTGCACGGCAAAGGATGAAAACTGTCAAACTGCATCGACTACCTTATGAATTCCACTGCAAAAAATGCCCAATTTCAAGCTTTAATTTTTTTTTTTTTTTTTTTGCCTCAGCGGAATTTAGAACAATCCCCTGTCATTTCTTGCAATGGGATGTCAGCAGCAGACTTGTAAAGTGTGGACATACCCTATAACTGTTCTCCAGAAGTTATAGGGAGACCCCATGTCAGACTCTGGACGTCAGGTATAATAGGAAACGGATACAGTGAAACCGCTCCATCCCCCTATACAGATCAATTCCATTATATATTGTGTATACTATGCCTCTCCTATGAGACCTTGTTCAGACCAGACTTCTTGTTGCTGTTCCTATATATATATATATATATATCTCCTTTGAGAAGACCACCCTGTTGCTTTTTAATATAATTTTGGGTGGGATTTCACTGTAATATTATGTATTTTAAGTATATATTAAATTGCTATTCTCTGCCCCTTTAAGACATTTCATCCAATCGGCTCCACATCCCAATATGGTAATATAACACTGTACTATCTTGTGTGTTTTGGCAGCTGATAGAAGTTACTGCACCGCCCAAATATTACATCGTAGTAAACAGGATTTTAAGAAATCTCATTAATACATTATAGCTAAAAACTGTTTTAAGCTAATGGCCCACATTGTGAAACGCAGCGGGAAAAAAATGCAACAAAAATGAATATTTTATTTTTTTCCCCTTCTTTCTGTAGTGGTGGGTTCCCCCCATTTACAGGATGTGGTTGTAGGGAAATGAAGAAACAATGTCGCCGACATCCTAATTATTTCTGTAACCTTTCAAGAGCATCTTCCTAAATATTGTACTGACTCCAAAGTTGCATACATATTTTTTGATATGTGATATATTTTAGGTCTCATCCAGGTACATCATGGCGTGCTAGGATTTTCCCCACTATACCATAGTTAGCTGCCATCCCTACCTTGTCTGTTTCAGACTCCATGCATGCGACCATAGTCACTGGTTTACTGTTTGCACAAATATAACCGTATTCTGCAAAAAAGACTTGTATGATCCCCCTACACTTGTATGGGTGACTTTTTGCTGCATATACGGACATGAATAGGAACCTGATCCATATGTTGTGGATGGTTTCTATGGCCCGGACACTGCAAACTATGGATGTGGGTTAGGGCTGTATAAATGACTGAGTCTGTATACTATCTGTAATTACAGAATCAATACAGAAAACTATATGCATGGGCCCTCAGGGCTAATTCAGATATATTTACAGTCTGCAGACCGTAGGTTTCTTGACTTTCATCAGTATAAATCAGGGTTAAGCAACCTTCAGCACTCCAGCTGTTATAAAACCTAACTCCCAGCATGCATATGTGCTCTCCTTTTCTTGGAAGCCCCATTGAAGTGAATGGAGCATGCTGGGAGTTGTAGTTTAACAGCAGCTTGAGTGCCAAGGGTTGCTAATCCTTGGCATAGATTAATGATGCCAGTTCAGGTCATTGCACCCAAAATATGTGTGTAGTATATATGTGTGTGTGTATAGAGATAGATAGAGATATATATAATATCTCTCTCTATCTATCTATCTATCTATAAAATATAATATATATATATATATATATATATATATATATATATATATATATATATATATATATATATATATATATATATATATATATATAATCTCCTCTTAACTATCCCTCAGCCTGTATTCACTCTGCTTGCAGTGTTTTTAAGCGCAGGTCTACATTTGGGGGGGAGGGGTCTGTGTTATCGGCTTTCAGTTTTTAATCCATCATTATTCAAGATCTGTTTGCTGTCCAGTGAGTGAAAACCTTTTAGTGCACTCCATAGTCTTAGGCCTGGTTCACATCTGTGTTCGGGGTCAGTGTAGTTTCTTAGCTATCAGCTTTTTAAGGTGTATAGGCTTCCATTTGGGGGGTCCCCAAGAGGAATCTCTGAACGGAATACCAAATGCAGATGTGAACAGGGCCTTATTCTGTTCTGCTTGAGGCTATTGTGGGCGACTTGCTTTGAGAGCCTTTCCAGAGATAAACCTCTGAGAACATGGGCCCATGTAAAAAATAACTCCTGTTTTGTTTTTTCAATGGATGCTGCAGGGACCATTTTGAAGGGGACTTTATACTGTGTAGGGGCCACTAAAGGGGCCTTGAAAGTTGGGAGGGACTGCTCTATAATAGTGACCAGGGACCTATATATACCGTATTTTCCGGCGTATAAGACGACCCCCCGACTTTTCCAGTTAAAATATAGACTTTGGGTATATACTTGCCGCATAATCATTGGTCTTATTTTGGTGCCATCAGCTGTACATGCTAATACCGCTGTAACACTGGACCTCATGCCCTGTTTTAATTAAAATTGTTTCATGCACAGGTTTGGCATCCATGGATGGAAAGAGACCCCCACAACATGCTGTAGTTTTCATTCTGATGTTAGGAGGCATTCAGGGTCTAAACTAAAGTGATGGCTGTCAGAAGAAATACAATAGAAAGAAATGGGATCAAATCTAATCTCAGATCTCACTCCTGCAGTGAAGCTATGCAAGAAGAGAAAAAGGGGCGGGCCGGATGAGTGAAGGAGGCGTGGTTTTCTAAGCAAACTTGAAAACACACCTCCTTCACCCGTCTGGGCCGCCCCTCCTTCCCTGCCTGTGTGGCTTCATTGCAGGAGCGAGATCTGAGAGGCAGTGAAGGAGGGACGAGCCAGACAGGAGGAGGTGTGGTTTTCTCAGCAAGCTTGAAACCACCCCTCCTTCACCCATCTGGCCCTCCTTCCCTGCCTCTCAGATCTCGCAATGAAGCGACACAGGAGGGGCGGGCCAGACAGTTGAAGGAGGTGTGTTTTTTTCCTCAGGACAGCGCTGCTCTCCTTTTGCCATCCCCCCCCAGGCTTTCAGGACGCCTCCAGTAATAGGATACAAGGGACAGAGGCATGCGCTCTGACTAGACCCAGTGTATAAGACGACCCCCAACTTTGAAGAAAATTTGGATTTTTGCAATTGGTTAAAGGGATCATATCATTCAAACTTTTTTTTTTTTTTTTTTTTTTTGTCGTCACTAACATGTCAGAATAGCCTTAAGAAAGGCTATTCTTCTCCTACATTTAGATGTCTTCTCCGCGCTGCCGTTCACTTGAAATCACGATTTTTGTCGGTATGCAAATGAGTATTCTCGCAGCACTGGGGGCATCCCCAATGCTGCGAGAGAACCTTCTCCAGCGCTGCCTCCGCCGCCGCATCTTCTTCTGGCGGTCAAAATTCAACGCATGCACAAGTTGGCTCTGCCAGAGCCGACTTCACATGCAGGTGGCCATTTTTTTGTTCTATGGAGTACAGAGCATACTGCGCCTGCTCGCGTAAGCGGCCATAAAATATGGCCGCCCGCATGTGAAGTTGCTCCAGAAAAAGACTAAAGAGGCCGTTGCTGGAGAGTTCTCAGCATTGGGGATGCCTCCAGTGCTGTTTGAGCATTGGGGCCCGCCCCCAGTGCTGCAAGAGAACTCCTTTACATACCAACAAAAAAAAAAGGATTTCAAGCGAATGGCAGCGCGGAGAAGACTTTTGAAAGGTATGAGGATAGTCTTTCTTAAGGCTATTCCTACATGTTAGTGACAAAAGAAAATGAGTTTGAATGGATAGCATCCCTTTAAACTGCTGCAGCGTGAAATCTTATCACAAAAGACAACAAAAACCAATGGAAAGTTGTTGTGTTTTTTTTTTTTTGTTTTTTTTGTTTTTTTGTTGGGGGGGGGGGTTCGGGGGGCACTTTGCAGTTAATTTACATTGACTTGATGTCTTCTGTAATAACCCAAACTGCTGCAGCAAGGTATGTTAACTCTGCAACATCTGTATATGCTGTGAGCTTACCCCTCACATGCCCAACATATGCTGGAAACACAATGTTGATGCATAATGCTATTTTCCCTTTAATGGCATGAATCCTACAGTGTTAAAAACAATTGTCCAGGCAGCTATATAAGTGATACAATACAGAAGTATAGATACTGAAGATGTTCAGGGTGCTTCCTATAGAGGGCAGCATAACAGAGGCACTGTCTCCCTATTTACATTTTGGAAGACAGATTTATAATACATTTTATTTATATTGCGCAGTGGTGAACCTAGCCTCTCTGCTGCCTGAGGCGGACGATCGAAAGACGCCCCCGTCTCAGGCAGTGGGGTGGTGGTTGTGGTGATCATCTTTTGATCGTCAGCCAAAGACAGCTGGGGGGGGGGGGGGACATTACAATAAATACAATGCAGTAATACTCACAGGAGACGTCTCCCCACATTTCCAATCTCTTCCCTTTGGACCGCCATGACCACTTTCAGCTGTGACTTGACTCTGTAAAGTTTGAAACATAGACATCTTTGACTCCTCAATTCTCCATGCACCCAACCCCTATATATGTACATATACATACACATATATCTATATCCCACAGCGGCCCCTCCAAGCTCTATTATGCCCCACAGTTGCACACCCATGAACTATTATTATACTCGGGGGGGGGGGGGGGGGGGTCTTTTCAGACCCCCAGAGTATAATAGTCGGAGCCCCAGGGGAGATGAGGGAACATAATAAACACTGTTACTCACCTCTCTGGGACCCGATGTTAAAGAGGACCTTTCATGGGTTTGGGCAAAGGCAGTTCTATATACTGCTGGAAAGCTGACAGCTGAATTCAGCGCATTGTTGGCTTTCCCGATCTGTGCCCTGGGTGAAGAGCCATTGGTGCCGGTACCGTAACTCTTCAGTCAGAAGGGCGTTCCTGACAGTCTGTCAGGAATGTCCTTCTTCCCAGCAGCGCCTATAGTGCTGTGCTGTGTGAGCCCCCTCCCTCTGCTCACCGTACTCATCCATAGAAGAGTACTATCAGGAGGGGAGGGAGCGTTCCTCCCCGCTCACACAGTACAGCGATATAGGCGCTGCTGGGAAGAAGGACGTTCCTGACGACAGACTCTGGAACGCCCTTCTGACTGTGAAGAGTTACGGTACCGGCACCAATAGCTCTTCACCCGGGGCACAGATCGGGAAAGCCGACAGTGCGCTGAATTCAGCGCACTGTCAGCTTTCCAGCGGTATATAAGACTGCCTGTGCCCAAACCCATGAAAGGTCCTCTTTAATGCTGGCAGGCTTCGGGCCTATATGGTAATGCCCAGACATCACGTGGTCTGGGATATTACCATATAGGCCCGAAGCCTGCCCTAGCAGTACCATACAGGCCAAAACCTGTGTTAGCAGTAACAGGCTATTACTACTAGCACAGACTTCAAGCCTATATGGTACTGCTAGGGCAGGCTTTGGGCCTATATGGTAATATTCCAGACCACGTGACATCTGGGCATTACTATATAGGCCCGAAGCCTGCTAGGAGTAACATCGGATCCCGGAGAGGTAAGTAACATTGTTTATGTTCCCTCACCTCCCCTGGGGCTCCGATTATTATACTCGGAGGTCTGAAAAGACCCCCAGGTATCATAATGGTGGTAGTGGGATCGCGGCCTACTCACTGCCGGCCTCCGTGGCCTATAGTACAAGGGGAAGCGGGGGCGGCAGTGAGCAGGTCTGGGGAGGTAGGTAAATAGGCCGCTACCTGCCGGAGATACTCCAGCAGGTAGCGGCCTATTATAAAACAAAAAGTTTTATACTTACCGATCTTGTTGCTCCCACCGCCTCCGCGATCCTCTTCTCATACAGGCTGACGTCTGCGTAGGCGGCGTCACTAGGCCGCGGACGCACGCTGATACGTCCTCAGACGTCTAGGTATCAGCGAGCGTCATCACGTGATGACGCCGCCCACGCTGATACCTAGATGTCTGAGAACGTATCAGCGTGCGTAGGCGGTCTAGTGACGCTGCCTACGCAGACGTCTGAACCAGCGCAGAGAGAAGCAGCTCTCCTGCGCTGGTTCAAAGTATAAAAAAAAAAGTAATAAAAGAAAAAAAGTCGCCCATGCGCCGCCCCCCTCCCGTGTGCCACCCAAAGCGGTCGCCTCATTAGAGGTGCGGCGCTGATATAGCGCCAACATATTCCGCAGAGCTGTACAATTTGTAGGGTTCAAGTACAGACAGAAAGATACATTACAAAGAAATCATTTCACACATTGGGACTGAGGGCCCTGCTCGCAAGAGCTTCCAATCTGAGGTAGAGATTTGAATATTCCTCCCACAGTAGTCCCACTGGCATCGCTCCACGCCCGAGCGTTGTCTGCTTCTGGCCACTAGGGGGAGCCAACCCCTACACTTCACATGTGCGTTTGGTATTCTGTTTGGGGAGTCCACTTGGGGACCCTCCCGAATGGAATAACGAACATGTTTAAAAGCGGTGAGCAATGAAAGCACATGGACCTCCTAGATTGTAATGGGGTCTGTACATACAAACTCCTTGCAGATGGTTATTTGCCTTTGAAACTCCCATGTTCTCTGTATAGGTATAAGAGAAACTCAGCAGACTCTGATTTAAAACAAAAAGAAACTCGTTAGATTCAGCACTTTTCGCTGAATTTGTCAGCTGGTGATATCTGATCACTGGCTAATGAGAAATTCCTCTGCTAATTGTCCTCTGTGTTCTCCCTGGCCAGTCTTTGTTAGAAAGGGCGGAACAATCTTATGCATAGATAAGAGTGTCTCCAATCAGTTCTATTTACAGGGCCCCAAGTCTTCACTGACCAGTTTGTCCAGGTCTTTTGATCTTAACAACAATTGATTTAATCTCTGTGTACAGACCTTCCGTAGCCCACAACACCTGCTGTGATCTGCTGCCTCATCCTGTTCACACTCAGCAGATCTTGGAAACTTGTTAGAATCTGAATGGTAAATTACTGTAACAAATGTACAACACGAATAGTAAAGGTGACCGGTAGTAAGTGACTTGTATTCTTATGTTTTTGTAGAAAAAAATAAACCCTTTAGGTCACAGTCCACTCTGTCCTTATCTGGAACCAGAGATGACCTAGAAAGTTAAACATACAGGGGTTGGTGTGAACAATCAGTCATCCAATGTGTATTGTGGCCAAAGAAGGGTTCAAGAATATAAAAGAATCTTTCCCAATATTAATACATCTCACCAATTGTAATGTGAGAAATGGGAGACACTTTGGACCTGCTGGAATGCACTTAACAGTAATCCTTATGGCTACAGTCTACATTAGACACAATGAATATCTGTCCTTGCTATAGGAGTCGGACCTCCTCCTGTTTTAGATTTATGACCTACCCTTAAGATAAGACTTCTGTAGTAAAGTCCTGGGAAAGCCCCTTTTAGCCTAAGGACATGGATTGTTGAAAAACTGCATTTTTTTAAGTGTGGGTTTTTTTTTTTTTTTTTTTTTGTGCACTGATATCTCTACCTCCTGCTACATCCAAACAAAATATGTAAAATGTGCAATAAATAAATGCAACGTGTCGCCTTACACCGCATTCACGTGACTAAGTTTCTCCTGTGAATCTTGGTCCCTATGCTGCTAGGGATCCCATATTAGGCTGTATTCACACTGAGTGACGCTGGCGTTTTTTGTGCTTATTTTTGCACATAACGCCACGTATATGCCGCGTTAACGCGGCGCTATGTGCAAAAATAAAACGCCAGCGTTACTCAGTGTGAATACAGCCTTATAATGGGTACAAGATAGTATATCACTGGGAGGCAGTATAGATGTATAGATAAGTATACTGCTAGAGGTCCCTGGTCCGGCCAACACAGTGAGTTTTACTGGTGAATATGGAATTGGGATGGGGTCACACGGGACAGAATCTGCAACAAAAAAAAGCTGCATTCTGGCAATGAGGGGCCTCTGCCTTAGCCTGAAACCCTGCGTTGCAAAAACGCAGCACTGTAAAAACACTGCTGCAAACAAAAGCATTGTGGGGCAACATAGTGGCTCAGTGGTTAGCACTGCAGCCTTGCAGCACTGGAGTCCTGGGTTCAAATCTCACCAGGAACAACATCTGCAAGGAGTTTCTATGTTCTCCCCGTGTTTGTGTGGATTTCCTCCCATTCTACAAAGACATACTGATAGGAAAAAAAAAAGTACATTGTGATCTCTATATGGGGCGCACAATCTACGTTTAAAAAAAAACAAAAGCATTGTTTTACAGTATCTAAGTGAAGAGATTCTGACTAATCTCATCCACACATTGCAGATAAAAACCCCATTGACTAGAAGGGGGCCGGACGGGTTCTTTTGTTTCACAGAAGTCCACAAGTTTCATGCGGACACTGCAACGGATTCTCCTAATAGACCGTCCCGGACAGATGTGAACGTAGACTTAAAATTGTAACTTTAAGCATAACTCCAGGCTTAACATGAGTGCCCCATGTAAGTGGCTGGAAACCAATAATTAGAAATGCGTGCAAGAATGTTCCCTGTTCTGTCTGTAGACAGTATGGGAAGCGAATAAACTCTCCGAGCCTGAACGTCTTCGAAACAAGACATGCCCTTGTATGGCATACAGAGATGAGGGGCGGCTTCGTCTTGGAGAGCTCTTCTCAATATTACAAGGAGATGATGCGTCTAATAGACAAGAGATTTGCCTGCACGTTTTGAGACTGATGTTTTGGTATATTGTGTTCCGGGTGTTGTATCGCCCTGTATTCATGGAGTAGCAGCCATATTTGCCATTTATTCTAGATTAAGGAGAGCTTCTGCCCAGAATTGCCTACAACAGTTTTCTATGAGTTGGGGCATAGCTAAAGTCTCATGGATCCTGGTGCAAATGTTCAGTTTGGGGGTGAATGAACCCCCCCCCCCCTCCTTTCCCTGAGATTTTGATTTCTGGTGCACGAACCTGAGATATAACCATACCGTATTACTAAGGGGTGAACGCTTAATAAAATGGACGTTCATGACATCTGGGGTTCTAGTCACCAGTCTTAATAAATCGCTCCCAAAACCAAAACAACCAAAGACCGTGTACTTGACAGAACTAGAGAGGAGCGAGTACTGTTCAGATCAGCCGATCCGAACAGCACGCTCGCATAGAAATGAATGGACGTAGCCGGCACGCGGGCCGATGTCAAAGTGGAAGTACCAGGTGCATCCATTCTTTTCTATGGAGCGTGCTGTTCGGATCGGCTCATCCGAACAGTACTCGCTCATCTCCAGACAGAACCATTCCTGGCGCATGCGCTAAACATTTTGAAAAAAAACTAAGCATGAACTGCACTGTAATATTGATTTTTGGCGGCATGTACTACACAGTTCACACATTTGTGTAGGAAAGGAGATTGCATCCAATGGTGGCAAGATACATGATCATACTTACCGTGATATTTTGTTTATCTGCAGGCTCCATCCTCCCGCCAACATGTCCAGCAAGAAGACCAAGGCAAAGACCACCAAGAAGCGTCCTCAGAGGGCGACTTCCAATGTGTTTGCCATGTTTGACCAGTCCCAGATTCAGGAATTTAAGGAAGCATTCAACATGATTGACCAAAACAGGGACGGCTTCGTTGATAAAGAAGATCTGCATGACATGTTGGCCTCCTTGGGTATGTAGACTCTGCACATAAATGTAAAACTGAGACCTATAGAGATGGAGACACGGTCATCATTCATCTCACAGACTGCTTGTCAAACAGCTGTCCTGATACTTAAAGGGGTTGTCCAGGATCAGGGAATTTGATTAAAAAACAAACACTGAATTGCACAACCCATTTGGCCATATAAGCAAGTTAGTTTTTCAGTGGAAAGTCTCCATTCGGTTCCCTGGTCTTTGCTGACATTCTGTCCACAAGTGACTGCTAGAGCACGGATTGACTGAACCGCTCACGTTTTGGGCCGAGGGTCAGAAAAACCAGGAACCCATACAGAGACTCTCAGCTGGATCCTCAGTCAAACAGAGGAGAGTATGCCAAATTTTAAGAGACCTTTTCCAACCTCCTCCAACTCTTTACGACGCTAGTATAGTTGGAATTTTTTTCTCTAGTCGTGTTTTTTTTTTTTATTTATTTTTTTTTTTTTATTAACTTTCAGTGGTCTCTGTTTGCTCCAGTCTAGGACCACCCACTTATTGGATGCCAAACCTAATGGCACCAATTTCTCAGGAATGGTGTAATGGTGAAAAAATTTCAGTTTAGTGAAGTAGCAGCCATTAATGATGTAAAGAGTTGGAGGTAGTAAAGGTCCTATTTAAGCCATTGGCAGCAGCTTAAAGCCAAGTGGAAGACCCCAATATCTATTAGAATAATATGATAAATAGTAATTTTTTTTATTAGCAATCGAAAAGTAAAGCTGGAGATACTACATTTTGAGTGACTGACTCTTGTATGGTTTGGAACTTTTAGGTAAGAACCCCTCTGATGAATACCTGGAAGGCATGATGAGTGAAGCTCCTGGCCCTATTAATTTCACCATGTTCTTGACCATGTTTGGAGAGAAACTTAATGGCACTGACCCCGAGGATGTGATCAGGAACGCATTTGCCTGTTTTGATGAAGAAGGCACAGGTACATACATAGTCACATCACTATATCAATGTTAGAGTATATTCACACTATTTATACATATACACTTGGACAGCTTTAAAGGGGCTCTATCAGCAAAATTTTGCTGTATGAGCCCCACCTATGTGTGAATAGCCTTTAAAAAGGCTGTTCAGGCACCGCTAATCTTATTTTAAACCCCCGTCCTATTTTAAAACTATAAAACATATATGTAAATCATACCTTTGCACGTAATCTTCTGGAACGCCTACCTCTTCTTTCGGCGACTCCCTCTGGTCCTGGTTCATCTTTATCTTCCGACGGTTCAAATATGATTGGTTGAAATCCTGCACGTGCGCAGTAGAGCTCTCTCTGGAGCGCCATTTTTCTCGATGGCAGTTCTGCCGGAGTGTGTGCAGTAGTTCCGGAGGGAGTGCTACTGCGCACGCGCCAGATTTCAACCAATCTGATTTGAACCGCCGGAAGAAGATGAAGATAAAGCCGGAGTAGAGCCAGGACCAGAGGGTGTTGCTGAAAGAAGAGGTAGGCATGCCAGAAGATGACGTCCGTGCAAGTTCATGTATGATTTACATATTTTTTTATAGTGTGTGTTTTTGTTTTTTTTTTTGTTTTTTTTTTAAACTGGACGGGGGTTTAAAATATGATTAGCGGTGCCTGAATAGCCTTTTTAAAGGCTATACATGCATATGTGGGGCTCGTACAGCAAAATTTTGCTGATAGAGCCCCTTTAAATGGGTTGTCCAGGAAAAAATATATGTCGTATCCAGCTCAAAACCCTGACCAAAAAACAGCTCCCATTAAAAAAATAAGCGAGATGCTCAGTCTTCAGAACAATTCATCTCGCGATTCGGCCTAATCCGATTCATTTGGAACCAGTCCGGAGCGGAGTGCACAGCATCTGGCATTCAGCCTCCGCCTCAGGTTCCAATCCAAAAAACCCCTATGCAGCTGTCTTTGTGCTTTTGGAAATGAGAAATGATTAGGATCTTATGACAATTTGATGTTTATAGCTGACCTCACATCTGAACATGCTTGTCAAGTCTCCGCGAAGGTCTGGACGTCTCCCGAAATAAGAGGTGACCACCTGGAGTCCTGGAGCAGTGGGCAAAGCTCCTGGGCTGGGGTATTACTCCTGCAACCATTGGGTGCCCTCTTTGTATAAGTGGGCATGTTATACGCGAGTCATGACAAAAAGCACATTTTTGTACCCATATCACAAAAAAATCGATATGGCTCCCCCAAAAGTTTTCACTGTTTTGTTGACAGCTATCCCACCCAACACCCCATACACATACATGCTTGGCTCAGCTCAATGTGCATGTGCTTTTAATAGAGAGAGTGAGGTACATTGCTCCCAGGACGTGCCAACACCCCAATGCACATGTCTAATGGAGAGGGGAGAGTGCCAATGCTACAATTTGTCTCCCCAAGAACAAAAGGCAGCTGAAACCTATCTGACCAATCCTGATCTCCCTTGACATTGACCATTGGAGAAGTTTTACGAAATTTGTATAAAAGTTAGTCAACCAAACCCTTCTCAATTGGTAGGTTTGGCCTATATAGGTCTATGTATGGGCTGCTTACGGCTAGTTTAGACCCCCCTGGCTGCTAAGTATATTCACACACTGCATTCAGTAAAGATTTGGAGACAGATTCTGCCTCTAAATCAGCTATGAACTCCACTTGATATAAACCTTTATTCAGTGGCGTAACTAGGAATGGCGGGGCCCCGTGGCGATCTTTTGACATGGTCCCCGCCCCCCCCTCCCCAACCAACACCGACGTCAAGACCTCGGCCGGCCCCCCTCCTCCGCACTCTAGAGTATAATAATCGGAGACCCGGGGGAATAAAAACATAAAAAATTACTGCATAGGCCCCCCGAGTATAATGATAGTATTTGTGGGGCCCGCGGTGTCACTTACCGATTCCGGTCCAGCCAGGATCGGCAGGTAAATAGGGCCCGTAACGGCCTATTAAAGAAGAAAAAAAATGCAGCGGTAGCGGCTGTCACCGGGCCCCCTAATGGCCCGGGCCCTGTGGCAGCCGCCTCCGCTGCCTCTACGGTAGTTACGCCCCTGCCTTTGTTAATTATTCCGCGTCAGAACTCCCACTGAAATATATGGCAATTGGCAAAATTCTGACCGACACCAAATTTGGTGCAAAATTAGTGTCTGAACTCCTGAAGCAGAATTTTCCTGCTTCTACAAATTCCACAATGTCAACATGGCTTAAGGAGCCAGTCTCTTTTATGACACTTGGCAAAGATTGACAAATTGTAAAGAAATTGTCCAGCAGAAATGCTCTATCTTCCTATACGTGACCCTATTCGGTCCCAGTACAGCCACCCTTTATCAAAACAAGTATTTCAATGTTTTTCCATTTTTATCAATCTTTTTGTTGTTTTTTACTCTTTCTGCTGGCTGACTCTACCTTCTTTCTTCTCTTCAGGTTTCATTAATGAGGACCACTTACGTGAGCTCCTGACCACAATGGGAGACCGCTTTACAGATGAGGAGGTGGATGAGATGTACAGAGAAGCACCAATTGACAAAAAAGGCAACTTCAATTACGTAGAATTCACCCGCATCCTGAAACACGGCGCCAAGGACAAGGATGACTAAAATATCAGCAAACAGCAGCATACGGATTGTAAAAATTCAGGAGCCCATGGTACTGCAGATTTGGGGTGACTGTGTTCTGTGTCCGGCAGAGCCCCTTCTCCCCCTTTTTGCAACCATAGTGTAAACGTTATTCTAGCAGCTATTTGTCAGACACTTAGAGTCAACATGGACAAATGGTAGGAAATCGATTTGTATTTATGTTGAAGGTTCAGTGTAGGTGTTCACCGCTGCTCCAGCAGCCTCTGTCAGAAAAGGAAGTGAAAAATGCGACTGATAAGACCACTGCCTACTGCCGTCACTTTAGCTGCTCAGATATGGATAATTTGTCTTAATATATAACATAAAATAAATTGATATATTAACAGAAATTCTTGTGTGTTTATACTTATAATCATTCTCCTGGAAATCAGAGCAAGCAAGATTCTAGATCTGGTTGGATGGGTCAAATATCTCTATACCAATATTATCACTATATGGTGACCGTACAGTGGTATATACGGCTCTACACAGGACTGTGAAGACCATTTAAGTTCATACAGTACAAGAAAAATGTTGTGACTTATAGGTCAACCTTTCTGGTCTCTTACATCCAGAGCGCCATGACCACTTCGTCCAGCAGTGACTTGTCTCTGTAAAGACTTTCCAGACTCAACACACATAGTCCTTACCTTATACATTGTCCCTATCCTGCTGCTACCTCAATTGTAAAATATGTAACCTAAAAATCCCCTGGTAATGAGTAATACCCCATGTGCATTTTTAATTTAATAACGCTCCTAGGTGCCCCTTATTGAAAAATTCCACCTACCCCCCCCTTCCTAGAACACATGTAAAAGTACTTAAATACTGTGAAACACCTACACATTAGGTATCCCTGTGTCCCGCTCTACAAATCTATATAAAAAAAAAATTTCTCACTGTTTTGCCTCTAATAAAAAGTGACCAGAGTGATAGCAATTCCCAAAAATGGTATAACTGAACTCTACCTGGTCCCGCATAAAAAGACGGCCTTTGCATCCCCATACACTGAAGTATAAATAAAATTAAGGGTGTCAGAATATGGTGACTTTTAGAAAGGGAAAAAAAAATCAATTTTAACAAAGTTTTGAATTTTTAATTAAGGAGTTAAAATGTAAATCAAACCATACCTTTTTTTTTTTTTTTTCTTCCCCCAGCTTACCAATACATTGTGCAGAATAATTGATAGGATCACGAAGAAAGATTTGTCCCGCAAACATTTAAGACCTGATATGGCTCAGAGTGAAGAAATTAAAAAAAGCGATTGGTCAAAGATGATAGCACGCATGGTGCCTGTGCACTTAAGATGCTGCAGTTAAAAATGACTGCGGCATCTAAAGTGTTATCATCTGTCGTTGTGTCAGCACCAATTGCAGCTGTCAGCGGTATAATACAGTTAGCACCTGCTGTGTATGAAGAGACAGGGCCGCACCGCTAATGAGGCTACATGAAGCGGTGGCCTCAGGAGGCACTATCAGGGGGGCTGCATGGAGGGGCACTGGTCTGTGTGCTTTCTGTCATGCCCCAGACCATTCTATGCCGCCCCTCCTGATAGTAATACTCCAGGCTGCACTGTTAACTAGATTGGCGTCTGCAAGACACCGATCTAGTTAAAACTAATTCTGACTGTAGACACCGAGAAGACAGACAGACAACACGTCTGCTTCTCTGTGTGGGAGGCGCGATGTGATGACATCACGCGTCTCCTATGCTGAGATGCAGACGTTCTGCACACTATGATCCTGGGTATGAGGAGGAGACACCGGCTGCATCAAGGGCTCCCAGGTAGGTAAGGGGTCATTAGGAAGGGGCACTTTATATATTAACAGGTGTTATTTATATAAAGGCTATTAGAGGCAATATTAATACAAGGGGGTATTTTAATGCTCCTAATAGCCCTTAAAAATAACGCATATCATTAATACAAGGGGGATATTGCTATAAGGGCTGTTAGGGGCTTCATTAATACTGGGGGGATTTTTATATAAGGGCTATTAAAGGCATTATTAATACAGGGGTGGGTATCTTAAATACCCCCCCTAATACCTCATATAAATGCCATATATATCACTAATACAAGGGGAGCTATTTTAATAAGGGCTATTAGGCATTATTAATATAAGGGGGACTTATATAAGGGCTATTAGGGGCATTATTAATATAATCAGGTATTAATAAGGTGTACTATTTAAGGGGCTTTGTATAGGTGAGGACAATATGGATCGGGTACCTGGAGAAGTGAGGAGTCAAAGATGTCTGTGATGCAAACTGTAGAGACAAATCACATGCTGGAAGAAGTGGTCATGGCGGTCCAAAGGGAAGAGACGGGAAATGTAAGCGATTAGTCAGATGTCTCTGGTAAGTCACCACAAAATATTACGCACTGTAAAGTTACCACTAGCACACATTTACATGTAGGTTTTTTCTGTCCGCTTGAAAAGTCGGACATCTTTAGGAACGGAAACTTAAGGACAGGCACGGAGTGTAAAACAACGCACCCAATTGCTATTTAAATGAATGAAAAATGTCACGGACACAGCTAGTGTCCGTTGCTAATGTCCGTGCGAGATTTTGAACGGACATTAGCAGCGGGCACTACCTGTCGGACAATGACTGTAGTGTGAACGCTCCCTTAGAGGTGCCAGTAAACTGGAATTCCTCAAGAAGTAAATGCTCAGCTGATAGTGGAAGGTTAAAATTCCAGTTTTTCCAGAATTACACCATTTCCGTGCCTAGTTGGTGTCAGCAGAGACACTCCAAAGACTGTTATAGGCTTTTCCCGGGTAAAATAACTTTTGGAGTCTTCATCCATGACACAAGCTTGGCACAACATACTGTGCACAAAAAAATGATGTATTTCATTATAAATTGCAATTTTCGCTTTTCACATTCATTTTTGGAAAATAAATCAATGCAAAACTTAGGGGGAATAAAATCCTTGAGGGGAGTTTCCAAAATGGGGTCACTTTCCACTGATATTTCAGGGGTTCTGCAAAAGTGACATGACCACCAAAAACCGAACCATCTAAATCAAATGTCACTTTCGCATAATCCTGCTACAGTGTCATTAAAATGGAATCTCTCCGGGAAGTGACCCCACTTCAAAAACTGAACCCCTCAAAGAATTTATCAAGTGGTGTAGGGCTCATTTTTGATCAGAAAAATAATTATTTTTGCATTGCCATATTCTGAGAAGTGAAACCTTTATTTACCTGCCTTCTAATCTGGTTGAGCCATAGAAAATAACACATCAGTGTATATAGAAAAATAAAAATTTATTAAAGAAATACAAATTATAATATCAATAATATGACAGCAGGACAGATGGAATAAGCCAGCCAGACGACATAGAGACGGGTATATAATAACCTATATTCATCAAAAAACATATTTCTAGATATAAGGTCTACCAACTGTCCCACTTGGGGTGAAACAACAATACCTCAGCAACAATAGAACATAGTTCCTACGAGCCCAACTTAACCACACAAAAAAAAGCTAATATATATATATATATATATATATATATATTTATAAGAATGAATGTCTGTCTGTTCTCTCCGGGAAGACGAGACTCCAACTCGCTCGGACGTACCGTTGCTGAGATACAGCATTCCAAACACAGTGCCCCCCCCCTTAACTAATACAAACCTGCAAGTCTTTCACTCATATTCCAACTGCAATACACACGGTCACTCCGCATACACAACCCAACACTGAGATACACGCATCAGAGGATTAGATACACAGATCAGCACACAGTATCACACGCCAGAGGATTAGATACACGCGTCTGCACACCGTCCCACAAACCAGAGGATTAAATACGCGCTTCTGCACACAGTTCCACATGCCGAAGGATTAGATACACGCGTCTGCACAAAGTACCACACGCCGGGTGATTGGATACATGCGTCTGCACACAGTACCACATGCCAGAGCATAAGATATGCACATCTGCACACAGTACCACATGCCGTAGGATTAGATACATGCCTCTTCACACAATACCACACAGGGGAAGATTAGATACGTATGTCTGCACACAGTACCACAATTTGGAGGATTAGATACATGCCTCTGCACACAGTACCACAAGCCAGAGAATTATACACTTCTCAGCACACAGTACCACACGGGGGAGGATTAGATACGTGCATCTGCACACAGTACCACATGCCAGAGGATTAGATATGTGCATCTGCACACAGTACCACACAGGGGAGGATTAGATACGCGCATCTGCACACAGTACCACACGCCAGAGGATTAGATATGCGCGTCTGTACACAGTACCACATGCCGTAGTATTAGATATGAGCGTCTACACACAGTTCCACACGCCGTAGGATTAGATACGTGCCTCTTCACACAATACCACACAGGGGAGGATTAGATACGTGTGTCTGCATACAATACCACACTTTGGAGGACTAGATACATGCCTCTGCACACAGTACCACAAGCCAGAGAATTAGATACGTGTCTCAGCACACAGTACCACACGGGAGAATTAGATACGTGCATCTGCACACAGTAGCCACACACCAGAGGATTAGATACGCACGTCTTCACACAGTAATACATGCCATAGAATTAGATACGCGCATCTACACACAGTTCCACACGCCGCAGGACTAGATACGTGCCTCTTCGCACAATACCACACGGGGAGGATTAGATACGTGTGTCTGCACACAGTACCACAAGACAGAGAATTACATACGCATCTAAGCACACAGTACCACACGGGGAGGGTTACATACGCGCGTCTGCACACAGTACCACATGCCACAGGATTAGATACGTGCCTCTTCACACAATACCACACAGAGGAGGATTAGATATGTGTGTCTGCACACAGTACCACACTTTGGAGGATTAGATACATGCCTCTGCACACAGTACCACAAGCCAGAGGATTAGATACACACTTCTGCACATAGTATCACATGCCGTAGGATTAGATACGCGCGTCTACACACAGTTCCACATGCCGTAGGATTAGATACGTGCCTCTTCACACAATACCACACAGGGGAGGATTAGATACGTGTGTCTGCATACAGTACCACACTTTGGAGGACTAGATACATGCCTCTGCACACAGTACCACAAGCCAGAGAATTAGATACGTGTCTCAGCACACAGTACCACACAGGGGAGAATTAGATACGTGCATCTGCACACAGTACCACACGCCAGAGGATTAGATACACACGTCTGCACACAGTACCACAAGCCAGAGGATTAGATACGCACGTCTGCACACAGTAATACATACCATAGAATTAGATACGCGCATCTACACACAGTTCCACACGCCGCAGGACTAGATACGTGCCTCTTCGCACAATACCACACGGGGAGGATTAGATACGTGTGTCTGCACACAGTACCACAAGACAGAGAATTACATACGCATCTAAGCACACAGTACCACACGGGGAGGGTTACATACGCGCGTCTGCACACAGTACCACATGCCACAGGATTAGATACGTGCCTCTTCACACAATACCACACAGAGGAGGATTAGATACGTGTGTCTGCACACAGTACCACACTTTGGAGGATTAGATACATGCCTCTGCACACAGTACCACAAGCCAGAGGATTAGATACACGTCTAAGCACACAGTACCACACGCCAGAGGATTAGATACACGCATCTGCACATAGTATCACATGCCGTAGGATTAGATACGCGCGTCTACACACAGTTCCACACGCCGTAGGATTAGATACGTGCCTCTTCACACAATACCACACAGGGGAGGATTAGATACATGCCTCTGCACACAGTACCACAAGCCAGAGAATTAGATACGCGTCTCAGCACACAGTACCACACGCCAGAGGATTAGATACGAGCATCTGCACACAGTTCCACACGCCGTAGGATTAGATACGCGCCTCATCACACAATACCACACGGGAGGATTAGATACGCGCATCTGCACACAGTTGTACACGCCATAGGATTAGATACACGCGTCTGCATACAGTACCACATGCTGTAGGATTAGATACACGTGTCTACACACAGTTCCACATGCCGTAGGATTAGATACGTGCCTCTTCACACAATACCACACGGGAGGATTAGATATGTGCGTCTGAACACAGTACCACACTTTGGAAGATTAGATATATGCCTCTGCACACAGTACCACATGCCAGAGGATTAGATACGCGTCTCAGCACACAGTACCACACGGGGGAGGATTAGATACGCGCATCTGCACACAGTACCACATGCCAGAGGATTAGATACGCGTCTCAGCACACAGTACCACACGGGGGAGGATTAGATACGCGCATCTGCACACAGTACCACATGCCAGAGGATTAGATATGTGCATCTGCACACAGTACCACACAGGGGAGGATTAGATACGCGCATCTGCACACAGTACCACACGCCAGAGGATTAGATACACCTGTCTGCACACAGTACCACACGCCAGAGGATTAGATATGTGCGTCTGCACATAGTACCACATGCCGTAAGATTAGATATGCACGTCTGCACACAGTTTCACATACCGGAGGATTAGATACGTGCCTCTTCACACAATGCCACACGGGGGAGGATTAGATACACACATCTGCACACAGTACCACACGCCAGAGGATTAGATATGTGCATCTGCACACAGTACCACACCAACAAGGATTAGGTACTTGCGTCTAAACACAGTACTACACGGGGAAGGATTAGATACAGCTTTACTCCAGGTATCCATAACAACTGATCACAGGTTTTTCACTGATATCCAAAATGAGATACACATAATCACATGATGCTTATGGACATACACACAAACAACATACAAAATCAACATGCAAAACATGCAAAATTGGACAATTCTTATGGGGCCACTACACAAACATAAAATGTAATATACCCGTACGAAGCCGGGTCCTCCCTCTAGTGTATGTGTATATATATATATATATATATATATATATATATATATATATATACACACACACATACAGCAGAGAAAGCAGAAACATTAACTGAAGGATCAAATCAATCTCCTGGGTCACACAACAAAATCATACACAAAGGACATTACACAGCAGATATGGTAGTGACTTCTAATTCTCATAGTATAGAAACAGAGGAATTTTCCTCACCCCCCCCCCCCCTCTTTTTTTTAAAAAACCCAAACTTCATTAAATTACAATTTTACACAATGGGGGACAATCCTAATTTCAATCAGCTTATATCAACCTATGTTTACTTTTTTGTGCAATCTTTTCACTTGTTTCGACCCAAAATCTGATAGCCCTCCTATTATGTGCATATTATCACATCACTTTGTTTCAACATTCTAAGTTCCATCTTTTTGACATCCTAAACGTAGGCAACATACTTAAACCTCCTGTTTCATGCCACTTTCTGGCATCTTTTCATTAACATCAACATTTTTCAACTATTCATTCCATAAGTCACATAATCTAACACATTGTGACCACTCATTGACCAAAATACATAGGGAGCCCGCTGGAATGTCAACAAATGTATTTACAACCTCTTTCTTTTTAAAGACAAACATGTTTAACACTATTTCACACTATATTCCACATTATTGGATGGAGGTCTCAAAATTCCGGATTATCGGAATTTTCCTAAAATTTTACTTTTTAAGGTCAAGATGTTACTAACAACAGTCCTAACAATAAAACCTTCTACTGTACCCCACTTCTGATACCATATGTTTTCCCAAATATCTTAAGAGGTCAGGTACGGCTTTAAAGAAGGCAACACCAAATGCTTTACTAAGACAATTCTATGTAGGATCAGTGACTACATTAAAAGAGAGCGGAAGCTAGTGTGATATTGCGGACACTTTATATGATATAAATTATAAAGATTAATATACAAAGATTAAGATACGGCACAGACCAGATGATTGACTTTCCTTCACAACCGTGATTTGAGTCAGCTCAGGGAAATATCACAAGGTACAAATATGTGACTATGGATTCCGGACTCTAATGGTAAATTCTTAGACAAAAAGAAGATACGTTTAGGATAATTAGCATAACATGACTGGGTATAAAGTTACAATATGGACTCCCAGCTAACACCCTCGCCCTCCTCCAGTCCACCCTAAACTGCGCTGCTCGCTTAATCCACCTCACCCCCCGATCTTCATCGGCTGCTCCCCTCTGCCAGTCCCTCCACTGGTTACTCATAGCCCAGCGAATCGAGTTCAAGCTACTAACGCTAACATACAAAGCCATCCACAACCTGTTCCCTCCATATATCTCTGACCTCATCTCCCGCTACCTGCCCACACGTAACCTCAGATCCTCCAATGACCTCCTACTCCGCTCTGCTCTCATCCGCTCCTCACACAACCGTCTCCAAGACTTCTCCCATGCATCCCCCATACTCTGGAACTCCTTACCACGACAAATAAGACTGACCCCCACAATCACAGGATTCAAGAAGGCCCTGAAGACTCACATGTTCAGGAAGGCCTACAACCTCCAATAACACTATCACCGCACTGCCATCTGAACAGTCTCCCCCTCTCCTCCTGTCTCTACCACCCTTCCCTCATAGATTGTAAGCCCTCGCGGGCAGGGCCCTCTACCCCACTGTGCCAGCCGATCACTGTTAGTATGATATCTACCTGTATATTTTGTGTATTGTATGTAACCCCCAAATGTAAAGCACCATGGAATTAATGGTGCTATATAAATAAACAATAATAATAATAATAATAATAACATAAGTTACAACACATAACTATTGGATAAGACACGGAGAAGAAGTTCCATCTCATTATAGATAAGTTTCCAGCACGGGAGAGGGAGTGAACACTGGGCAGCGCCAGTGAATAGAATATAAAATGGAGGCGGTCACATACAGCATCCCTCTATTCCCCTAGATTTCACATAAATACAAAAACAAACAAGTAAAAATCAGCACTGTCAACAGTTTAAGTGACAAAAGATAAAACAGTAAACTCACAACCTAGTACAAGACATAACCATAACATCATATGCTTGGATATCCCTGTATACACATTGCCATTATACGTTACTTAGGTTAACCCTTTAACCAAATCATTTCTTTTGCTATAATACATACTGTGGACTCTGGTGGCAACCAGATTCTAATCAAAGTTTAAACCACTGTGAAACGTCACAATTTCCTTACAAAGGCATAAAAGTCAAATACTGGCATTGCTCATTAACATAATGGACATTACAATTACAAATTGAACCATATATGCAGAATTTTTCAAACATCATACCAGTGATGTTACACTCAATCACTTATAGCTGACATCTTAGTTACTCATCTCCAATCAATTTGCTCATCACATCATGGACAGGTCCATACACCTTCTCCTTTTCCCTCATAAGGAGGGGGGTTCATGGAATGGGCTAGCTTTGCCCTGTCACGCATCATCTCGGAGCACCCTTTGTGGGCCAGTTCTTTTTCCTGACTCTTCTCACTATGATCTATGATACTATGGATGCCTTGTTGCAAATTCTTTGCCCTTAGGTCGCCTGCATGGTCTTGTCTAAATTGTTCCCAAAATTCTCCATCTAAAATGCCATCCTTTTTCACCCCAGCCTTTTTGAAAACTTTCTGAGCTAATTCAGCTACTTCTTTCCCTTCCTCTATTAATTTCAGTGGGGTGAACCATATCTTTGTAGGTCCCACCCCCATTTCGGCTGCTAGCTACGCAGCCGCTGTCCGGGCCGTCTACGGAGAGTTATCGAGGTTTCTTAAGACACGAACTATGGTCCCAGAAGTACGGAGAGCTACGGAGAGTTATCGGGGTCTGCTAAGACACAAACTCTGGCTCTGGGCTCCTGGAGTTGAGTCATGGAGAGTTATCGGGGTCACTTAGGACACGAACTCTAGCTCCAAACTCCTTTCTTTCTGAGGGGAGGGGTCTAGGGCAATTTAACTCTTAAGGATCAAGGGGTGACCAAGGTTTCGGGGAACTCTTGTAAACTCGAACACAAACGTATGCCAAGAATATTGCTAAACCCACCATGCAGGCACCTGTCAGGACCAGTTCGATGCTCTCTACAGACAACATATCCCCTCATTGGGTTCTTCCGTCTATGTACAAAAGTACAGGGCACAAGGTGTTATACAAAACATGCAGCGACTAACCTCCCATCGACACAGGAACAAGATCACGTAGGAGCCCAGATAATATAATTGCAAGACAATGGCTTACCTCACAGCGCTGTTTTGTTTATCTGGGGTCCTCCGGTTCTTGGTCCAAATCGGTCGGTCGGTGGATGTTCCTCTATCCCTCTATGTCCCTCTATCGGCTGCACATCGACGACCTCGAGCTCCACGTTGTTGCGCCAGAAATGTTACGGGCAATCAGCCCTGGATATGTTGCCGTAGTCCTAATTAATCAATATATGTGTATTGGTGACGTCACAGCAATTGCTCGGAGAACACACAGTCAGACACACAAGTATCGTGATCAGGATGTTCCAAAGTTTATTACATATTACTTAGCTTTTATAGAGAAAATAATGGCTGTATGCCAATTTAGGCATAACAAACTACATCATATAGAAATATGAATTATCATTGGTCAAAGTACAAAATGGGCGTTTACAAACTATGAATACGTGTATAAACAATACATGAGTTAACACATGGTTGTCTGTGTCATCCATTAGATACTTCTAGGAAGTATGATATACTACAGTCACGGGGTACATGCCCTTACAGGGAGATCCGCTTCCGGGCCTAGTTTTACGACATGCAGACACAACAAGAACTGATAACCGTGTACATCTGCTTCTTTTCCCAGCTTCGATATCACTATGCCCTAGACTGGCTGGCAGTGCTGAACTGTAAGGTCAGCACTATGATCACAGCAAGCTACTATTCTACTATTTTTCTCAATATAACCAAGGTTGCAGAGATGAACCCTTCACAATCATAAAGATAAATAATGGCGAAAATATACAACTGAAGACGAGACAAATCCAAACTATATATGGTCTCCACTACAATGGAGAAAACACACAAAGGATGGATAGAGGGGATAGCTATCATGTAGTAATTTCCCTGTGGAAAGTATAGTAAAGCCATAAATGCATAAAAATCCATGAAATACAATCTCTCATCAATAATGTGAAAAAAAAGAGCCAAAAATAAAAAATCCTATTAATATTATAAATGTGAAAGTTTGTGGGTTTGTGAGTTTGGATGTTCGGATGTTTGTTCCTCAATCACGGAAAAACCGCTCCACCGATTTGGCTGAAATTTTCCACAAACATAGTTAATACACCCGATTGCGCAATAGGCTACTTTTCGTCACAATAGCGCACATACGTTTGTGCCAGGACCCCCACAAAACCCAAACTCACACCACCATCTCTGCAATCTCACACACTTTGGACCATAGCAAGCCACAAAATTCATATTGCCCTCTACAGCCTCGCCCCTAACCCCACACAATCTCATATACATATACTTTACCACTTTGCCCCTCCCCTTAACGATACTCCAGGAGGCTCTCTTTAACGCTCCGGAGCAGCTATGTTTGCGGACCCCCACTGCTCTGACAATCCGCGACACCACCCACCCACCCATGTCAATACCCCTAGGCGGTCTAAAAAATGCAAAAAAAAAAGTTTAAAAAAGTAAAAAAAATATATAAAACAAAATAAAAAGGATTAAAAATTCAAATCACCCCCCTTTCCCTAGAACACATATAAAAGTAGTTAAAAACTGTGAAACACATACATGTTAAGTATCCCCACGTCCGAAATCGCCCACTCTACAAAGTTATACAAATATTTTTCCTGTTCGGTAAACGCCGTAGCGGTAAAAATGGTCAAAAGTGCCAAACCGCCATTTTTTCACTGTTTTGATTCTGATAAAAATTTGAATAAAAAGTGATCAAAGCAATAACATTTCCCAAAAATGGTAGAACTACAAAGTACACCCGGTCCCGCAAAAAAGGACGCCCTATACATCCCCGTACACGCACGTATAAAAAAGTTACGGCTGTCGGAATATGGCGACTTTTCAAAAAATAATTTTTTAACACAGTTTTGGATTTTTTTTAAGGGGTCAAAATGTTAATAAAACCATATAAATTTGGTATCCCCGGAATCATAACGAAACACAGAATACAGGGGACATGTCATTTTGGTTGCACAGTGAACGCCGTAAAACCAAAGCCCATAAGAAAGTCGCAGAAATGCATTTTTTCTTCAAATCCACCCCATTCTGAATTTTTTCCCTGCTTCCCAGTACATTATATAGAATAAATAATGGTGGCATCATGAAGAAAAATTTGTCCCAGGAAAAATTAAGACCTCATATGGCTCTGGGAGCGGAGAAATAAAAAAGTTATGGGGTTTAGAAGGAGGGGAGTCAAAAACGAAAATCAAAAAATGCCATCGGCGGGAAAGGGTTAACTTCAAATACCTCTGTCCCAAAGTCACTATGTAAAGTTTCTCACAACACTGTATAACAGCTCTAATACAAAGTAACTTCAACACAAAAGTCTCACATATTCTCTGAAGTTACATTTCATATCCCATACCTTATACACAGTACGAAAACCTTACCCACGCCTGCATATACCCACTTCTACAATCACCGCAGACGAAGTCGCGGGTACCAGCTAGTGGAGCATAAAGATGAAAAGGAATCTTCTCAAGCTGCTCCAACAAAATCTGATCAAGATCCAAAAACTTCTGTCTGTACATATGTGGGATAATATTTGGCAATGACTACCAATATGACTATAACAAAACAAAAAAAAAAAAACTATAATAATAAGAGGAAAACACATATAATCATATATAGCCAAATAAAGTTTGTACTGTTTAATAATCCAAAAATAGTTTGAAACTGACAACTCGTTTACACCTGTTGGTGATGCAGAGTATAACAAAACAATCCACCTATATTCCTTTTTCAAGAAGGTACACTTAATGTCACCCCTTCTTGAATCTAGATGAACACAATCAATTCCTCTGACCCTCAAGACACCTGAATTACAGGAATGGTATTCCTTAAAATTACGTGGTAACCGGTCAAGGCCTTGGACGGATTCCCACTCGTGAACAGTCTCAGCCCTTTAATCCTACCCACATGCTTCAAAACTCTAACTTTCAAAGATCTAGTTGTCATCCTGACTTAAATTTTGTTGCAAAAAACATAATAAATAACTGCTGATGTACTGCATTTAATATTATGCATGATCTTATATTCTCTGCTCCAATCAAAATTGGAACAAGGGGTTGATCTCTCCACATACTTACAAGCCTTGCATCTACCACATTGATAGAATTCCCATTTGGGGCCCATACTACCAAACAACCCACAGGATACACGTGAGACATAATTGCTGGAGGCCAAGATGTCACATAAGTTACGTGACCTATGCCAAGTGGTAGAAGGATGTTTCTCCAAATGTCTTGACAAGTCATTGTCAGTGAGTAAAAGCGACCAGTTTCTATGAAAAATATCACATATGTTTATCCAATGAGAAATAAATGTAGTGATAAAATGGATAGTTTGAGCTTCCTGTCCCTTCTTATATTGGTTACTCATCAACAGGGAATTGTGTTCCATATTCCAGGCTCTGACAAGGCCTCTCTGTATTATGAAATCTTTCATAAAGATCCTGAGCTTGTTGTTCAAACTCAAAATTATTAGAGCAGATCCGGCACATACTGAGAAACTGACCCACTGGGATAGAACCTTCAGATAGCGGGATGACCTAACAGGGAGGAGAGAATTAGTCGAAGTTGACTACCTAAAAAAATTGGTGGAAATCATACCATTGATATCACGTTCTGTGCTCAAATCAGGAAACTCTAATCTGGTAAGGCTAAATTACCAAGTAAGATTACCAAGTTAATGTCATTTGCATTAAGAGTATTCAAAAAATGCTTCCGATTCAAGGGCCAAATAAACAAGATATCGTCAATATACTTTGACCACGAGAGGCCGGCGCCAAACTCTGGAGAATGGTATATGACGATATAGTAGTGAATAGGGGCTATAGTAGGGATTTTGGTGTACTCTCCACAGCTTACATATATACTCTTCACCATCGGGCGGTGGATCCCCGTCTAGGATACTAATGCTCATTACACCCCTTGATAAATTCATTGAGGGGTGCAGTTTTTAAAATGGGATCACTCCTTAGGGTATTCCTACTTTCAGGCACCTTAGAGGCTCTCCAAACATGACATGGCATTCAGATACCAAACCTTTAAATCTGCAGTTTTAATTGATTTTCAAAGTTTGGAAAAAGTGCGAATTTCGGTGTTGCCTACCTTTACATTTCTCCTCATAACTCAGGATAGAAAAAAGATAGACAAACAAAATAAACACCATTCTACTCAGAACTGTACAGGCTTTCACTAGATATGTCAAAAGAAGATCTTTGCTAATATTTTACCCATGCGAGCACAAATGCAAAATTTTAAAACGCATTGCCGAAAAAAAAAAAAATTTAAAAAAATTTCCAAAAATGCACATGTGCCTGCTATGCTCCTAGGCACATCTGTACCAAAATTCAAGTTGGGATCGCGATGGAATCATATTTTCAAATATAACTATTGCAGTGTCAATTTGAAAATCTTGAATTCAGATCTGTTCAGCCTGTGGTCTAAAAGTGTAGGGTCTAAATTTACCAAATAATCCATGATTTTTAGATATTCCTGTATTATTTTATTATGTTACAACTTAGAAGCAGGAGAGCACACAGGAGACAGCTTTGTTAGGGCTCAACCAGAGAATGAACAGGGGTAGGCAGTGAATGCAGAGCAGATGACAGGCCAGCAGCTCTGTCAATCATGTGAAGTATCTGCCCACCGCAGAAGTAAGACAGAGTTTCAGACCTTTTGTGTCCGGACATGCCTGGACATGTTCACTCTTGAACAAAGAGTACTCTCTGCACAGGCATCAAGGGAGTCTGTGTGCTACCATATTGGAGTGAAAAAAACTGGACACAAGAAGAAAAAAATCTTGGAGCCGGTACAAGATTTAAAAAAAAAAAAAAATCAAATAAATAATTAAAATAATAAATTTAAATATAAATGAAAAAATTTGATATGCCCCAAGTGGAATCCCTTTACAAATATAATCAACAACTAAAGTAACGCACATGCATTTTTTCACAATTTTAAAACATACTTTTTTTTCACAATTGTGCATCAAAATGCATCAAGGGAGTCTGTGTGCTACCATATTGGAGTGAAAAAAACTGGACACACAAGAAGAAAAAAATCTTGGGCCGGTACAAGATTTAAAAAAAATAAAATAATTAAAGTAATAAATATAAATAAAAAAAAATGATAGGCCCCAAGTGGAATCCCTTTACAAATATAACCAAGAACTAAAGTAACACACATGCATTTTTTCACAATTTTAAAACATACTTTTTTTTTTCACAAAATTTTCAATTTGATTTTTGCAAAACAAAATATAAAGAAACACTCTTGTGACATATCAAATGAATGTTGGTACTGTTCTGAGAAAAATGATGCCTCTCCCACCTCTTTATCTTAGTTCTAGCCCGAGATATGATAAAAAATGTAAAGCTATTCCAGGCCAAAATTCAGGCTTTTTCAAAACTTTTGAAGTCTGTAAAAAATTAACTGATGAAGAAAAAAAATCAAAACTTTTAATTTGTAATTAACTAAAGTTGTACTTCTTAACAAAAATTTTTAAAAATCTGAAGACATCAGGTAAACAAAAAATATTCAGATTTGGATCAGTTGATATGGAATGACCCAGCACAGATTTAGACGGATTGGTTTTTGGACATCATGCCACTTTTGCATAGCTCCAGAAATGCCTGTAAAGTAGAATCTCCTGACATGTGATACCATTCTGTAAACTACACTCCTGAATGACTTTATCCAGGGGTACAGTGAGCATTTTTAAACTCCAAGTGTTGATATAATTTATTTTCTAGAAATGTATATGCAGTTGATGATGAAAGGTGACAATTTTTCCAGGAATACGTCATTTCAGTGTGTAATATGCTGTGCCCGGCTTGTATCAGAAATAGATGCTCCAAAAGCTGTTGTGCCCGGGATTCCCGCTTACCCCCAACAGTTTTTGTAGGGTGTGTGTCTGCTAACACAAGTTGAGTACAACATATCAGGCTGTGAAATTAAGTATCTATGGAAAAGGACTAATAAAATAATTGCAATTTTCACTTTTCGCTATCAGCTGTACATTCATTTCTAGAAATTAAATTAATGCAACACTCGAGGGTTAAAAATGCTCACTACACCACTTGATAAATCCATTTAGGGGTGTAGTTTCCTAAGAGAGGTGACATGTCTGTGGATTCCACTTTACTGGTAATTCAGGGGCTCTGTAAAAGAGGCATAATGTCCAAAAACCAAACTGTGCTCCAAAATCCAAAAATAGCGCTACTTCTCCTCTGTGCCCAGCTGTGCCCAAACAGAAGTTTATAAACACATATGATATTATGTACGTTTTCCTGGGTACACCAGTGTCATAAATGTTGGCGTAAACTACCATTTGGGCACATAGGAGGGCGCAGATGTGAAGAAGAGCTATGTGCTTTAAGAGTGCAGCTTTAGATTCTTGTTTTTTGGATTCCATGTCATGTTTGCAGAGACCCTAAAGTTGCCCGTACAAAAAGGGGTCAATTGTTAGGGAATTCCAATTTACTGGTACCTCCAGTGCTTTGCACAAGCAACATGACGGCCAGAAAGTCCCTGTAAACCTATACTCCAAAAGCTAAAAAGCACAGTGCTCGTTCTCTTCTGGGCCCTGCTGTGTGCCCAATCCAGCAGTTTACACCCACATATACAACTTTTTTGTACCCGGAATAGCCCAGTTAATAGTTTTACGAGTGCATGCCTCCAATGACACAAAGTGAGCGCAACACATTGGGCACTGAAATGGCATATTTCTATAAAAATTTCAAATTCGCTTTGTATATTAGTTTATGAGACACAATCTTGGGCTCAAAATAATAATACCTAGAGATGACAGAGTAGTATTCGATTGAATATGTCGCTCCCATAGGAATGCTTGTAAGCGGCTGAACACCAAGCGGTTAAGTGAATATTCACTGCGCTTAACCCCTCGGTGTTTGGCCACTTACACGCATTCCTATGGGAGCAAGGTATTTGACGAATATTATTCGCTCAACACTAATAATACCCCTTAAGAAATTCCTTGAGGGTTGTAGTTTCTAAATTGGGGTCACTTTTGCAGGGATGGGGGGGTACCATTGTATTGCTACTTTAGGAACTTTGCAAATGTGGCATAGCACCTGAAAACTATTCCAGCAAAATCTGCTTTTCAGAAGCCAAATGGCGCTCTTTCCATTCTGAGCTCCGCCATGTAATAATACAGCAGAATACTCCTGAGCATGGGAATACCCCATAAGTAGTCATAATTGTGTAATTTTCTCCTTTAAGTCTTTGTGAATGTGCTAATTTTAGGGCTAAATGAATGGGTTATTGAAAAAATTGAAATTTTTTAAATCAAAATTTCACTTCCATATTGTTTTAATTCCCGCTAAATGCTCAAAGGGTTTTAAAAACACTTCTTAAATACTGTTTTGAATTATTGGAGGAGTGCTGTTTTGAAAATGATATGAAATAGGTAATTTACGAGGGGTTTCTAATATATAGGCCTTTGTAATCCCCTTCAGAACTGAAGTGGTCCCTAAGAAATTAATTTGGGAAATTTTCTTGTAAATCTCAGAAATCGCTGTTATATTTATAAGCCTTCTAACGCTCAAAATAAATTAATAGCTAATTAAAAGATGATGCTGATATAAAGCAGAGATATCATAGATAATATTTAGCAATGTATTTTAGTGGTATGACTATATGCCTGATAAGCAGGGCATTTCATGTTTTGAAAATCGCAATTATTTTTCCAAATTTTCATCAAATTTCCTATTTTTTTCATAAATAAATGCAAAAATGTTGATCAATGTTTACCACTAACATGAAGTACAAGGTGTCACAAAAGAACAATCTGAAAATCACTTGTGTAAGTTATAATGTCTCAGCGTTATTGCCATATAAATTGACACATGTCAACTTTGAAAAAAGAGGACTGGTCCTGACTCCTTAACGCACTTTTGGGCTGCTTCCTTAAGAGGTCAAAGACACAGCCAAAAAATGCTTTAAGGACACAGTCCCATTTTCCAACACTGACATGTGTCACTTGACATGGCAATAACTTTGATACGCTTTAAATTACCCAAGTGATTCTGAGACTGATTTTTCATGACACATTATACTTCATGTCAGTGGTAAACATTAATTGGAATTTTATGCATTTATTTATTAAAAAAAGAAAATTTGGTTGAAATTTGAAAGAAATATACAATTTCCAAAATTTGAAATACTCTACTTTTCAGACAGTTATATCACCCAAATACATTAAAATTATTATCTACTATATCTCTGTTTTATGTTGGAATCATCTTTTAATCGTCCTTCAATTTATTTTGGACATTAGAAGCCTTATGAGTCTAAGGCCGGGAGCCCCACATGGCGGAAACAGCTTTACAATCACATCAAAATGGATGGGATTCTAGCGACTCATTTGTGAAGTTTGTTAGCTATTTAAGTAATTCTCAGGAATTAAAACAAGGGATGAAGGATAAAATGCATAATATATATATATATATATATATATATATATATATATATATATATATATTATTATTATTTATGTACCTTCTCCCAAGTATAGGTATACCCCACATGTAGGTGTAAACAGATGTTTGGGCACATGGCAGCGAACGGAAGGGGAGGAGCAACACTTGGCATTTGAAAAGTAGATTTTGCTGGAATAGTTTTCGGGTAACGTCTCATTTTCAGATCACTAAAGCTCCAGGGCAATGGAAGCCCTTCCAAAAGTGACCCCATTTTGGAAACTACACCCCTGAAGGAATTTATCAAGGAGTATAGTGAACGTTTTGATCCCACAACTGTTCCAGGGATTTTTTTTTTTTACATTTTTTAATTTGCACCAGCTCAGGACTATAGGAAGATACTTAAGGGCACTCCCCGACCTCACCGTGGGAAGTGCCCAGAAGACAGTGCAGATCTCGGAACTCCTTGGATGCCGTGGACATGTTTCACCGTGGCAGCCAAGGGATTAAAAAAAAAAAGGTTACAGAGCAGGGTGTTAGCTATCAGATATACCTAACACATGCTCCTGGTGCCACCTGCGGCCGACCCGATACCCATTTTAGATGGGTCAGTATTTTAACGTTGCCATGACACAGAGCCAATGCTGCGCCAACGTTAATCTAAGGTGGGTGGTTGCGAACCAGTTAAGGCAATAACTAATTAATATAAGTTTTATTATGCATTGCTAATTTTGCAGAATAAAAGCAATTCAGGGCCAAAAAATCAATTGTTTTTGAATCACTATATTCTGGGAGGCATAAAAGAGCTGGTTAAGAGCCTATTTTTTGTGGGACAATCTGCGCTTTTTATTGGCACCATTTTGGGCTATATATCACTTTTTTGATCACTTTTTATTCCATATTTTGTGAGGTAAAATGGCGATAAATCATTACTTCTGGTATTTTTTGTGTTTTTACTTTATACATATATTGCACCATGGAATTAAGGGTGCTCTAAAAGAAATAATAATAACTTAGATGGTTTACCCTAAATACTGTATAAGCAATAATATTAAGTTATACCAGCTCTAGAATAATCCAGAGCCGTGTAGCTAATAAGGAAAGACTTGAGCAGCTGTCAGAGGGTACAAAATTACACTATTACTAGAAGGAGGACCCAGCTTTGCACGGGTATATTTCATTTTTTGTTTGTGTAGTGACCCCAAAAGAATGTGTGAAGAGATGTGTATCTAATCCTGCGGTGTGTGGTACTGTGTGCAAATGTGTGTATCTAATCATCCTACATATGGTACTGTGTGCAGAGGCACATATCTAATCCTCCGGCGTTTGGTACTGTGTACAGATGTGTGTACCTAATCCTCCGGCTCGTGGTATTGTGTGCTGACATGTGTATCTAATCCATCGGTGTGTGGAACTGTGTGCAGACGTGCGTATCTAATCCTCTGGCGTGTGATACTGTGTGCGGACGCACATATCTAATCCTCCGGTGTGTGGTACTGTGTGCAGATGCACGTATCAAATCCTTCAGCGTGTAGAATTGTGTGTGGACGGGTGTATCTAATCCTCCTGCTTGTGGTATTGTGTGCAGACACATGTATTTAATTCTCTGACATTTACAACTGTGTGCAGATGTGCGTATCTAATGCTCTGGCATGTGGTACTGTGTGTTTAGCTGTGTATCTAATCCTCTGATGCGTGTGTCTCAGTTTTGACATCAGTATTGGATTGTACATGTGGAGTGACTGTGTGTATTGCAGTTGGAATATGAGTGAAAGATTTGCAGGTTTGTATTGGCTAATGGGGGGGCAGTGTTTTGGGAAAGCTGTTTCTCTACAACGGTACATTCAAGCGAGTTAGGGTCTCGCCTTATACCTTCCTGGACACCTAAAGTATCTGTGTGCCAAATTTGGTGAAAATCTGTCCGGTCATTTGGTCGTGCATAAATAACAGTCAGACAGAAATCCATTTTTATAATATAGAGAGATAGGACCCCACTGAAAAATAACCCATCCCATACTATATGTCATAGTCAGGGATGGGCGCTTCTACATTATGTGATATCATAGTAAGGGGGTGTTCACACTGCCGTCAGTGTCCGACAGCTAGTGTCCACCGCTAATATCTGTTCAAAATTTTGTGCAGGTATTAGCATCAGACACTAGCTGTGTCCGTGACATTTTACATTGATTTAAATGGAGATTGGGTGCATTCTTTTATAGTCCGTGCCTGTCCTTAACTGTCCGTTCCCAAAGATGTCCGACTTTTCAAGCAGACAGCAAAAACCGACATGTAGGTTTTTGCTGTCCGCTTGAAAAGTCGGACATCTTTGGGAATGTGTAGGAACTATTCATAATAAATCCAGGAGGGGGAGGGAATTTATATATACAGGTATATATAGAGAGAGGAACTATTACAGAGGACCTTTCATGTCCTCGGGCACATGCAGTTTTATAGAACAATAGAAAGCCGACAGTTTGCTGAATTAAGTGCACTATCGGCTTATGTGCCCTGGGGGAAGAGCTATCGGTGCCAATACCAATAGCTGGTCAGTGCCAGAATGGCGTTTCTGACAGTCTGTGAGGAACATCCCTCCTGACAGTAGAGTCCATGGCGCTGTACTGTCAAAAGGATTGTGTTCCTTACCGCCCAGCGATGGTACTGTCAGGAGGGGAAGGAGGACTGCCTGTGGATAGATTATCGAGGATAGGTTATCAGTATAAAAGAATCAATTTGGGGCCAGAAAACCCTTTAATTGATGTGATGTTTATTAGATTAGAATTCTGTGTAGTGCTAGGCTATGATCTTTGATTCACTATGCAATGTAAGGGAGCCTTCACACGGAGTAAACGCGTGTGTATTTTTGCAAAATATGGCTGCCTTCACACGGAGTAACGCCGGGCTTGTAAAAATCCTCATTCACAGCCGTACACGCGATCGCTGCGGAAGGCTCCCGAACACTTCCCATTCACTTCAATGGGAGCAGTCATAAAGCCAGCGTTACGAGCACTCCCTTTGAAGTGAATGGGAAGTGTTCGGGAGCCTTCCGCAGCGCTCGTGTGTACGGCTGTGAATGAGGATTTTTACAAGCTCGGCGTTACTCTGTGTGAAGGCAGCCTAGATGTGTAAAAATACACGTGTAAAAATAAGACTCCCATTGACTTCAATGATATTTTTTACACGTGTAAAAATACGCCTGTAAAAATACGCCTGTAAAATGTCTTTGAAATCAATTGGAGTCTTATTTTTACACGTGTATTTTGCAAAAATACACGCGTGTTTACTCCGTGTGAAGGCTCCCTAATGGCGGTAGTCACAGTATGGAGGTCGTGTATGATCTGGGCCTTGTATAGAGGTGGTGTTGTTCAATACATAATGTGTACTGTTTGCTAATTTTCTGCAGTTTCAGCAGTTTCACAACTATATATATGTATATATATTTATTTATAATTTTTTTTCTATTCTTGATCTTTCGAGACTATATCAATGTCACTGGAAATGATGGTGTTGGTATGTCAAGATATGGGGGCCCCACTTTTAGTTTTGCCCAAGGCCACACTGTGTCTAAAACTGGCCCTGGTCAGTGCTGAGCTTCAATTGGGGGTTTTGGAAGCTTTATGAACCCATATGGCCCTGGCTGCGAAATGTATTTTATGTAGCCCGGGGTCTGCACAGTGACCCCAGGCTTCCTAGTGCCCCCACTTAGGCTGACCTTCTCTATAGACTGCAATACACATGTATTGCAGTGTATAGTACCAAACCAGTGACCAGTGCATCACTGGTTCTGGTCTCCTAGTGGGACATCACTAAGTAGTAAAGAAAAGTTGGAAAAAAAAGAAGTAAAGTGTGTGGGAAAAAAAATGTTCCTAAATGCTCCTTTTCTATTTAAAATGAAATATATAAAAGAAAACCCTAAAAATTAATAGAAAACAATACATATTTGGTATAGTCACGTCTGTAACAAACTGTACAATAAAACTGAAACATTATTTAAAACCTGCACAGTGAAAGTTGGGGAAAAAAAATTGAAAAAAATAGAAAGTCGGAAATGATGATTTTGCCTTCTTGTCTTACAAAATATGCTACAAAAAGTGATCCAAAAGTCATTTGTACCCCAAAACAGTAACAATAAAAAACACATCCCGCAAAAATAAGCCCTCAACCAAGCCTGTCAGCCAAAAAATAAAAATGTTGCACCTCTCAGAAGATGGTGATATAAAAATAATTGATTTATGTCCCCAGATGAGGTTTTTTTTTTGTGCAAAATTAGACGCAGAAAAAAAACTATAAATGAGGTATTGCTGTAATCACACCAATCCACAAAATAAAGGTAAAATGTTACTTATGCCATGTTATGTTATGTTAAGTTATGCCAGAATTGATGGGGTTGTTTTTTTTTTTGTTTTTTTTTAAATCCACCAAGAAACAGTTAATGAAATTTAGTCAATAAGTTATAGGCCCCCAAAACAAGCCCTCTTATGGCTCCATCACTAGAAAAATAAGGAAAATATAGCTTGTAAATTGTGAAGACAAAACCTCCCAAAATTACCAAATCATTAGAACACAACTCAAAAAAATACAAGAAAAACAAAAGGTGGGACCACTGCATACACAGGCAGATGATAAACTTCATCTTCAACAAGGGAAAATACTTGGTAGGTGGTCTAACAATGAACCCTATTCACATGAATAGGAGGTGTTCAACTGCTCACTAGACAGGTACCGCAAAAAAAGAAACAAAGAAAAAATGCAGGGCACTCACCCAAAGCATCACCAAAAGCCTTTATTAAATCTTCATTATAAAACGTCAATTTACAGCAGAGGAGGTTTGCCGGGAAACAAAGGCAAAACCATTTGTCGCTGCTTTGTTTCCAGCCATACCTCCTCTGCTGTACATTGATGTTTTAATGAAGATTTACTAAAGTCTGCATCCGTATAGTGACGCTTTGTGTAAGAGCCCTGCCCTTTTTTTTCCTCTTTGTCTTAATTTTTAATTAGAACACAACTGACTGCTTCAGGAAGAGAATGTGCAAACTGAGAGTATATAAGGATACAACCTAAATATAGAGCTTACAAGAAAAAAGACACAATAAGTGCCCCCCCTGGGATATTCACTACACCCCTTGATAAATTCTTTGAGGGGTGCTCTTTTCAAAATGACATCCAGGTACCAAATATGTGAATCTGCTCTCCAAAAGCCACATAGTGCTCCTTCCCTTCTGCGCCCTGCTGTGTGCCCAAACTGCAGTTTATGCCACATGTATGACACTGGTGTACCCAGGGTAACGTACTTAAAGTCATATGTGGATATAAACTGATATTTGGGCACAGAAGGGAACAAGCGCTGTTCGGTTTTTGAAGCACACATTTAAATGGTTTGGTTTTTCAACGCCATTGCACTTTTGCAAAGCTGTAACGCCAGTAAAGTGGAATCCCCTGACATATAACCCAATTTGGGAATTTAAACCCCTGAAGGAATTTATACAGGGGTACAGAGCGCATATTTAAACCTCAAGTGTTTCTATGGTTTATTACCCATAAATGAATACGCAGCTGATTGTGAAAGGTGAAAGTGACAATTTTTCCAGGAATATGTAATTTCAGTGCGCTGTGGTGCCCGGCTGAAATGGCGTATTTATGGAAAGATTTTATTTTTCACTTTTTATTATCAGCTGCAAATTCATTTCTGGAAATTAAATTAATGCAACCCTCAAGGGTTAAAAATGCTCGCTACCCCACATGATAAATCCCTTGAGGGTTGTAGTTTCCAAAATTGGGTGGCATGTCTGCGGATTCAACTTTACCAACTACACAGGGGCTCTGCAAAGTGGCATGACATCCAAAAACCAAACTGCTTCAAAAACCAAAATAACGCTCCTCTGGGCATAAACTACCGTTTAGACATATAGCAGGGCAGATTGTTGTTTTTTGGAAACTAGGTTACATTTACAGAGACACTAAAATTACCCGTACAAAATGGGATCACTTCTTGGGGAAGTTTCTAAAATGGGGTCACTTTTTAGGGGGGCTCTGCAAATCCGACATGGCACCTTAAAATTATTCCAGCAAAATCCAAAGTCCAAAGTAGCACTCTTTCCATTCCGAGCCCCGCCATGTACCCATACTGCAGATTACGACCATTTATGCGGTATTACCGTGTTCAGGAGCAATTGTTTAACAACCTGCGGGGGGGGGGGGGGATTTTTCTCCTTTAACCCCTTGTGAAAATTAAAACTTTGAGGCTAAAATCACGTTTTAGTAATTTTTCATTTACACATCCCAATGTTAGTAAAATCTGTGAAACAGCTGTGAGGTAAAAATGCTCATTATACCCCTTGATGAATTCTGACAGGGGTGCAGTTTCCAAAATGAAGTCACTTTTAGGGGGTTTCCATTGTTTTGGTCATCTAGGGGCCCTGCAAATGTTACATGCACCTCAAAAATATTCCAAAAAAAATCTTCTGTGAGATGAATTTTCTCCTTTAACGTTTTTTGAATGTTTTAATTTCAGGTCTAAATAATTGTAAAATGAAATGTCTAAATTTCACCTCCATATTATTTTAATTTCTGTGAAATTCTTAAAGGGTTAACAAACTTTCCAAATGCTGTTTTGAATTATTTGAGGGGTGCAGTTTTGAAAATTTTGTTATTTATGGGGTTTCTAATATATAGGCCTTTATAATGAACTGAATATACAGAAGTGGTCCCTAAAAAAATTAGTTAAAATCAGTTATGTAAGGATTCTAACTTCCAAAATAAATTAAAGGAAGATTAAAAGGTGATGCCGATGTAAAGCAGAGTTATAGTAGATAATATTTATTCATGTATTTGGGTGGTATCTGTCTGATAAGCAGAAAATTTCACATTTTGAAAATTGGGATTTATTTTCCAATTTATAATTTTTTTTATAAGTAAATACAAAAATATTGATCAGTATTACCACTAACATGAAGTACAAAGTGTCACAAAAAACAATCTCAAAATCACCTGTGTAAGGCGTCTCAAAGTTCTTGCCATGTAAAGTGATACGTCAGTTTTGAAAGAAAAAAAAAAAACGAGACCTGGTCCTCAATGCACTTTTGGGCTGGTCCTTAAGGGATTAAAGGACTTTTTATTAAAAACGCCATAAATCATGCCATTTTCAAAGCTACACTCCTCATATATTCCAAAACCACATTTAGGAAGTTTGTTAACCCGTACGCCCTTCATGGGAATAAAAACACCAAGAAGGTGAAATTTAGACATTTAATTTATTTATTTTTTTAAGAATATGTTCATTTACTAATACAATGTACGCATTCACAATGGGATAAAGGAGAAAAAGCACTCCATTGCTCAATTTTTCCTGAAAAACAACAATATCCTATGTGTATACTCTGGGTACTGTTCTCTGGCAGAACTTGAAATGGAAAGATCGCTAATAAACTTGTAGAGGACGGATTTTGTTCAAATAGTTTTTGGGTGAGATGTCTCTTTTGCAGACTACTAGTACAATGTAAGCCCCCAAAAAGTGACCCCATTTTGAAAACTACACCCCTCATTGGCATTTTCACCCTGCATGTATTTCAAAGAATTTAACATTGAACCATGAAAATAAAAAAAATACATTTATTTTTTTGCAATGTCACTTTTTTTTTTTTTAAATGTCACTCTGACCCCAAATTTTTCATTTTTACAAGAGGTTAAAGGAGAAAATCACACCAAAATTTATTTTTGCTCAACTTTTACCTAAGTAGATAATACTCCACATATGGATGAAAACAGCCATTTGGGTACACGGCAGGAAACGTAACACAAGGTACACCATTAGACTTTTGGAGAGCAGAATCATTTTCGGATGCCATAAAGCAAGTAACCTCAGTTTGGAGTCCGCAACCCTCAAAAAATTTGTTAAGGGGTATACTGATCATCTACATCCCAGAGAGGCTTTCCAAAAAGAAAGGCACAATGCACAACTGGTTTCCGTCCAGCTAGCTAGGGCTTAGATTCTGGGTAGGCAGGGACAGGCTAGGATAGGAAGGAGAAGACAACCAACAGCTCTTGTAAGAGCTAAATTCCAGGGAGAAGCTTGTCAGTGTAACGTGGCACTGACGGGCTCAATCGCCGCAACCCAGCTTTCCCAGCATCCTGAATGGAATACACTGACAGTGTATTCCCGTATACCCTATATATACACCCCCGATCCCTGTTCCAACGGTGTGCCCCCCCCCACCTTCACCCCAGAAATACCCAGCAAGTCCCCTAGCAATAGAATTGGGGCTATATACACCCACTATTTTTGCTACTGGTATATAGTGCCATTGTCTGACTGGGAATTCAAAGAATATATTGGGGTTACATATCACTTCAATTCCAGGGAGAAGCTTGTCAGTGTAACGTGGCACTGACGGGCTCAATCGCCGCAACCCAGCTTTCCCAGGATCCTGAATGGAATACACTGGCAGTGTATTCCCGTATACCCTATATATACACCCCCGATCCCCGTTCCAATGGTGTGCCCCCCCACCTTCACCCCAGAAATACCCTGCAAGTCCCCTAGCAATAGAATTGGGGCTATATACACCCACTATTTTTGCTACTGCCATATAGTGCCATTGTCTGACTGGGAATTCAAAGAATATATTGGGGTTACATATAACTTCAATTCCAGGGAGAAGCTTGTCAGTGTAACGTGGCACTGATGGGCTCAATCGCCGCAACCCAGCTTTCCCAGGATCCTGAATGGAATACACTGACAGTGTATTCCCGTATACCCTACATATACCCCCGATCCCCGTTCCAACGGTGTGCCCCCCCACCTTCACCCCAGAAATACCCAGCAAGTCCCCTAGCAATAGAATTGGGGCTATATACACCCACTATTTTTGCTACTGCCGTATAGTGCCATTGTCTGACTGGGAATTCAAAGAATATATTGGGGTTACATATAACTTCAATTCCAGGGAGAAGCTTGTCAGTGTAACGTGGCACTGATGGGCTCAATCGCCGCAACCCAGCTTTCCTAGGATCCTGAATGGAATACACTGACAGTGTATTCCCGTATACCCTATATATACACCCCAAATCCCCGTTCCAACGGTGTGCCCCCCCACCTTCACCCCAGAAATACCCTGCAAGTCCCCTAGCAATAGAATTGGGGCTATATACACCCACTATTTTTGCTACTGCCATATAGTGCCATTGTCTGACTGGGAATGCAAAGAATATATTGGGGTTACAAATACCTTCAAGTCCTGCCACTGCCATATAGTGCCATTGTCTGACTGGGAATGCAAAGAATATATTGGGGTTACAAATACCTTCAAGTCCTGCCACTGCCATATAGTGCCAGTTTCTCACTGGGAATTCAAAGAATATATTGGGGTTACAAATACCTTCAAGTCCTGCCACTGCCATATAGTGCCATTGTCTGACTGGGAATTCAAAGAATATATTGGGGTTACGTGCACCCACAATTTTTTCTACTGGTATATGGTGCCAGTTTCTGAGTGGAAATTCCCCAAATAATTTGGGGATTCATTCACCCTACATCTCAGGCTCTTGCCATATTCACCCAGGTTGTCAGTGCTGCACCAGCTCGTTCCCAGACAGCTCGGCCCGAAAAACACATTACCTATATAGAGGATTTGGACAATGAAGACAACATGTTCTAAATCTAATGTCTGCACCTTCTCCAGAATTAAAATAAAGGCAACGTTTAACTTTCAAATAGCACTGCACAAAGGAAGATCTTATCAGCTTGTCTCATGACATGCTACTAAAAAGTGTCATTTGTGTATCTTAATGTAAATATAGTTGTATAAGCTTTTTGGGTTTTAGGCACTGCCAAGTTATTTATTACCACCCGCTCCCTTATAATGATGATGACGCCAAAGTCACTGTGGGTGTTCAGAGCTCACAGCTTTGGTTGACATTTGTCTTGCTCTCTGTCGGTACCAGCTGTCTTTTTGGATACCGTAAAGTTATGTTGACTTTATTAACAGCTATAGAAGCTTTAGCCAGGTTGTGACGGTGTGTAACCCTAACAACACTAAGTGGGATACACATTAATAGTCAGTCTATGTACGCTAAACGTATCACTGAAGTAATTTTTTTTCCCTCTCCCCTAATATAAGAAAGGAACAGACATTAGACCTAGACTGGGGTTCGAGGCTTGTAAAAATCCAGTATTATTTGTTCTTCATGATGTGAAATATGTGTTGAAAAGCAACCCAAGATGAAGTCAGCCATGTGTGCCAGTGTGTTACTTGTCATGCCTTTGCTGGCCCCAACTGTAAGGGTCACTCTCCATTTCCTCCATTTTCCACTCCCCTTCACACCATTTGTGGTGAAGCAATGGGATGCACTGAAGTGCACCCTCTAGCCTCGTGTGGGACAGGGACATCAGATGCCACTCCAACCCCCTCGTCTTCCTCCGCCAGCCAACGGTGCGAAGATGAGAGGAGTGTGCTCTGAATGTTTTCTGCCTAGCAGAGGCTAGTTCTCACTTATGAAAATGGCCCCACTTTGACCTGTATATCAGGCACAATGGTGTAGGTTTCAAAGAAACATGGCACCAACAAGTTGAAAAACGTGGGCCATGCGTGGACCGTGTTTGAGTCTGGCAAGCTCCAGATCTGCTACCAGGTTCCAGCCATTATCACAGGCGCAAAAATGCCAGGCCCCAGGTGTAGCAGGGAAAAAAAAATGCCATCTCAGCCAGGATGGCATCCCTGACCTCGGAGGCACTGTGCTGTCTGTCCCCCAAGCTGATCAGTTACAGCACGGCCTGCTGACATCTCCCCACGCCAGTGTTACAGCGTTTGCCGCTAGTAGCTGGGGTGGAGGTTGCAGCATCGTAGGGTTTCAGTCTACTCCTGCCATGAATTTTGGCCTGGGAGAGGAGATAGGCCACCCCAGTTTGCACCCGGGGACCAGACTCCACCACATTCACCCTGCCTGTCATTAAAGATAAGCACTGCAGCATCCCTGACCACAGGCGCTTGTCCATGTGTCGGTGGTCAAGTGGACCTTGCAGCAAAGCGCAGAGCTCTGGGCCCGACTGATGTTATGGGACACATGCAGGCGCAAGGCAGGGACAGCACACCAAGAGAAGTAGTAACGGCTAGGCCCAGCATAGGGAGGTACCCCAGCTGCCATCTGCTGACGGAAGGCCTGGGTATCCAGAAGCATAAACAAACACCAACATCTCCAGGGCCAGCAGTTTATCGATGAGGCTGTTAAAGGCTTGGGCATGGGGGTGTGTTGTGTTGTACTTCTGCCTGCAATGAAAAGCTTGGGAAATGTGGAGTGGCTGGGAAGAGGCGCATGATGGTGCAGGCCAAAAGGGCGCATGAGGGTGAACTCCCCAATGTGTCAGAGATAGGTGTGTAGGTGTCCTTGCATCATATACTTGCACCATACTTGGCTTTGGAAGTTAATTTTGTGCCAAAAAGTGGTTAAGACAGTGATACCTCAGCTACTCCCGTTACACTGTCTATTGACAACTCCAGCACTGAAATTACCACATTTGGAAGTGGACCACCACTTCTAAGATCCCAAAGGAAGTGGGCAAGAGATGTGCAGTGCAGAAAAAAAGATGAGAAAATATGTGTAGGCAGTAGAGCACAGAGGGATTGGAGAGGACAGAGCTGGTGTCAGCCAGGTATTCCCACAACATGCGCCTATACTTGTCCCTCCTGGTGACACTAGGCCCCTGAGTGGCAGTAATTTGTCCAGGGGGGGGGCATTAACGTGTTCCAGACCTAGGAATAAGTCTTCCAACAGGGTAGAGTTTTGCATGCCTTTGCTTCTACCCACTGTTTTTGCTGCTTAGCTTCCCTCCACATCTACACTGCTTTAGCCCCTAAACATCACCCCAGTTTATGCCTTTGCTTCTACCCTGTTTTTTTGTTGAATTAGCTTCCCTCCACATCTACACTGCTTTAGCCCCTAGACATCACCCCTGTCCATGTGGGGTCGGTGGCCTCGTCATCCACCAACTCCTCTTCCAATTGCGCACTGCCCCCTTACTGCAAACCGCACATGACCACAGCTTGCCCTGATGGCAACTGTGTCTCATGATCCCCACTGAGGTCCAGACAAGTCGGTGGCGGGTCCAAAACCCCAAAATTGGAAGGAAATGGCGGATGCTGCAGTATTTCTAACACCTGTTCCTGGTGCTCGGGCCTGGTCTGTGTTGTACCCTGCACCCTGCTTAACGCAGCTGCCATATCCGGAGTTGTGCTGAGCGCATGCTAATGTTTCGTGTCCAGTGCAATGGATGGGATGGGATTTCACATAAGTCTGCCACCCATGGCCACTCATGGTTGAGCAACTGAGGGAGTTGACTTTGACGAACCCGAGGGTTTTGGAGTTGGAACTACATCAAAGGTCTGTGCTGCTCACACACTCTGCTCAACACATGATATGTTTAGTGCCAGCAGTGTGGAGACGTCGCACAACAGCCGTTGTTCCAGCAGGTACAGGCGTTGTAGGAGTGCATAGAGGCTAGCAGCGGCAACTATAGACTTTAAAAACTATCCGCACAAGCGCCACACTTTCACCAGTAGCTCAGGAACATTGGGGTACCTTTTTAAAAAGATTAGCAGCAATGAGTTAAAAACGTGGCCCAGGCATGGAATATGTTGCAGGCTGCCAAGCTACAGAGCCGATCCCAGGTTACGGCCATTATCACACATGACAACATGCCTGGGCCCAGGTGCAGTGGCAAAAACCACATTGCCGTCTCATCGAGGATGGCATGACCCACTTTGTAGGCAGTGTGCTGTCTGGCCCCCAAGCTGATGAGCTTCAGCACGGCCCGCTGACGTCTCCCCACACCAGTGTTTCAGCGTTTCCAGCTCGTAGCTGGGGTCAATCTAACAGCGGAGGAGGAGGATGGTGGTGTTTCAGCCCTCCTCCCAGGAATGTTTTGTGGGGAGACAAGTCAGGAAAATTCTTGAAACAGGGGAGAGTTTTGCATCTTTGCCCTTGCTGCCTATGGACATCCCTTTGCCTCTAGCCACCATTTTCCCTGCTTTGCTTGCCTCCACATCCACACTGCTTTTGCCCCTAGACATCACCCCAGTCCATGCCTCTGCTTTTACCCCCAGTTTTTTATGCTTAGCTTGCCTCCACATCCACACTGCTTTTGCCCCTACACATTACCCCTATCCATGCCTGTGCCTCTAGCCATAACTCTGCCACCCATGGAAACTCATGGTGCAGAAAGTGAGGGAGCTGACTCTGAGGAACCCTTGGGTTTTGTAGCTGGTACTCCATCAAAGGTCTCTGCTGCTCACACACCCTGCTCAACATACGGTATCTAGGGTTTGAGCGTGTGGTGACCTCGCACAACAGTAGGTGCTTCAGGCAGATGTAGGCCTTGCTGGAGTGTATTGCGGCTAGCTCCAGGTACTGTAGACTTGGGAAAGTGGGTGTCCAAGTGCCCCACTTTCACCCTTATCTCTGCTAATTTGGGGTATGTTTTTAAAAATCGTTGCACCACTAGATTGAACACGTGGGCCAGGCATGGAACGTGTTGGAGGCTGGCAAGCTCCAGAGCCCTCCAACAAGACAAAAAGCCTGGCCCCAGGGGCAGCGGGGATAAACAAATTGCCATCTCATCCAGGATGGCATCCCTGACCTCAGAGGCAGTGTGCTGTCCGTCCCCTAAGCTGATGAGCTTCAGCCCGGCCTGCTGACGTCTCCCCACACCAGTGTTGCAGCGTTTCCAGCTCGTAGCTGGGGTCAATCTAACAGCGGAGGAGGAGGGTGGTGTTTCAGCCCTCCTCCCAGGAATGTTGTGTGGGGAGACAAGTCAGTCTACCACATTTTGCGACCCGGTCCATGCCTCAAGTACATTCAACCACTGTGCCAAGATTAAAAGTTAGCGTCCCTGTCCGCATGCACTTGTCCATTCATAGCTGGTCACGTGGAACTTTTGGGCAAAGCGCTGAACTTAGGGACCGCCTCATGTTTGGGGAAAAGTGCTGGTGTGGACGGCACAGTGAGGTGGTGCAGTAGCCAGCAGGCCCAAAAAGGGCAGAGTGTCCACAAGCCGAGACCCCAACATCTCCTGGGCCAGAATTTTTGAGATGAGGCCGTTGAAGCCTTGGGCATGTGGGTGGGTTGTGCTGTACTTTAGCCTGGAATTAAAGGCCTGGGAGATGGGGAGTCGCATTGCAAAGTGTGTAAACCACACTCAGTTTGTCCTCGACCTATACATTTAGAAATTATCTCCCCCAGCGAGGAACGTGGCCTCAATGGGGGAATTTTTCTAAGGAAGCTAGAAAAGAGGGCATCTTGGGCCTTGCTGGCTCAGGTCTAGCTTCTGTCATGCAGCTGTCTTCTGCCTCTGGACATCCCTTTGCCTCTAGCCACCTTTTTCCCTGCTTAGCTTGCCTCCACATCCACACTGCTTTTGCCCCTAGACATCACCCCAGTCCATGCCTTAGCTTGTACCCCCAGTTTTTGCTGCTTAGCTTGCCTCCACATCCACACTGCTTTTGCCCCTAGACATCATCCCTATCCATGCCTCTGCCCCTAGCCATAACTCTGCCACCCCTGGAAACTCATGGTGCAGAAACTTTGGGAGCTGACTTTGAGGAACCCTTGGGTTTTGTAGATGGAACTCCATCAAAGGTCTGTGCAGCTCACACACCCTGCTCAAGATATGGTATTGTAGGCTTTCAGCGTGTGTGAATGACGGACAACAGCCTGTGTTTGGACAGATGTAGGCCTTGCTAGAGTGTTTTTAGGCTAGCAGCGACTCCTGTACACTTGCAAAAGTGGGCGCACAAGCGCCACATTTTCAACAGTAGCTTTGGTACATTTGGGTATGTTTTCAAAAAACGTTGCACCACTAGGTTAGACATGGGCCAAACATGGAACGTGTTGGAGGCTGGCAAGCTCCAGAGCCGCTACCAGGTTCCAGCCATTATCACAGGCGTAAAAATGCCAGGCCCCAGGTGTAGCAGGGAAAAAAAAAAGCCATCTCAGCCAGGATGGCATCCCTGACCTCGGAGGCACTGTGCTGTCTGTCCCCCAAGCTGATGAGCTTCAGCACGGCCTGCTGACGTCTCCCCACACCAGTGTTTTAGCGTTTGCCGCTAGTAGCTGGGGTGGAGGTTGCAGCGTCGTAGGGTTTCAGTCTACTCCTGCCATGAATTTTGGCCTGGGAGAGGAGATAGGGTACCTCAGTTTGCACCCCGGGACCAGACTCCACCACATTCACCCTGCCTGTCCTTAAAGATAAGCAGCATCCCTGACCACAGGCGCTTGTCCAAGTGTCGGTGGTCAAGTGGACCTTGCAGCAAAGCACGGAACTAAGGGCCCACCTGATGTTGAGTGACACGTGCTGGTGCAAGGCGGGGACGCCACACCGGGAGAAGTTGTGATGGCTAGGGACGGCATAGTGAGGTGCCACAGTTGCCATCAGGTCCGGGAAGGCGTGAGTTTCAACAAGCCAGAACGCCAACATCTCCTGGGCCAGCAGTTTAGCGATGTTGGCGTTCTAGGCTTGCGTGGGTGGGTGGTTAGCGGTGTATTTCTGCCGGCGCTCCAATGTCTGAGAGATGGTGGGTTGTTGTAAAGAAGCGCCTGATGGTGCCTTTGATGGTGCAGGAGAAGGAGATAAGACAGAAACAGGGGAGGATGAGGGAGAAGTCAACAAAGTGGCGGAGGCAGATGAAGTGATGTCCTGGCTCGTCCTCTGGAGTGCATCGCCAGCACTGTGAGCAGAGGCAGTGGCATGAATGGCGGGCGACGTTTGTCCTGCCGTTGCTGCCTGCCACTGATTCCAGTGCTTGGATTCCAAATGACGGTGCATTGAAGTGGTGGACAGGTTGCTCTTCTCAGGGCCCCTACTCGATTTCGAGAGGCAAATTGTGTAGATGACACTATATCTGTGCTCGGCGCATTCCTTGAAAAAACTCTACACCTTCGAGAAACGTGCCCTCGATGGGGGAGTTTTTCTGGGCTGGGTACAAAAGGGAACATCTTCGGACATTCCGGGTCTGGCCTGGCTTCGGCGAAGCTGTTGACCTCTGCCTCTAGCTACCCTTTTTGGTGCTGCACCTGCCTCAACATCCACACTACTTTCCCAGCTTGACATCCACCTTGTCCAGGTGGGGTCGGTGTCCTCGTCGTCCACCACCTCCTCTTCCAACTCCTGTCTCGCCTCCTCCTCCTGCACAATGCGCATGTCAACTGGCTGCCCTGACAGCAACTGCATCTCATCGTCGTCGATGAGGGTGGGTTGCTGGTCATCCGCCACCAAATCGACCGGAGATGGAGGAGACTCTAGTGTTTGAGCATCTGGACACAGATACTCGTCTGTTAGGTCCGTGGAATCGCGAAATGGAGGGGCAGGTTGCGGTACAGTCAAAGGAAGTGAGAACAGCTCTGGGGAGCAGGGACAGTTGGGGTTATTGTTCTGGGAAGATTGGGAATTTTGGGTGGAAGGAGGACAAGACTGTTGGGTAAGAGGAGGTAGAGGCTGACTGGCTGGTGGACAATGTGCTTTAAGCATTATCCGACAGCCATTGCAAGACCTGTTCCTGGTTCTCGGGCCTACTAAGGCTACTAAGGTTAATGTTGAACTTTTGTGCAAAGTGCAGAACTTAGGGCTCGCCTGATGTTAAGGGACACACGCTGGTACAAGGCTCAACTCACCCTAAGTGCCAAAAACACTGCTGGTGCAAGGCTCTACTCATGCCAAGGGCCTCAATCTCTGCTGGTAGCTCAGCTTAAGGTCCTGTAACTTTGTTTGGAAGGGCTCATGTTAAGGGCTAGAAAAGTGAATTTTGGAAGGTCTTACCACATCACACACAGACACACACACTCAAAATGACAGTTAAGGGTGAGGGCTTTTGGATTTCCCATTGTCTATTCCATCCGTGGTTGTCATGGGGAACGTGATTTAAAGGGGTGGTTGTTACTGTTTGTTGAGCTTAAATTGGGGTTTGTGTCCATCCATTTGGGGAGTAAAGAAGGTTTCCAGGTATTTTCCCACTTTGATAGAGGTTTTTTGGAATGTGGAAAGTGTGTAGTTGTTAGGCTGTGATAGTGGGGTAATAGAGGGTCTTTGGTGTGTTAGATGCCCCCAGACATGCTTCCCCTGCTGTCCCAGTGTCATTTCAGAGGTGTTGGCATCATTTCCTGGGGTGTCATAGTGGACTTGGTGACCCCCCAGACACGGATTTGGGTTTCCCCCTTAACGAGTATATGTTCCCCATAGACTATAATGGGGTTCGAAACCCGTTCGAACACACGAACAGTGAGCGGCTGTTCGAATCGAATTTCGAACCTCGAACATTTTAGTGTTCGCTCATCTCTAGTAGATAATATTTCTTAACTAATGTATGTGATCTGAAAACCAGAACATTTTACATTTTGAAAATTGGGAATCTGTCAGAATCTTTTTTTTTTTCTGAATATTGTTCACCACTAACATGAAAAATAATCTCGAAATCAATTGAGTAAGTTAAAGTGTTCCAGAGTTAGGTGTTTTGAAGCCGACCGTGGCCAAGATCAGTGTGCTATATGTGTTTTCCTGCTCATATTCATTTATTGAAAGGGGCTGCGGAAGCACGGCTGGTGCACAGGTAACAACTGCGTGTCCCCTGTGCGCAGCCCGTGCCTTTGATTCATGGCCGGCTGTTCGGCCTTGGTCGTCTGCAACTGGCCTCATTATTATATAAAGTCACACGTCAGTGTTGAAATTTTCGACTTTGTCCTTAAAGTGGTTTCTGGCCACGTTCTCAAGGGATTAAAGAGTTTAAAAAAAACCCTCCCCAATGCTGTTTAGAATTATTTGAGGAATGCTGTTTTGAAAGTGAGGTGATTTAAGGGGGTTGAAATATTTAGGTCTTTTAAGGGTGCATTCACACGGAGTAAAATGGAGTGTAATTTGGAGTGTAATTTTTACACGTGTAAAAAATTTACACGTGTATTTTGGAGTGTTTTTTTTACACCTGGCGTTTACGGAGCGTTTACGGAAGCGGTTTTAAAAGGCGTAAACGCTCCGTAAACGCCAGGTGTAAAAAAAAACACTCCAAAATACACGTGTAAATTTTTTACATGTGTAAAAATTACACTCCAAATTACACTCCATTTTACTCCGTGTGAATGCACTCTAAATCTTCAAAACTGAAGTGGTCCCTAAAAATAAGGTTTACAAATTTTCTTAAAGATTTGAAAAATTGTTGTTAAATTTGTAAGCCTTTTGATATTCTAGAAAAATGACAAGACATTTGAAAAACAATGCCAAACTAAAGCAGAGATGTAGTAAATAACATTTATTGGGTGGCACGGTTGTCATGAAAGCGGAGCATCTCATATTTTGAAACTTGCAAAAGTTTTAAAATATTGACCAAATTTCCTTTTTTCCATAAATAAATGAAATTTTTTTTTTTACCACTAAGGCCGGTTGCACACAACTGTTTGCTTATCACCGTTTGTGAATTAAAGGCATGGGCAGTACACGGAGGACACAAGGAAATCACTTGTGTGTCGTCCGTGTACCGGCCACGGCACATTTCATTAAATGAATAGGAGCCACAGAAACAGGGCTGTAAAATTGCATAGGAATAGGACCTGTTCTATATTTTGCGGCCCCGACTGTTGGCCCGTACACGTGACCATGCAATTCACAGTCGTGTGTACGGGCCCATAGAAATGAATAGGTCAGTGTGCTATCTGGGAAAAACACAGATAACACACTGATCTCGCCAACATGCCTCTGCAAGAGGCCTTACATGGAGTACAATATGTCATATGCTTCAAAATCAGTAGGGAAAGTTGAAACATCCCAAGGTTATTACTACATGAAGTGACATGTCAATCTTGAGAAATGGGGCTGCATCCTCATGGTGTTTTTAAGCCATGGGGGTGCCCCTTAAGGGTTTAAAGCCTCATTTACACTTTGCAGATTTGATCACTATTTGAAGACCAAAGTCAAGAGTACCTGTTGCAAAAGTACAACCCACAGCATGCCATGAGAGCCACATACTGAGAATTATAGCATTGTAATGACCCAATGTTCTAAGCCAAATAACCTAACCCATATCCTTCAGATTTGGGAATCCATGAATTCTAAGGGGACAGTCACACGATGTAACGCGACACTGTTTCTTGCACGATAACTCGCGTAAGAATCTGCACTGCAAAACAGAATCCCATTGACTTCCATGGGTTCCGATTAATGTGCGTAACACATTGAAATCAATGGGCTAAAAGGCCTCCCATTGATTTCAATGTGTTATGTGCGCTAAGCAGAACCCATGGAAGTCAATGTAATTCTGTTTTGCAGCGCTGATACTTATGCGAGTTATCGTGCAAGAATCAGTGTCACATTACATCGTGTGAATGTCCCCTAAATGATGCTACCTATATATAATAATTTAGGAATTCTTTAGTTATGATCTACCACTAAATTACTAATTAGACAAAAATCTACTTATCGAATGTGTAAGGAGTAGAGATGAGCGAACACTGTTCGGATCAGCCGATCCGAACAGCATGCTCCCATAGAAATGAATGGAAGCACCTGGCACGCAGACTTTGCTGGAGGCCGGCCGCTTATCCCCCCGCGTGCCGGACGCTTCCATTCATTTCTATGCTGTGAGCGTGCTGTTCGGAACGGCTGTTCCGAACAGTGTTCGCTCATCTCTAGTAAGGAGGACTTAATAGATTGATAAAGTTAGAGTCCATTCACACGGAGGAAAATGGCGCTGAATTTTCCACGCTGAAAAAAAAAAGCCTCCCATTGACTTCAATGGGTGCTGCTAGCTTTTTTTTTCCATTAGCGAAATTTTTAAAAAACCTAGCAGAACTCATTGAAATCAATGGGAGGCTTTTTTTTTCCAACGCCAAATAAAGCGCCATTTTCCTCCGTGTGAATGGACTCTTAATTGGGACAGGCAGGGTAGTAGACTTGTGGCAAGAAGCAGCAGTAGATGAGTCACATCAGCCCTGAAGCACAAATTAAAATGAAAATGGCTGCAGCAAGCAGTTTGTTCTCATAGGAATTCTCTTAACTTATTAAAGAACATGTTGAATAGTGTAACTTTTAACTTGCTAATTTAATCAATAGGCTTTTGAAGGAAAAAAAAACCTCTATGTAAATTGACTTATTTAGACTGTTGGAACCTGGGACAATGACAGAAGGTGTGACTATGGCACCTGAAAAAGTAACGTAAAAATCAATTTAAACCTGGCTCAGTTGGAGTCACTTCTCACCACAGGGTTCTGATTATTTGATCTTGTTTCCTCCTTCTTTTTGGAGAGGCACGCATACTAATTTAGCATAATAATGCATTTGCTGTTAGTTCCTTTACAAAAAACTTGTTCTCTCTCTAATGCTTTGTATTTGCAGTGCCCCACTTTGACTCCAGTAATTGCTAGTGACTAGATAGCTAAAACAGGAAATACACAAGTTACACATGTAATTAATTTACACATTATTGATTGTATCATGTTATTTAAAAAAAATAATTATTTTATTTTGAAAGTCTCAATCCATAGCTTTGTTTGACTGCACCCAAAACTGACCCTGGCTATGACTCAACACTACCTTAACCCTTAAGTATTATCATGGTGTCTATCATACACCACTATCATACACATATCATTATGATAGACACCATGATAGTGCTTAAGGGTTAAAAGACCTCTAATCAATAACAAATATTGCCTGAATTCCAATTAAAAAACTATCCCATTTTAGGTAAAAGCTACTGATATCAGATATTTCTTTGGCCACAGCTTGCTACGTGGGGCCTCAGGCTGGTTTTACATGACCGTAGTGATTTATGCGGTCCGCAAATTGCTGATCAGCAACACAAAAGTAAACTCCAAAAAGTTATTCCACAGACGTCCGTGTCCAGCCGCACGCACCCCTAGAGTTCTATGGGACAGTCCGTGCCATGAATTTAACGGCCTTTGCGGACCTGCGGTATTCAGTGCGGACCTCGGTCATGGCACGGCACACCACGGATAAAATATCCGGTGGTGTAAGAGGCCGCACTGAATACAATCTGTCCGCAAATGGTCCGTAACTGAGAACCCACAATTGCGGACCATTTGCGGACTAAACTTACTCTCGTGTAAGACCAGCCTTAGCCTTAGAAAGTTATTTGTTGAAACTTTCACCATGGTTTTAACCTACAGAAATTACTTTCTGAATTCCATTGCATAAACTACCCCGTTTTAGGCAATGGCCACAAGTGTCCACTACAATATTTCAACAGGGCACCTTTATTTGGCTAAAACTGATAAATCGACTGGTTTTCACTGTGGCTTTCAAACATGATTCCTGGGGTGGTTGGCCATGACTTTAAACCAGTTTACGCCACATGATTAACCATAGCTTTCATTCTAGAGCAATTATTTCCAAAATTCTTATGCAAAAACTACTTGATTTTAAGCATAGACCACATCTCAACATTCCCGCATTCAATCCATCATGGGCTAAAACCAGCCAAAATTGGGTTGGACTTTGCTGTGTCTTTCAGACATGATTCCTGAGGCTGAGGCCCCACGTTGCGGAAAAGCAGCTTTTTGGGTAAGTTCATACGTATTTTTTGGACTGAAACCTGGGGTGGAGGCCTCCAAAATACGGGTAGCACTGGCATCCAGTTGCGCACTCCGTTCCGGATTAGGCCCAATGAATGGGCCTAGTCGGGAGGAGAGGGGAAACGGCCTGAAGAATGAGCATGTTGCTTCTTTTTCTGGGAGCCGGAACAAACCGGCTCCCGGAAAAAACAACTGACCGGCTCCCATTGATTTCAATGGGAGCCGTCTTTTTGGTCAGGATTTTGAGGCAAATACAGCCTCAAAATGCTGACCAAAAAATGCTGTGTGAACTTACCCCTTTTGTTGAAGATTTTGCTGCAGTTTTTCGATCCAAAGCCATTCTTGGCTTTGGTTCAAAAAACGCAGCAAAATCTGCAACAAAAAAAGCTGTGCTTCTGCAATGTGGAGCCTTTGACCCGGATTTCAGACAGTTTTTTTCCCATGACTTTCAACTTATGGATTTCAATATAAAAACCAACCCATTTAAGGCAAAAACCAAACTTGTTAGGGTCAATGCAGGATGTCAACAGTGAACTCCAGCTGTAGTCCCACCTTTAGCTAAAATCAGCCAAAATTGACTGGATTTCACCTTTCAGACATGAGTCCTGTGGTACATGCCCTGGCTTTCAGCAAAATTTTTTTCCATGTGGCTTTCAACTTACAGCAATTTTGTTCTGAATTCCAATAAAATAATACCTCATTCTAAACAAAGGCCACTTGTGTTTTGTTTACTATAGGATGTTAACAGTGAATATTTGGACATCCTGTAGTGGACCCACTCATTGCCAAAATTGGTTGGTTTTCATTGTGGCTTTCAGACGTGATCCTTGAGGTGGCTGGCCATGACTTTTAGCCGTAGGTTTCATCATATTTTTTTTCTATCTTTTAAATGTCGATTGTGAGCCCCATATAGGGATCACAATGTACTTTTTTTTCCATTTAAGTATGTCTTTGTAGAATGGGAGGAAATCCACGCAAACACAGGGAGAACATACAAACTCCTTGCAGATATTGTTCCTGGAGGGATTCAAACCCAGGACTCTAGAGCTGCAAGGCTACAGTGCTAACCACTGAGCCATCGTTTTGCCACCAGGTTTCACCATAGTTTTCAACCTATAAAAATGTTCTTCTGAATTTCAATGTAAAAACTACCCTATCTTAGGCAAAGGCCACATGTGGGTCCTCTGTGGGATATCAACAGTGGACATCCCACAATAGACCCATCTGTAGCTAAAGTCTGCTGAAATTAATTGGTTTTGGCTACATATTTCATACATGATTTTTGAAGTGGTTGGCCCTGATTTTCAGCCGGTTTGTGTGCCTGTCTCACAGTAGTTTTCAGCCTACAGTGACTTCCTGCTGAATTCCAATACAAAAATGACCGTGTTCTTGGCAAAGGCCATAGATGGGGGTTCTCTGCTGGGTATCAACAACGGAAATCCTGCAGTGGACTCAGCCATAGCTTAAACCAGCCAAATTGTGCTGGATCTTGCTGTGACTTTCAATCATGATGCATGGGGTGGATTTAGCCCATTTATTCCAGGTTCCACCATGGCTTTCAATTTATAGTGATTACTTTCTGAATTCCAATGTAAAAACTACCAAATTTTAGGCAAAGGCCACCCATGTTGGGTTCACTTGAGGATGTCAGCAAAATTTCTACTGTAGGTTTCAACATGGCTTTTAACCTAGAGCAATTACCTTCTGAATTTCAACGCAAAAACTACCCAATTTTAAACGAAGGCCACATGTGTTGGAACACTGTTGGATAAAACCAGACACAATTTTAATCATGATTTATAGTTATGGATTTACAGCAATTATCTTCTGAATTCCAATGCAAAAAGTACCCCATGTTAGGCTAAGGCCACATGTGTTGGGTCCACTTCTGAATGTCACCAGTGCACTCATCTGTGGCTAACATCAGCTGAAATTAGCTGGATGGCGATGCAACTTTTAGACGAGTTCGGGGATGGATGAGTGCAGCATTTTGCCAAGTTTTTGCTGCAGGTTTCACAATGGATTTCAATCTACAGCTTTTTCTTTGTGATTACAAATGCAAAAACTACCCAAATTTTAGCAAAGGTCACATGTCAGGTCCACTGTGGCATTTCTGAGTGGACATCCCGCAGTGATTCCACTCATGGCTGGAACCTACTGAAATTGATTCATTTATGCTGCGGCTTCTGTACATATTCTCTAGGGTGGTTGACCGCAGCTTTTATTGCCAGAGCGTTCACTATACCTTTTAACCTACAGAGATTACATTCTTTATTCCAATACAAACATCTACCCCATTTCAGAAAAAGGCCACATTTTTAGGTCCAGTATATGATAATAACAATGTACATCCATGCCAAAATTGGCTTCTGATTCGTCTTTCTTATGCAGTTTCAGAGGTGGATGGTCTTGATTTTCAGCTAATTTATGCAATTTATTTCAGTGCAATAACTACTAATTACAGTAACGGCCACACCTATCGGTTCCAATGCAGGATGTCAACAATGAACATCCCATGGTTGACCCATCTATGGCTAAAACCAGCTGAAATTGGCTGGTTCTCACTGTGACTTTCAGACCTGATTCCTTGGTTCCCAGCTCTCAGCTAGTTTATACTGCAGATTTCACCGTAATTTTAACCTACAACCTACCTTCTGAATTTCAATGACATAACTATCTATGTTAGGCAAAGGCCACCTGAGGCTAAACCTTCTGAAATTGACTGGTTTTCAGTCTGTCGTTCAGATATGATCCCTAAGGTAGTTGGCCCTAACTTTCTGCCAGTTTATGCCATGGCTTTCAAACTACTGTGGGATGTCAAAAATGCATATTACCGCAGTGAACCCACACATGAGTTCAAAATGACTGGATTTCGCTGCAACCTTCAAACTTGATTCTTGGGGTGAATGACACCGGCATTCAGCCAATTTATGCCACACGATTCACCATTGTTTTCTAACATACATTAATTAACTTTTGTATTTCAATGCAAAAACTAGCACATTTTAGGCAAAGGCTACATGTGTCGGGTCCACTTCAGCATTTCAACAGTGGACATGTTGAATTGGACCCACCTGTGCCTATAAGATCTAAAATTGACTAGATTTGGCTGAAACTTTGAGCCATGATTCCAGGAGTGGCTTTTCTTGTCTTTCATCCAATTTTTCCTAATGTTTTCACCATGGCTTTCAACCCACAGTGATAACTTTATGAATTCCAATGTAAAAACTACCCCATTTTAAACAAAAGCCACACATGTTTGGTCAACTGCAGGAAGCCAACAGTGAATATATCACAGTGGATCCACCTGTGGTTAAAACTGGCCAAAATTACTCGATTTCCATTGTGGATTTTAGACATAAAGCCCTGGTTTAGCTAGATCCAGTTTATGCCACAGGTTTCACATTGGCTTTCAACCTACAGTGATTATCTTCTGAATTCCAATACAAACACTACCACATTTTAGGCAAAGGCCACACATGTTGGGTCCACTTTAGGATGTCAATAGTGGCTATCTTGCAGTGGAGCCACGTGAGTCTAAAACCTGCTTAAATTACTTAAAGTACTTGAACCTGAAATCATTGCAGGGTACTTGATTGCAGGGTACTTGAACCTGCAATCATTTGATTGTAAGTCCCATAGACGGCAATACCAGTATATATATATTGCCGCAATAGTGATATTTCTATGACAGGCCTGGGACCCTTCATTAGGCAGAAGACGGAAACCTCAACACGGAGAACGGGGGCTGGTGTGAACCCAGCCTTAGGTATCCCTGTGTCTGACAGTGCCTGGTCTACTGAATACAGGGTATCTGCAGTGCTCCTGTTCCGTCAGGAAGGGGTTAATAGGAGCACTGCAGATTCTCTATATTCAGCCAGGCTGAATTCCAAGTGGGGAAAAAAACCCAGTCCTCAAGCTCAGGGAAGGGGCAGACAGACAACCAAAACACCCCCTCCCCTTCCCCAGCACCCAACAACTACTGCACCCAAAAACTCCGGCCATTTTAATTTTTGAAATTTTCCAGTAGCTGCTGCATTCCTCCCCCCTCAACTTATACTCGAGTAAATACGTTTTCCCAATTTTTTGTGGTAAAATTAGGGGCCTCGGCTTATATTCGGGTCGGCTTATACTCGAGTATATACGGTAATTGACAAGGAGTCACAGCCTCAAGGGGACTGGAGGACAATTAACTGGTCTAGATTAGTATTTCTGTATATATTGTATGCAAATGTACATTGACAAGACTGTCTTTTACTATGACCTTTACCCTTCATAGTCCTCATGTCTATATCATTCTAGAAGTACTCTAAACCCTATGTATGACATCAGAACGTGAGCCCATCAAAAGGACAAGTCTAGTGAATTAGTGATAAGCAGCTTTGATACAATTGATTCAGACACTGCATTGATTATAATTGATCTAATTTAGACATTGCATTGAGATACCCGACTGGCTTCTGATCCCTGAATGAAGATTAGAGACACAATCTAAGACACATTTGATAGAATTGTGTGTCAACATTGTCAGTAATCTGATTCTGACAAAAGTTTATTACTTTGCTCCATGTTGGATGTTGGACAGAAAGAGGGTGGTTTTGACAGCCCTTCAGTATCGCCCTACAGTAGCCCTATAGCTTCGTCCACCCCTGACTTGGTCACATTGGTCTCACTGACCATTAGAGATCCGTTCTTAAAGCTAAGAGCACCAACAATGAAAGATCTAACTTCTGATTTGTTTCTTATACTTTTGGAAACTCTGACTTTTACTTGCTCGTACATGCATTTTGTATTTGCTGCGGCTCCTAGTTTTAACTGTATAACCAACTTGATCAAGTGACAATGACACAACAAAGCAGTTCTCCTAAACACATTCATTGTTTCCTGTGGGGGTTGCCTTTACATTACCCTGGGCTAGTGAAGTTTACCTGACAATGTCTTGCACAGACAAATCCACTGCCCTTTCGACTGACTACGCAGAAGGACACAAATCAAACTAAAATTCTTATATTTTGTTATAATACAACAGCTCTGTAATACGTATCCAATAGATCATGCTATGTACATCCCTTATACTGGGACACTCAGTTATAATATAGCCATAAAAATGATTACTTAAAGGGGTTATAAGGGATCATAACATTAAAGGGACTTTTTAAATGATAACTTATTTATAGGATAGGTTGTCAATTAAATATACGAGAGTCTGACACACACCCGGGACGCAGTGAATCAATTGGTTGAAGCAGTAACACCACTTCCATTTCACAGGCCATGTGATGATATGTTCGCTGGTCACAGGGCCAGATCGCAGTTCAGTCCCGGGTTAAGGCTGAGGCTACACGTTGCAGAAACGCAGCATTTTTAGACATGATCAAAGTTGCTACTTATTACAGTCCCAGTAAAGTCAATGAGATTTATTGAAAAGGGGACTTTTCACCACCTTCATCAACTTCAAATCTGCATCCTTTTAAGTAAAATTGTTTTTGCTTTCTGTAACCCCCGCCATTCCAGAGCTATCAGAGCCCTTAAAATTGGCTCCTGAAATTACAACGAGGCTCTCTACTGTCACATGGTTGGTGTCAGGCAGGCGCAGGCAAGTGGAGGTGTAGCTTAAAGATGCCTATCACTGTTTACCCTTAGGCAGTAAATGTCACAGAGCTCAGACTCGCACTCCTTTCCCTGCTCCGTACTCCATACGAGCTGCACACATGTAGTGACTAATGGAAGTCACATGGCAGCATTACATTTAATGCAAGTGAATGGGGGCTGTTATTTTGACAGTCTGTGGTAATGAACCATCAACATCATATCCTATTTGCACGGGTGCCTCTCAAGCAGAAGCTCTGCTATTGCCTCTGCTATGTAGATCCCGTAGATGGTTCAGAAGATCTAAAGTGATACCGGGACATTTAGTTGGAACATAGCCACAAAAATCATTCCTTTAGGCTAAGATCCCAAGTAGCGAGACGCAGCCAAAAAAAAAAATGCAGAAACGTGTCACTTTTTTTTAGGGTGCGTTCACACGATGTAACATGGAGCGCGATCTGGCACGTATACACGTGCTAGCAGATGGGAGATAGGAGCGTATACGCCGCGTTATTTTGCGCCCGTGAAATGAATGGGAGCATTTTGAGCGCGTCATCTGCCGGCACATGTATACGTGCCAGATCGCGCTCCACGTTACATCGTATGAACTCACCCTTACGCAGCATTTTTCACAGAAAGACTGCAGGTTTTGCTCTACAAACTTTCTGCTTCTAATATACTTGTACAGAATATCCCAGCGGTTCCGTAGATATAATTCACATTCTGCGACTTACAAAAATGTGAGCATTTCTGAAATCAGATATTTTTCTGCAATGTGTGGATGGGATTAACCAGAATCCCATCCACTTTGCAGGTAATGTAAAATGCAGAGTTTTTTGCTGCAGCATTTTTGCAACGTGTGGCTTCAGCCTAGAGGGGTTCTCTGGGATCATAAAATTTAACTAACTTTCCAGGACTTTTTAAATGATAATCGTTGGAAAGGTCATTAATTAAATATGTGGAGGGTCCGACACACACGCGGGACTGATTGAAGCATGTTTGTTGGTCACATAGCCAGATCATAGCTCAGTCCCAGCTTTAGGCTGAGGCGACATGTTGCAGAAATGCAACATTTTTAGATGCTATCGAAGATACTGCCTATTATAGTCCCATTAAAGTGAATGAGATTTACTTAAAAGGGGACTTTTCACCACCTGCACCAACTCCATCTCTGCATCCTCTAATAGGTGCTGCTCTACTGATTCCAGTCAAGTTGTTTTTCTTTCTCTAGCCCCTGCCATTTCGGAGCTATCTGAGCCTTTAAAGGGGTTGTCCCACGTCGCATACTCACCAGTCTTCGTTGCTATAAAATCTTCTGTCTTCCGGCTTTGTTGCGTCATTGGTGGGCGGGGTCACATGTGCACAGCCAAGCGGCGAGATGCCGCTGGCCCTGCGTGCGCACTCATAGACCAGTCTAGCCTTCACAATGCGAATACAGACCCGACATCCGTCTCTCTCTATTACAGCGGATGCCGGGTCTGTATTCGCATTGTGAAGGCTAGACTGGTCTATGAGCGCGCACGCAGGGCCAGCGGCATCTCGCCACTTGGCTTTGCATATGTGAATCCAGACCCGGCATCCGCTGTAATAGAGAGGCGGATGCCGGGGAGTGTAGACGCCGGCACAGATGCACAGACGCCGGCACAGATGCCAGCAACATCGTTATGCTTCTGCCTTGCATGAAGCCAGCAGCGGCAGAAGCGATGCTGTTATTCCGCTCCTCCGCCCCCCCCCCCCACCCCGAATAGCAGTATCGCTCCTGCCGCTGTTGGCTTCATGCAGGGCAGCAGCATAGCGATGTTGCAGGCATCTGTGTCAGCATCTAACCGGCCCCGGCATCTGCCTCTATATTACAGCGGATGCCGGGTCTGTATTGACGGCCCCTTCCCCCCAAAGGGTAAACTACCCCCGGCTCGCTCCCGTGCACTTAGCCCCTCCTCCCTCCCCCCTCAGAGCAGCAGATACTTCACTTGACTTATGACCAGATAAGTCAAGGGATGTGTCCCAAAAAAATAAATAAAGTAAGATAGTGGACAAACAAAGCAGTTCTGCTGAAGCAATGTATTTAGGAAAAGTCTTACATTCATATTAGCAAACAGTATAGATAGGATCCTTGTGATGGGACAACCCCTTTAATATTGGAGCCTGAACAAGGCTCTGTCAGATTGTTGCTGACATGGTAGCATAGGTCCCAATTTGCATAATTAATTAATAAATCAGAACTTAATTAAAATATATATAAATACTTAACCCTAAAAAATAAAGACAAGACAACCAAAATTCATTTGTGGATGTTATTTGGCCACGGTGTTTATTTAAGGTAACGATAACAATCAATAATTAATCAATCCATCAATCAATAAATAAATAATTAAATAAGTGAATAATAATAAATTAATTAATAAAATAATCATAAATACTTTAATAAAACCAAAACCATCAAATAAACTTCTCAATAAAAGTAAAGTCCAACCAGCATAAGCTGATCGACTAACCCACAGGCCAGAAATCAAAGATTTCTGGCACCCCCAAAACACCGTAGCCACTTTTCAACAATATTCTGTAAACCTAAGTTAAAAATATCGTTCCCTATTTCTGATAAATGCACACCATCGTTTCTGTAAATACCTACCAAGAAGCCCTCCAGGTCGGTATGCCTATAAGAGAAACCATTCAAACTAGGCAAGAACCGCGACATTGCTCTGTTAATTCTTTTTCTTATCTTATCACAAAATTTGCCAGCAAAACCACTCCAAATCAGACGAGGAATAATTTCAGAGAATACTAAAACCGCTTGAGGCAATAAACATCTAATTACAGCAAAATCACGCCTCATCTCCCAGAGCAATGTCGCCGTTCTTACCTTGGCTACATCGTTACCACCACAGTGAATTATAACTAGGTCAGGATATGGAAACACATTAATCAACATTTTAATTTCATCTACCACTCTATTCCATCTTAGACCCCTGATACCATGCCAATAAATAGAAAGTTCCTTTGAAGCTGACAAGTTCGTTGAATAGCTTCTTCTGGAAGCCCGCTCCTTAGCCCAAAAGATAAAAGAGTGCCCTATAATCCAGACGGTCAGAAAGGCACCTATTTAAAAGAAATATAATTAATCATTTGAGATATAACTCCGGACGAATATACAATTTACATCTACTTGAGTTCCAACGCCCGATCTTTTTGATGATTGATTCCTCTATCCCTGACCTAGCGGCTTCAGTGGCCGCTCCTATACGAAAGGAGTGTGTCGTGAACCTAAAATCAGATAAACCTAACACCATTAGTGATTTTTTAAGAATGGATGAAAATTGGAATTTAGTAAGTGGTTTAAAATTAGAGTGCATCAGAAGGGCTCCTGATCCTACTGGTCTTAACTCTAACCATGAGCGGATGGTATGAACAGGGCAAACCTTCTTATCTTGCAAGCAAGACAATGTCAGCGTTTGACCCCTACCAGACTGGTCCGTTTTTGACTTTTTTATTAAAATGTTAACAGCTTTCTCCTTCATTTCTATATCTGAAATTAACAAAGGGGAATTAGAATTAGCATTGGGAGCAACCAGCTCCCCAATCCTAAGTGCGGCAAAAAATGCCAGCACAAAAGCTGTTTTAAATAACCCTGTCTCAAAATTATCTTTACAAACCTGGGGTAAAACATCGCAAATATCACATAGAATTTTGAAAGATATCGGTCTCCTGTTATCTTGTCTGTGTAGATTCTTACCATATCCTTTTACCAACTGTTTGATGGGAAAAAGACTCATTAACGGAGCGTCATCGTTTAGCTTCAGGAAAAAAGAAATACCTGAAATATATTTCAAAACTGTGGACAATGACTTACCCATTCCAAACAGACTATTAACAAAGACCAATTTTAAGCTCACATCTGTAAGCCAACAATTAACATCCCTTGAATCACAAAACAAAACCCATTCTCTCCAAGCTGAAGAATATTCTTCCCAAGTGCGAGGACTAACCGAATTTTTGATATTACCTATTATTGCTCCCAAATCAGATCCCATAAATGACTGGGACAAGGTGTTCCAATTGCTGCTGCTTCCGGTGCCAGGATCCTGAAAGTGTCCCACTGGCAACGAGAAATGGCATCGGCGATTAAGTTTTTTCTGCCTTCCAGATATTTCGCTTTAATCCAGATATTCAACTTGAGGCATAATAAAACTAAATGCCTCAGTAGCCTTGCTGTTAACGCACACTTGGAAGAAAGCGCATTAATCGCAAACATCACACCTTTGTTATCGGTGTGTAACAAAATTCTCCTATTTTGAAAGTCCTTACCCCAAACTACGACAGCTACTAAGACGGGAAAAAGTTCCAACAGCACAATATTATTCGTTACTTTATTCATTATCCAAGACTTAGGCCAGCGTTCACCTGACCACTGGTTCTGAAAAAATGCACCGTACCCTATACTCCCTGCCGCATCCGTAAATAAGTTTAAGGACTCAGCTGATTGAAAATCTTCCTGAAAACAACTCTTCCCGTTATACTGATCCAAAAACTCAAGCCAAATGCCTAAATCATCCTTAAGGGATCTTGTCAATCTTATATGACTCCTTGCTGACTTTAAACCTTTTGTAGAATGGTATAGGCTTTTACAAAAGACTCTCCCCATGGGCATGACACGAGTCGCAAAGTTCAACAAACCTAGCAGGGACTGCATCTCCCTTAGTGTCGTTTTATTTCTTGACAACATATCAATTATAGCTACCTTTAATCTAACTAATTTATCTGATGGTAACCGAAATTCCATTCTGATTGTATCAATAATTATACCCAAGAATTCTAACTCATTACAAGGATAAACTGTTTTGTCTAAGGCTAAGGGTACTCCGAAAAGGTCGCAGACTTCCATGAATTTATTCAAAAGATCATAACATAACTGGGATTCAGCGTCTCCAATAAAGAGAAAGTCATCTAAATAATGTAAAACCCCACCTCTACTTACTATACTACTAACTACCCAATGTAAAAAACCAGAAAATAATTCAAAGTAAAAACAGGATAACGAAAAACCCATTGGTAACATCATGTCATAAAAATAAAAACCCTCAAAAAACATGCCAAGCGAATTGTAACCTTTCGGATCTACTGGTAACAAGCGGAAAGCTGACTTAATATCTGCTTTTGATAACAAAGCGCCCTGACCAGCTTCCTTCAATAACGGAACCACATCATCGAAGGACGCATATTTAACAGATGTTAAAGAACTATCTACTTCATCATTTAAGGAACCTCCTGGTGGATAAGATAAATGATGTATTAGCCTAAAAGTACCTATTTCTCTCTTTGGAACGATTCCCAATGGGGAAATTCTAAAGTTAGCAAACGGGGGATGTGAAAAAGGTCCAGCAATCCTACCTGCCTGAACCTCTTTTACTAGCTTATCCTGAACTATTTCCTTAAACCTATCAACTGACTTTAGATTGTTGTAACATCTACATCCAGAACCTCTAAACTCTGGCACGAAAAAACCTCTTGAAAAACCTAAAACTAATAACTCAGCTTTCCGCTTGTCTGGATAATTGTTTAGCCAGGGGAGCATTTTTTCCAGCTTCACCGGAGTCGATGCTTTTTGAAAGCAACTCTCTAGTGCTGGGTTGCTGCTGACTGCTCTGCATCCTTTTAAAACACTTTGACACTGGATGGGTGCCTGAGCAAAACGAACATTCATGTTTGTATTTGCAATTTTGCTGAAATTTACAATTTGTATCATTGAATGCGAAACAAACTCCCTTTTTAAAGGGCGTTTGAGAAGCATTGAACGATCTTGCTGGTTGTGATGTCCTCTGTGGAATCATTAAATTGATCCACAGACCAACATCTTTAACTCCCCATTTTAAATTTGGGTGAACTGCAAGCTTCTGCCGGAACATCTCGTCATACGAGAACCATGCAGTACCCCCAAAATTCCTATAGGCTTCCAGCACAATATCTACGTGCTGAAATAGTCCACTACATTTGTTTGGGAATTTTTCTCCCAAAACAGCCGAATAGATACAAAAACCTTGCAGCCAGTTATTAAACGACCGAGGTGCAGTACGTTTACGCTCCTCGTCTTTTTCATCTTTCTTGTCCCCACGCAAGATTGGTTCTCTTGCTGAGGGCAACAAAGATAAAATATCAACAAATTCCATTTTCCATATCTTTTCTTTTACTGTATTATTCAAATGAAAGCCTAATGGAGACAATTCACAATAAATAGCCTCCTTAGCGCACGTCTCGGCCACTCCATTGCCCTTCTCCAATAATGGGAGACAGCTTAAATTGGGCGTAGAAGTGGACGACACCGGTGCACCAGGACACCATACATTCTGTAACATTGGATTCATTTCATTTAGTGTAATATTATTAGGAATCACTTCCCTTGCGCAAGACTCTGCCACTCCGCTGCCCGCCCCAAAGCTTGGGGGGCTTGATAAAGTGGGCATTGGAGTAACAGACGCCGATGCACAAGGAAGGCAATCCGCATTTAAAGCATTAACATTTTTTGACAAACTAACACAACTATTCATAAAAGACAAAAATTTAATAAACAAATCATTACTAGGGACAGACAACATAGACTGGCTCTCACCCATCTGTGAAGCACTTCCTCCTTCACCGCTGGTACCAGCTGCCGCTGTTTCTTGGCTCCGGCCTCTGGACGACTCCCTGTGGCCCGCTCTGCTTCCTTCTTCCTGCTGCTGGCTGCGATGTAGGCTCTTCTGCCCTCCTGAGGACGTGCCTCCCTCGGTGGTACGGGCAGGCCTTCTTCCTCTGACTTCGGGTGGCGGAGGGACCGCCCACCGCTCTCCTGCTTCAGTCGCCGGCTTGATGACACCGGACGACCTGGACTGCCGGCGCCGAGCTCCGCCTCCGACACGGCTCTGGGAGGGAGGGGGAGGCGTGTATGCGCGCCGGCCCTTTCTAGCTCTTTTGCCGGCCGGGCGCCACGCCTCCTCGCTCCCCCTCCCCTCCGCTTCGTCGGCGACGTCACCCAGCAGCGCGGCTTCTTCCTCTTCCGGCACTCCGACCGACAGGATGTCCTCTTCAGCCGGATCTTCAGCGCCTGCCGCCGCCAGCTCTTCTGCTCCAGCAGACGCCAACTCTTCTCCCTTCGCCGCTTCTTCTTCCTCCGCACCGACCGCCGCCGCTCCTTCGCTGAGGCAGCGCCTCAGCCACTGCTCTCCGCCGGCGGACTCCGCTCTCCTCAGCAGCTGACGCAGGAGCTCTTCCATGGGGCTTGATTGAAGAGGTTCTATCCGAATGACCCGAACAGCTGATTTCCCAGGTATTTATATTCAAATTTCCCGCCATAAAATTGACATGCTCCAATCAGCTGACGAGACCGAACAGCTGACCACTTGAACACGCCCCTTTTAGAAACATCTGGAAGGTCTCGCCAGCTGACCGGAGTGACCTTTCCCCTACATTTCACTACTTGAGGTGACTTGAAAATAGGTGGGAACATTAACCCTTAAACTGCCAGGCAAACAAAACCACAGATTCCTGAGGAGAAATACTACATTTTATTAAATGGTTACCACAGGTTATGCTGTGACCATGCCACCATGAGTCCCCCAGAGCTATGCAGCTCTGTGGGGCCCCCTCAGGTGATAGTAGGCAAAGGGAGGACATAGCGCTGTCTATTCACAGAGCCTGATTCCACTTATTTTATGGTAAAGCCCCTTATTATCATATCAGGCGCCAACTGCACATGTGCACAGGCTGCTGGGCAGGGGCTAGACAAAAAACTTCAGTTGTAGGTGAAGCAGTGCAGTGGTGCCTAGTAAAGGATGCAATGTCCAGGTGGAGATTGTGAACGGTTCCCTTTAAAGAGGACCTTTCATCAGTTGGGGCACATGTGGTTTTATATACCGCTGGAAAGCCGACAGTGCTGCTGTACTGTGAGAGCGGGGAGGAACGCCTGCCTCCCATCCTGACAGTGCTAGTCCATAGTTGAGTATTGGGGAGTCGTTCCTCAACACTCTCACAGTACAGCGCAATAGGCGCTGCTGTGAGGAAGGGCGTTCCTGACTGACTGCCAGAAACACCCTTCTGATGGTGAAGAGCTACGGTACCAGCACCGATAGCTCTTCACCTGGGGCATTGTACGGGAAAGGCGATAGTGTGCTGAATTCGACTTTTTAGCGGTATATAAAACCGCATGTGCCCCAACTAATGAAAGGTCCTCTATAATGTTAACCATACACTGCAGAAAAAACTGTTGCAGTGTGAATTGGTGTGGATTTTGTGAAAAAAAGCAGTTAGCTTTAGTTGCAAATATACTGTGTTTTCCACCAAACATTTAGTCTAAGGCCAAACGGAGCAAATCGCAGTGCAAAATAACAGTGGAAATGAAAATGAAAACTGCTTTTCTATTGCTTTCTCACTTTAGCCTCCCCCCCATAAGGCTAAGTTCACATGGCGGATTTTGGTCCATATTAAAATACCGCCTCCCATTGAATTCAATGGGAGCCAGGCATTTAGTTTTTCCACATGCGGAAAAAAAGAAGCGACGTGCCCTGTCTTCTGCGGCGCGTCACTCCCTCCAGACTAGGCCCATTCATTTGGGCCTAAACTGAAGCGGAATTCTGCGACTGGATGCCGGTGTACTGTATGCACTGCACCGGCATCCAGTCGCGGATAGCCATTTTTTGGGGAGGCATCCCGCCTCAAATTCACATAATTGTTATCTTGACAGTCTGTCAATATTCATGTCATGTTCTATTTGCACGGGTGCCTCTTGGGTGCAATTCGGATAGCAAAGGAAACATTTCTGACCATTTTTTTTGTAGGTTGTGAAAACGTACTATACTATAGTTTTGTGTCCAGCCAGAAAAAACACGGCCGACAATGGTTCAGTTTTTTTTTAACATCGATGTCTATATAAATGGATGGTTATCCGTTTTTACAACTGACAGACCAGAACAACAGACAGCCGGTGCAGATGTGAACAAAGTCTTAGCCTTAGGGAGCCTTCACACAGAGTTTTCGCTCCACTCATTCTGAACATAAACTCGTTCAGAGTGAGCGGCGTAAAAAACAGATCCCATTGACTTGAATGGGTGACGGCATACGCACGCTCCCCATTGAAATCGATGGGAGGCTTTTTTACCTATTGCTTTCAATGTGATATGCGCCTATGCCGGCACCCATTCAAGTCAATGGGATCTGTTTTTTACGCCGCTCACTCTGAACGAGTTTTACGTTCAGAATGAGCGAGCGTAAACTCCATGTGAAGGCTCCCTCAGACTGCAATCGCTGTATTTTTTGCAACTTTTGTAACGTTGCAGGCAGATGTCTGTTGCAAATGATTGAAAACCTGCTTCACTTCTGTTTTTTGCAGTTTTTGAGGTCTGTAGTGCTTTTTGGGCTTCTGTATCAGAGGACACTATAAATGTTGGGAATTACATTATGTATTTCAAGAGAAATCTGTTTTAGGGTTTCAAGACTCTTTTCTCTTTCTATTATAGAATAAAATATAAAGTTATTACTCTCATCCACAAGGCTCTCCATAATGCCGCACCTCCCTACATTATTTCCCTCATCTCTGTCTACCGCCCAACCCGTGTTCTCCGCTCACTCAATGATCTAACACTTACATCCTCTATTATCAGAACCTCCCACGCTCGTATACAAGACTTCTCCCGAGCTGCACCACTTCTCTGGAATGCTCTACCCTGGACAATAAGATTAACTCCCAATTTCTACAGTTTCAAACGCAAACTAAAGACACATCTTTTCAGACAAGCCTATCACAATTCCTAATGCTAACCCTTCCGTTCTTGATGCCTTTTCAGCCTAACATAGTTGTCCAAGCTCTATCCACATGTTAAAGGACACAACTAGTGACGGCTCACAAAATTTTGTTTGTGTAATGACTGTAACCTCTATTACAAAATTGTATGAACACTGTATAAGCAATGCCGCCCCTGCTACCTCTTGTGTCACCCCCTCTACCTCAGAGATTGTAAACTCTTTTGAGATTGTGTGAACTTAGTCACTCCCTTATGTAAATTTGGTGGGGACAAATAGAGCAGTCAGTGAATGATAGTGAATAGATTGCTGCTGTCACAAAAACAGATTACCATAACTCAATTACCTGCTGATAGAAAGCAATTGTTGAGTGTCAACAAATGGGATGAGACTAGCCCTGTTTTTCCTATGTAATATACTGAACTCAGGAGACACTTGTTTATTGATCAAAGGTAAAAATTGGCTAGAGACATAGTTGTCAGTAACTCGCCCAGCTTCCCCTTTATCAGGCACTTTTGGTTTGGCTGGCCGTGCAAGTAATTGTATAAAGTTGTAGGGAAAATTTTCCCCTTGGTGCTGGTAATAGAAGTGGACAGATAAAATTTGACATGTCCAAATCTCTGGTGTAACTTTAGGGTCCAAGGATTGAATTTCAACAAGGACAACATCAGTAAGAAGTTTGTATGTCCTTCCACTGTTTGCCTGGGTTTCCTCCGCGTACTCCAGTTTCTTCCCACACTCCAAAGACATACTGATGTAGGATTTAGATCATGAGCCCTATATGGGACAATAAATGATGGCGTCTGTAAAGCGCTGTGGAATATGTAGGTGATAATATAAGCAAGAAAAAGGAATATTACACAGAGTTTCCTCTGCGGACATTCTGTGGAAAAAAATGTGATGCACTTCTACCACGGTCTTTGGCTGCGGCATGCTGCATGGACCAAAAAATGGGTAGCCGCGACGGAATGCTGATGCACTGCACCGGCATCCAGTCGTGCACTCCGCAACGGATTAGGCCCAATGAATGGGCCTAGTTGGGAGGAGGGAGTGTCTTCAGGCCGAATCGCGAGGCGAAACAGCCTGCAGAATGAGCATCTCGTTTCTTTTTCTGGGAGTTGGAACAAACCGGCTCCCATAAAAAAGACCTGACCAGTCAGGATTGGTCAGGATTTTGAGGCAGATACTGACCAAAAAACTCACTGTGTGAGCTTACCCATATAGAGAAGCCTAGGGGAAAAAAACACCTAAAAGCTAAGACCCCATATTGCGGAAATGCAGCTTTTTTTTATTGTTGCAGGTTTTGGAGCATTTTTTGACTTTGGCTCAAATAAAACGCAGCAAAATCCACAACAAAAAAGGTTTGTTCCAGCAACATGGGGTCTCAGCCTAAGACCGCCACATGCACAGCATGGTCTGTTTGAAAAAAATATGTCATTGATCAAAAAAAAAAAAAGTTGCCACGAACTAAAATGATATGTAGAACATTTTATATGTCACTATATACCTTAATGTAACATTTGAGTGCAAAAATTTTGGTGTAAAAAATGCCATGAAAAATGGGGCAGATGGAAACAAAAAGTGTCAATACTCTGAGCCATTCTATATTGTCTTACAGAAAACTGTTATACTCATGACAGATAGACATCCTCTATGGGTGTGTTCACACAAAAGAATTTTAAGTGGAATTTGAGACTCTCACCAGCCATCATAAATGACAGCTATGGTCAGACACAGGAAAAACATTCCTCTAATTCACCAAGTAAAGCTAGTTATTATATTCCTATGTATTGTAAAATGTAACACACTAGGTATCTGACTATACAAGAACAATAATTGTATAATAGAATTAGAAATAATAAATCAAAACCACATGTGTTTTTAAAAACAGTTTTTCCAATGATTTTTATTGCAGTATGTGGATGAAATTAAACTAAATCTCATTCACTTTCCCAGGACTGTGGCCTTAAGCTGTGTTCGCAGGAGACGTGCACGCTACTGAATTTCTGTTGTGGGAAATGAGCAGTGGATTTTGCAAAATTCTGCCACATCAACACTCAAAATGGGGGGCACTTTCCTATGAAATTCACAGGGTAATCGGTACAGGTTGGCCACAGCATTCACCCTTTGCTTTGCCAGCATGGTCCCAGCCCATGACATGACTGTACTGTCTGCAAAAACGGATCTGTATTTTGCAAAAAACACGTCCACATTGCATCAATATATCATCTGTAATCATGGAGCCTCAAAAAAACTTGTATGATCTTGAGTGGCAAATCTAAAGTCTTGTGGGCCCTGGTGCAATCTTTTTTTCTGTGGACCCTTACCTCATCCCTACAACAAATTCTTGATAGTGATGGTTGCGGGTGCTAAGAAGTTCAATCCACCTTAGTGTGGTTAGACTAATCTGGGGGTCTCCTTGGTTTATGGGCCAGATGCAATCTCAATACTGGTGCCAGTGCTTATGGGCCCCGTAAGGCTCCCGAGCCCCTCTGCACCCCCTCACATTACACCCCTGATGATCCTATAGATTTGTATGAGTGAATCTGTGCGGCCAATACAGAAGCTATGGTGCTATAGAAATAAATAGGTCCGTATACTATCTGCAATTACGGCTCTATACTAAAAACAACTATGTTCGAGCGCATAATGATAGAAAGATGATAAAACTTTGTTTTTGCTTTTAGAAAGAGCAGGTCAAGCTGAATTACACAAGCTGCATACCAGGCTGAGCAAGTGTTGAAATCCATTGTGTCTGAATAAACCATGTAAATAAACCGTAATTCACATGGAGCAGAGCCTGGCTTCTTAAAGAAAAAGTAAATTTGCAACTCATTACCATCAAATACTCCAGAAGACTCATAACAGGTAAGTACAATAGAACAAGATGAAGCATGAATGTTTGGAAACCTCTTTTTCCTCTGAACATAATAATGTTCTATTTGAAGTGAATTTTTTTTCATTCTATCACATTGTCACAGGACAGTGGGGATGTCACAAAATGTTGCCTTTGGGAATTACTGAAGGTGGATGGCCTTATGCTATCAACCACAGTGTCAGATTTCACATGCACTCTGCACTATTGCATGATGGGAAGTGGACGAAGGGGGGGGGGGGGGGATTTTGTTTTCTGACAGACTTTTGATTCTGGAACTCCTGGTCAGTCTGGGTGGTGGAGGGGAAAATGATAAACCGGAGGAGTCAAGGAAAAGCCTTAGCTCCGATACTAGAGCAAGAGAAGACTTTACCCAATGTCATATTATTCTAAATCAATATATTAATAAGATATGACCTGGCCACACGTGCAAACTTTCCCTTGTGTATTATCCAAGATCCGTGGTTCCAAAATCCACAATGCACAGGCTGAAATTTGCAACATAAATCAATAATATAATATGTAATAAATGAACAATCTGCACCAAAGCACAAGTTCTGCTGCAGATATTTTTTCTGCAGCATGTGATTTGCTAAAATTCACCTTGATGGTTTTATTGTAGGTTGAACATATTGTATCCATAAAACTAGACATAGTATGGACATATCTATAAGCATTTGTAGTGCAAAGTACAAATATAGGACCACTTTTCTTGAGGGGGTCCCCGTGCATGAAGCACATAACACATATAACATGTCTTTAAGGCAAAGGCCACACGTAGCGAGCCGCAGCCAAAAAGTGCTGAAACGGCGGAAACACATCACAGTTTTTCCTGAGCGTTTTTCACAGAAACTGAGAGTTTGTTTACTCTACGTGGGGCCTCAGAACGCTTTTTCAAGCCTTAAATGAAATCGATTGCATTTAAGGCTTGAAAAAGCGTTCTAAGGAAAGCGAAACGGCTGTTGCCTCTTCTTTTCACTTATAATGTTATTCCTCCCTCCCAAAAGGCTGTTTTTAAATGTACCCCATAAAAGGATTTGATTTTAAGAAGATGCATTAATTGGCGAGTGCGCTTCCTTTATTCTCTTCTAAGAACATTATATGCTTGTGTTTTTCCTTGGAATGTTGATCACCCCTGATTCTTCACAGCCCATTTGTCAATCGGGTCTCGATCTAGCCTATGGGTGCGAATTTTTGAAGTGATTTATAACTGTCTAAGAACAGGCAGTGCCATCCACTTGTCTTCTTCTTCAAAAATAAATCCCTGCCCGGCTAGGCTCTAACTGAATATAGACTAGGTTACCTCACCTATAATTGCAGAAATCAAAAGCCAGTTGAATAATTCAGGACACAGCTCCAAAAAAACGACCTCTCTGTTTGGGACTCCAGTCAAGCTCTGCCAAAGACTGCTGCTGGAGCTGACTTCTTAAGCCTCCTTGACGAGGAGACTCTCTACAGCTGAGTCGCTGCCAGAACATCCCCAAAGTGTGGACTGGAGGGGGGGGGGGGGGGGGGTAGAATGACAGGTCCCACTACCAACCTACCTGTCATTTCTGAAAATCCAGCCCAGTAACTGGAACTCTGAAATAACCCTCAGCAGACAACAGTTATCTGCTGAGGAATGTTCTTTCTGGAGTTTTCACATCTCACCCACCTTAGTAGTCTGGGTGAGATGTACACCCCCTACCTGAACAGCCATCGACTTACAGAACATATATATTCCCTATTGCTTTTGCAGCCATTCTTGGCTTTGGCTCAAAAAAAGCAGCAAAACCTGCAACAAAAAGCAGCTTTTTTTGCAACAGTCTAAAAATTCTATGTAAACGTGATCAGGTGAGTGTTGAAGGACTAGTAAAAATGTAGAAGGAAAGGAATTTTTGCTCTGTCAGTATCTGACACTTGACATCTGTCATCTGTCTTCTTCAGGAAACCTAACAATAAGGGTCCATCCACACGGAATAAACGTGCGCTCATTTTGGCAGAATACATGTGTAAAGAATACACGTGTAAAAATAAGACTCCCATTGACTTCAATGATATTTTGCATGTGTATTTTGACGTGTATTTTGATGTGTATTTTGACGTGTTTTTTTACGTGTGTAAAAAATGTCATTAAAGTCAATGAGAGTGTTATTTTCACACGTGTATTTTGCCAAAATACACGCACATTTACTCTGTGTGAATGGGCCCAGAATCTTATTTTTACACGCGTATTTTTTAAACGTGTATTTTGCCAAAATTGGCACACGATTACTCTGTGTGAATGGACGCTAACATAGATGTAGGCAACTTACATATGAAAAAATCATCTTCAAACTTAAGCCTAGATTCACACAAGCAGTTTTTTAAGGCTGAGGTCCCACAGGATGACCCGCAACTATAAAGTGCTGCAGGAAAAACCGCGGCAGGAATGCATCGCGGTTCTTCTCACAGCGCTTTAAACAGAAAGTTTGTGGAGTTTTCCTCCGCTGACTTTCTGTTACAATTGTATCCACGGGGAAGCCGCTGTAGTTTCTGTAGATATAATTGACATGCTGCCGTGCCGGTTTTGGAAATCGCAGTGTGTCTGCGCTGTGGTTTTTACCACAAAGTGGGCATGGGATTCGCAAGAATCCCATCCACTTTGCAGTTACTGCAAAACACTGCGATTTTTCCCAGCATAAAAGAATTTTTTAGGCTGAAGCCCCACGTTGCAGAAACGCAGTTTTTTTGTTCCAGATTGTGCTGCATTTTTTTGAGCCAAGGCCAGGAGTGGATTGGGTAGAAGGTAGAAATATAAGAACTTCCTAGATATTGCTCATTCCTTTTGTAGCCATTCTTGGCTTTGGCTCAAAAAAATTGCAGCTAGACATGGACCTTCCTCCTCTTGGTCCTTGGAGAGGGTTACAGCTTTCCCACTTCCTTTCCTCCTTCCCTGACCCGGGTGATTTTGACAGGCCCCTTACGGGCTTTGAGAAGGCCTGCACTGGCTCTGGCCCCCTGCGTCACTCTTTGTCGGAGTTTTACACGGTGCTGGTTTCCCCTTCTCCGGACCACAGACCCTCTTTTTTATCCAGATGGGAGGCCGATCTCGACCTTTCCTTCTCGAATGCGGACTGCTCTAGGATCTTGGAACTTGCCCACAAAAGCTCTGTCGCCTGTAAGTTCCAGGAGGCGGGTTACAAGATCCTAACCAGATGGTACCATGTCCCTTCTCTCTTACACAAGTTTTTTTCCTTCGGCCTCCCCTCTCTGCTGGCGCTGCGGTTCGGAGGAGGGGTCCCTCCTACATGTGTTCTGGTCATATTCGGCTTTGAGGGAATTTTGGAATGGAGTCCACCGTTTGATGTCCCAAATCTTTCAAACTACTCTTTCTAATACACCAGCTTGTTTTCTGCTTCACCTTTCTGGTATCCCCCACCGGGCCTATCGTAAATCCGCAATTTGACACATGATTAACGCGGCTAGGGCCTGTATCCCGGCTATGTGGAAGTCCCCCAACCCTCCGTCTCTTCGCCATTGGCTCCGCAAGGTGGAGGACATCCAATCTATGGAGGACCTCACGGCGTCTCTTCGTGATACCCACAAGGCTTTCTTACGGGCCTGGACCCCCTGGATTCTTTTTCAGTCATACAGGGATATCATGGGTTAAGCTGGGGTTCTGGCTAGTGGTTGGGGTCTGGGGCCTCCCTCCCCCCCTCCCGCTTTTCTTTTCTCTCCCATCTTCCCATTTGTCTCTCCTCACTTCCCCCCCTTCTTTCTTTTTTCCCATTTTCCCTCCTTTTTATCCCCTCTTGATCCTTCCCCTACTCCCCTTTCTCCCTTGTCTCCTTCTGGTGGTGACGACGCCTCCCACGGATTGTTGGTTGTAGAGAGGTCCTGCCACCTTGTACTGTATCTGGTTTTGCTATATGCACGTTTATTGTTCTGAATTGTTTTTCCCTTCTGTTTGTTTGTTTGTTTATAAATAAAGAATTTATAAAAAAAGAAATACATGTGACTTTGTGTAACAGCTGTAGGAAGGATTTGTGCTGTCATATATTACCTCAATATCACAATATATTGTCTGCTAGAATCAATGCTTCTGGGGGGAAATATCTCCACAATACAACATGTAAAAAAGAAATAGCACCATTTCTTTGATCAGATCCCACATACATACCTCCCAACTCTTGAAAAGCTAAAAGAGGGACAAAATGTGCGATGTGGCAAATTTAGCTCCACCCGCTTTTGTTGACTCCACCCGTTCTCATTCATTTTTCATGTGCCCCCACACAGTATAATCCTCCTACAGTCACCCGTAAATTATATGTCCCCCGTCAATCTCTCCCTCAGTTTCATATAACCCCTTCATCTTCCCCCAGTTTCATGTCCCCCCATCTCTGCCCCCAGTTTCATGTCCCCCCTCTATATCTGCCCCCAGTTTCATGTTCCCCATCTCTGCCCACAGTTTCATGCCATTCTCCCCCCCTTTCATCTGCCCCAGTATCATGCCGTTCCCTCTTCATCTGCCCCAGTGTCATGCCATCCCACCCTTCATCTGCCCCAGTGTCATGCCGTTCTCCCCCCCTTCATCTGCCCCAGTGTTATGCCGTTCTCCCCCTTCATCTGCCCCAGTATCATGCCATTCTCCCCCCTTTCATCTGCCCCAGTGTCATGCCGTTTCCCCCCCTTCATTTGCCCCAGTATCATGCCGTTCCCCCCTTCATCTGCCCCAGTATCATGCCGTTCTCCCCCCTTTCATCTGCCCCAGTGTCATGCCATCCCCCCCCTTCATCTGCCCCAGTGTCATGCCGTTCTCCCACTTCATCTGCCCACAGTTTCATGTCCCCCATCTCTTCCCCCAGTTTCATGCCGTCCCCCTTAATCTGCCCCCAGTCTCATGGGCCCCCTACATTATGTTCCCCTCAATGTTTAACACAAAAAAACACTTATACAACACTCCCCCGCTGCTCTCATCTGCAGTCTCACTCACTCACATAGTTGTAGGCGTGATGTGACGTCATCACATCGTGGTTACACATGCAGGAGCGCAGCATTAAAGCAGGAGCTGAGCTATGACAGCTCCTGCTTTAATCGCCTATGTATTCAACTCATCGGCGTCCTTGCACGCCGATGAGTTGAAACCAGGACATACCTCCCGCCGACCCGGACCGTGGGACAGGACACCGAATCCGTGAATGTCCCGCAGAATCCGGGATGGTTTCTGCATGGCGCAGTATAGAGTCAGAGGCACATGGAGGGACAGCAGTGCCCCATACACATGTGATTTGTAAAGTGCTGCAGAATATTATATAAATAAATATTATTACTGTCAATGGGTATCAAAGTGACTGTATAGTTATATGTAGGAATATGGAGATTGAAAGCCAAGCACTAGTAGTAGCAGCTAATATACTGTATACTGTTAACATATGGACACTGATATTAACATCAGAAGCTGGAGTCCGGTGGTAAAGGAGGATTCAGGAGCAGCCATGGCTGAGGAGGATGGAAGAGGGAAGGTGTCTGCTTACATATGCAAATCCAAGAGGAGAATGGGACATAGCCAGGACTGAACCACACAACCCAGAACTACAGGGGGGAAGATCTAAAGTTCTGGAAAATTTCGTTACACTGGCAGTAAACATTGTAATATACTTTATTAACAGATTTCATCATCTCATCTTTCATATGACAGCAGAATCACGGTTCTACATTTTATATTACCCCAGATACAGGAGTTTGAAGTGACTCTCTTCCCTCTGCGTCTGTGTCCTGCACAATACAGACTGAGGGCCCCTTCACACGACGCCATCCTTGGCGATAAATTTGATGCTTCTATAGACATTTCTGTCAAACTTAACACCACTTAACAACACTAAAATCCAAAATAAATATGGTGTATGATGTGTGGATGCATAAAGTCTTGTAGCTTCTCTTATGCTTCACTATGGGCACTTTCTGTTGAGGTTGATATACAGGTCCATGGGAAGATGAATAAGTACCATAAACCTCAATGATCATTTTCTCTTCAGAAAAGTGTTGAAACATTTCAGAACTCAATGACACTTTTTGGTATTGACTGAACAACTTCTTCCCCCTTTCCTCAACATAGGAAAGAAACTTCATTGTAGGTGTATAGGAACACAGTGGTGAGGGAGCCAAGAAAAATAAAATTATCGTTAGGTTTTTGGTTTGGTTAACAGAAATTTACCTCAGAAATGAGTCTGGTTATTCCCTGTGTATACATATTACCACAGAAATTTACTTCAGAAAAGAAATATTGTATACACATTACTACATATGTGCACTTCAGTTTCCCATATCCTGATGTAACGTCTGATAGATTTATATAGGACAGGACTTTAATATACCCAAATCTATTTTATTCTGTCACTTTTATTGTGAAGGGGAAAATGTATCAAAATAAGGAAAAAATAAAATTGTCATGGGTTTTTAGCATAAGTGGTTGGTTTGGTCAAGAGAAATTTACCTCAGAAATGAATGTGATTATTCCCCTTTGTACACATTGCCAGATATTAAAGTTTCACGTCTAGTGTCTGATATATCTATACAGGACAGGACTTTCACGTATCCAAATATAATTTATTCTGTCAGTTTTATTTTGAAAGGGAAAATGTAGTGAAATATGAAAAAATATAATCTTTTGGTTCGTTCACAAATAGATTGTAAATTACCTCATGAATGAATCCTATGTATGAGTTATAAGGCAGTTTGAAGACCTGTGTTCAGAGTAGAAAAAAAGGTCTATGTAAAAACTGTATATATATATATATATATATATAGAGAGAGAGAGAGAGAGAGAGAGAGAGAGAGAGAGAGAGAGAGAGAGATAGATAATAGATAGATAGATAGATAGATAGATAGATAGATAGATAGATGATAGAGTTTTTGTTGCTTTCTTAGTTGCAGATTTGCTATGTTTTTAGAGCCAAAGTCAGACATACATTTGACAAGAATGAAAAATATAAGTCTTTCCTTTATATTACCTAATATTCCTGAATCTAGTTCTGGTTTTCACTAAAAATCTGCACCACAGAAAGCAAAAAAAAACTGAACGTGTGTTTTCAACCTAAAGATTCCATTCATGCATCAAAATAACACTGAAAATAAAATGCTTGAAGTTTTTGGTGTTTTTTTATTTTTACTTTACATATAAAACAAATGTGTTTGATCTAAAAACTCGGTACAGTATTAAAGTCTATGATATTTGCAATAAATCTTATGTGTCTGTCTGGTTTCCTTCCACACTCCAGAGACATACTGATAGGGAAATGTAGACTGTGAGCCCTATATGGGACAGTGCCGGACAATGTCTGTAAAGCGCTGCGGAATATGTTGGTGCTATACAAGTCAGCTAAATAAATAAATAAAATAAATAAATATGGCTAAATAAATCCCAGGCAGCAGATTGCAGATCTCACCAGATTTACCTATATACCTGGATCTGTCTGCAGATTTATAGATTTGATGCTTTGTTTGATGCTTTAGTCATTTTTAGTCATAAAGCCAAGGTAAATCTTTGTATAAAGAGTGAAATATCACCTTAAGGGTCTGTTCACTCAGTGCAGTTGTGTTAGGATTTTTACAGTATTGCAAAAACTACATTGTAAAAACGCACATGAAACTACCACAATTTCACAGCAACCACATTTAGTCATAAAACCTGCACAATTACTTAAAAAAACAGTAAAAATCACAACTAAACCCGTGTGAATACATCTTTAGGTTTCCTATGAACATAGTTTTGTGGGTTTTTTTGCTATGAATTTCATGCACTTTCATAAGCATTTCTAATGCTATTTTTTTTATTGTTCTCACACATTTTTACATGCATTTTTTTTACTTACCAATCCATGGAAAACACATGAAAAAACCCGACAAAAGACGCAGTTTTAGAAGAAAACACAACAAGAACTCAACTGCAACCGAAAATTTGCTGATTTCTTTACGTTCTTGCTTATAGAGCTCTGTACACACATCGTTTGTAGTGTTAGAAATCCATAGGCATCTTTTTTGCAGAAAACCACAACAAAACAAGGCAAAACATGATGACCTCCTCCAGACTATAGGTTTTCCTTGATCCACCATTTTAAGTAAAGTCACATGTTTTGTTAGGTGTGAACAAAGACTACAGGCAACAGAAACCATCTCTGCTGTTTTTTAAACTACTTATGGTCTCAATTTTTAATAACATTTGATCAAAACGTACGACTGTGAACACAATCTTACACGTAAATATTTCATATTTTACAGCAAACGCATCTATTGTGTTTTATGAGCTGCTGAGTAGGATTCATGAAAAAACACTGACAGAATTGTCAAAAATTACACATGGCAAGTATTTTGAAGCCCGGAGACGATGTGGCAGTTGTGGGCATAGCCAATACACAATTTGCAGGGAAGCCTCTTAGATGTGCTGAGACTTCATTTCATGTACAGTACCAGCAAACGAGGGGTTAAGTGTATTCACTGTGGCTATAATACGGTTAGGGTTAGTTAAATACGAATAGAAGTTTCATTCAATGGAAATACAAGTGACAGAACCTGAAGAACTAATTAACGCCTCCTCCACTTCTAGACCAGGCGACCAATCACTGCGATATATATTCAAAGGAAGCTCCACCCCTAAAATTCACTATATCTGTCACAAAATGTCTCCAACAGTCAGTAAAATATTGAACAGCTGTGTGTAAGACAGACATCTCTGCTCACCTAAAGGAACACAGAGGAATCATCATGGGCGACAAATCTCAAAGTAAGTCTTTGGCTTTATGTATCTTACTATGATGTTTAAAGGGACACTCCATAGTCTGTCACTCTGATCTGCAAGGGAGATTTTTGTTTTTGGGTGACTTTTTTTGCACTTTATCTGTTATTCTGCAAATTATCTAAGCTAAGCATTGACGATCATCTTCTTGATGCGAAGACCAAACAACAAAGTTTGTGGGGAGGCTTGTGGAGCATCTGCCTACCTGCCCCTACAGATTATGGGCTGTGCTATATTGGGAGAGATTGGGGTTTGAAGTGACAACTGGAGGGGGAGAATGTCACAACTATAAAGAAACAGCCTGTAAGTGAGGAGACCTTTACTTTGAAGGTCCCAGAAAAGAGGATCAAAGTCCCCCCTAAGTATTATAAGGGAGCCAATAACATGGAAGACCTCCATAGTGTAGAGGGGGTGATGATGGGTTTTTGGGACTGTTGTGCCAGACCATGTGCTTGTAGTGTCTTTGCTCCCATGTGTTTCTTTCCATAAACTTTGCTCCATTGTATCTCTTGCACTTTCCACCATGTGTGTTCCCGATATGCTTTTGGATACCTTGTGGCCACCATTTTTCAGCTCCCAAGTCAGTGGCTTCCATAATGGCTGATGGGAGGTTGAAGTGTGTGTGTGTGTGTGTGTGTGTGTGTGTGTGTGTGTGCATGCGTGCGTGTGCATGGGGAGGCTTCTGCCCATTGTCTTGTGTGCTAAGGATCAAAGACAGCTGCTGGCTTATCACCTGTAGGCAAGCAAGTATATGTATATGTGGACATTTTGATAGTGCTGTATAGAAAGATGTACGCATTTTATTCTATGTATCTTATGTACAGTTACATACTTTAATGTGGTTTGTTCTACAAATTACAACATATTTTTCTTTCTTTTCCTTTCTTACTGTACATACCTGATAGTTCTCCCCATTTACATGCTTGTCCTCATGATCAAGGGTGCCTCTGCCATTACACACTTATTCCATGTCCTATAGATAGGCAATGAATGTTAGGGCTCGTTCACACGGTGTAACGTGCCGCGTGATGTGGCACGTGTATGCCACGTGACCCTTTGCGTGCCGTACACGCTCCCAATCATTTCAATGGGAGCGGGGATCGTATGCACCGCGCTAGTTTGTGGCCATGAATAAATGCACGAATGGTGACCGAGCCCTTAGTAGGAAGATCCCTTTAGAGGACTTTAAACCAAATCCAACTCTTTGCATCCTGCAGTAAGTGTCACTCCGCTGACTCTGGCACCCTGTCTATAGTCCCTACAGTTTGGGAGAAACCAATGCTGTTTCAGCCCTCAATATGCTAATGTATACTGTTAGGTGGGTGGTACTTATCTGTCAAGGACCACCTCCTCACAAGTAGAGCCAGATTCCTATATCAGCTGCTGAACCTAACACCAGCACTGACCACTCAGGAACCTTGGAGGCTAGAGAGAAAAATCCAAGTGTATCCCATATAATGGAGTGGTGCCTATTGAGGGATGCCAAGAGTTGGAGTAAAGGAAGCAATCCTGGGGACATGCAAAACCTTCAAAACCTTATGTTCCTTTATTACTGTATTGCTGACATTTGTGATGTGATCTGTTGTCAATCTAATGTATATGACTCTCTACTCTCCTTTTTGGTCTGATTTGGCCGATAGTATCTATCCATATCCACCCTTTTATTACAAGGGTCCCTAATGTCCCCACAATACCTGTGTGTCGTCTTTTACAGAGTGAATTTTGAGCATAGAATATTTTTTTTAATTTGTTTTTTTGTAATAGCTGAACAACTATTTTTGTAAATTTTAAAAATATCTATATTTTTGGAAATCTAATATAATTTATATTTATAAGGGTGGGTTCACACCAGTGCCCGGTGTTCATTTTGCAGATTTCCGTTTCCTGCCCGAGAAACTAAACAGGAGACTGAAATGGGTTTGCAAAGTGTCTGGCCGTGAGCGCCTTCTGCTGTCTGCAGCAAAACCAATTTTTTTTAAACTGGACACAAAGTCGGACATATAGGTCTTAGTGTCTGGTTAAAAAAAATTGTTTAGCCGCGGAGAGCAGAAGGCGCTCACCAGCGGACACTGAATTCCGGCTTTCCGTCTTCTGCCAACAGAAAACGGAAACCCACAAAATGGAGATCGGGTGGTGGTGTGAACTCGCCCATATATATATATATATATATATATATATATATATATATATATATATATATTAAAAGTGATTTATACTAACCATCCCTATTTTTCCTGCAACATGAAATTAAATATTGCAGGGTTCAGTTCTTTTAGATACTTGCAGACATAGATTGGGCAGAATGGCCCCATACACTCCCAGGAGGCAGCCATTGTGTGGGATGCATTCAACTACTGCTGTGTTTCAGGGGTGAACCATTTGTTTCTGCCGCCTGAGGCAGACATCAGAAAGCCGCCCCCCCCCCCCCAGAGGAGGGGGTGGAGCCGGGGTGTGTGTGTGTGTTTGTCACGCGGAAGAGGTGGGGCCGAGCTGAGGGGGCGGGGCCGAGCGGAGCGGGCGTCTTTAGCAGGCAGAGAGCAGGCACGGAGAGGACCTGCTCTCTGCCTGAGCGTGAGGGGCGGCCACTGGATCCCCAATCCACTGCTCAGTGATTGTGACCATAAGCCAGTCCAGGACAGCTTGTCCTGGACTGGCTTAGGTCAGCAAAAATGCCGCTCTCCCCGGGGCCCTGGAATAGTGCCGCCTGAAGCGGTCGCTTCAGGTCGCCTCATGGGAGGTACGGCGCTGCTGTGTTTACACCTGTCAGGTTTTTGCACATCCCAGTGTGAACAGGTGCTCACTGTGAAGCGATATATATATAATACAAAAAAATGCAGGGCACTCCGCACACAGCACAAGGGCATGGAAAAACCCTAAAGGGCAATACTAGTATAAAAACACCTAATATGCTAAATAATATAGAGTTAATTGGTTATACAGATTTGATCAGATGAAGCCCACCAGCCACGACAAGGCGACCTCATTTAGATGGTAACCTACACTAAATAGACATACCTCTCTTGGACCTGGATAGGTTTACAGTGTGGACCCTACTCACCCTGTGTTCACACTGTAGACCTATCCAGGTCCAAGAGAGGTATGTCTGTTTAGTGTAGGTTCCCATCTAAATGAGGTCGCCTTGTCGTGGCTGGTGGGCTTCATCTGATCAAATTTGTATAAAAAAATTAGCTCTATATTTAGCATATTAGGTGTTTTTATACTAGTATTGCCCTTTAGGGTTTTTCCATGCCCTTGTGCTGTGTGCGGAGTGCCCTGCAATTTTTTTGTGTGTTTGTATATATATATATATATATATATATATATATATAATTCTAATAAATATTATTATTTGATTTTTTTTTTTTAACTTTTCTACCCTAAACTGACCCATCATGTGCAGCACTTAGTAATAACCTTTTCTAATATTTTATTATTATTTAGATGATTATATTACACATAAACATCATAAATGCTATTATATATAGATTTGTACCATTGTTTGACTCCCCTTGTCTTGCATTACAGAATCGGTCAAGAAAGAGGAGGATCAGACTGATCACATAAATAATGAAACTGAAAGAGAAGACACAAGTAATAATCCAGATGAAGGAGAGAGCAGCAAGAATAGTCAACCTGCAGAAAAAGGCAAGAACAACACTGCAACGAAAAGAAAAAGAAAAAATGTTCCAGCAAAAGGTGAAGAATCGGGAAACATTCCGTCAGAAAGAGGAGAAAGCAGCGACGAACAATCACCACCTGAATCACCACCTGAATCACCATCTGCCACAGGGAAGCGCAGAGGAAATCTGCCCAAAGAGGCTGTGAAAGTTCTTTGTGACTGGCTAGGTGAGCACATGCTCAATGCCTATCCTACTGAAGAAGAAAAAGGATTTTTTGTACAACAAACTGGACTGACAAAGACACAGGTAAAATTCTAAAAGTTTTTGTCCTATAACACTTACCATAAATTGCGGGCCGTGCTATATCTCAGGTCACACACACCTTACAGAATTCCAACACTGACCACTAAAAATACATAGTGTATACACTTATTTGTGCTGTCATATAGCAGTTCTGAGTCTTCCTATCAGAAGCCACTTGTTTAGGATGAGGGCTTGTTTTCTGGAGGGATTTCCCTCTCTTTAGCTGTTGGTAGTAAAGGCCATGTTCACATTTTATAATGGTGTGGCAGGAAGCCGATATTTCTACAGCAAATGATTGATCCAAAAGGTTTTGTCACATGACTGTGTTCTTTGCTAATGGTAGGTGATGTTGTGCAGAGGGCGACCTGTTGTACTAATCTTTCCCCAGTGGGGTGGCTAAAAGTGGGGTCGTCTGATCCCTCCTAAAACATACATACTATATAATACATAGATCTTAGCCATAACGAAACAGGCAAATCTAACAAAAACTACAAGTTAATTTGGGTTTATTTATTTCTTTTACTGTTTCCATATGCTTCTATAGAGAGCAGGTAAAAAGTGAATACAAACACAACCCCTAAATAGCTCCACTCTTGTCATCAGCCTGTATCTGGTATTGCAGATTGGCCTCATTACAGTGAATGGAGCTGTGCTGCAATACCAGACAAAACCTAAGGGTAAGAGTGGTGCAATGTGTGTGGGGGGAGATTGAATTTTAATCTGACAACCATTTTAGAGCATGATTAGTTTTTTTGACAGTTGTAAAGCTATAATATTGCTTGGACATGTAATAATATGACTGATTTCTTTTCTCTCTTCGCCTGTAGATTAACAACTGGTTTATCAATGCTCGTCGTAGGATCTTGCCAGGCATGCTCAGTGCGGCTGGAATAGACCCTAATCAAGTCAAAATCCCTCAAAGGGGAAACCGAGCCCCCCAGTCTCCTGATCATGCTCCAAGTACATTGGAAAACTCCACAGGCACCCCCACGCAGAACTCCTCAAGACCACAAGTGGAGCAGACAACCTTGTTGGTTGTTTCCTCTTATCCAACAAGCACAAGATCTGTGATCTACACAATCCCACATCAAATTAAGACTGTTGCACTTCCACCCAATTGCATTATAAGGCAAAATGTGGCCCAAGCCATGAGAAAAGAAGAAGATGGCACATTTTCACAGCAGCCCAAGAAGCGACCTCGCTGCTCAGAAGATGTTGCAGAAACTCCCCCTTCATCCCCCCCATCTACCTTTCCTAATTCATCGATGAGGCTTACTCTGTCTACCTCTTCTCTACCTCCACCTTTCTCTCCTGCTTCCGCTATCCCTCCTCCTTTGGCTAACTCTCCACCTTTGCTTATCACTCCCCCTCGGTCTGTCTCTCCTTCACCATCTTCTGCTCTTGCTGAATCTATCACTCTTCCTCCTGACAGTGAAAATTTCAGCAACTTGGACCTTCTGGCACATGTAGCTACACAGCTCCTGGAGAGAAAACTGTAAAGCTGAGGAGGCCTCTGTCTGGCGCCCATTCCCATTTACTCTAATGTAAAAAAAAAGGAAGATGAATCAAGTTTTTTGCCTTTGTGTTTCTCTTCCATTATATAGTTTTGTTAAAGGGGCTCTATTATTTGGAAATCATGTTTTTTACATAGTGATATGCCTAAATAGCCTTTAATAAAGCTATTCAGGTGCTGCTAGTAGATTTTGAAAATATCTAAATGAGCCAATATGTAAACGAGCCTCTCTGTGCACCCTGGGCGTTCCCCAAGCCATCATGCTCTCCCCTGCGTTATACCTTGTTAACGCCCCCTTCTTTGCTTGTGCTCCTGTGATTCCCTCCTCCTCCGTAGGTGTAACCGCCTCCATTCTCTGTAGCCTCGATCCCTGCGTTTTGAGATATTGGGCATGCGCAGTAACACTCCCTTCTGAGTGTTACTGCACGTGCCCGAGCGCCATTTTCTTGTGAACAATGGTAGAAAGTGCACAAGAAAATGCATGAGAGCAGGGAACTGTAGTGTGAATTTACCCTAAAGTAATTGGTTTTAATTATATTTATTGAACGTTTAGCACTTACTGCTAAATCCATTTATAAAATTGCCAACTGTTTCTACTATTGTTGGGATAGAAAAAAATGGAGCACCTTGATATTAAAGGAGGGGCGGCCATTCTGTGGACCCTTGTAGCATATATGCTGCCGCCTCCCTCTGCACTTTATTGGACATTCTGACCCGGCAATGTTCAGGCCTTTGGAGCAAGTTCTTGCGCAGGGCAATAATACATCCATCTCTGACCTTTCTTGGCATCCATCGCCTACATTGTCGCTTGGTTATTAAAGTGTTTGTTGGGGGAGGGGGGGTTCATATATGCAGCTTCCTTGTAGACACTGCTTACTTACATATATTTGAATGTTTGTTGCCAAATTATTATATCTTTCACTGTTTACTTGGATGATTTTTTTTTTTTTTTTTTTAATATACCTTTGGTTTTTGTTATGACGGTTGGCAGAAATGTCACCACAGTGTTAAAATGTAAAAAAAACAAAAAAACAAACAGTATTATTTTTAACTATGTGTCAAAATACACCCAAAGTCTTTGCTTCAATCAAAATATGAAATTTTCCTGAATAACTGTAGCTGGAGAAATAATAAAAAAAAAATTGCATTATTTTTTATTTATATTTTTTTCAATATATGGATGTGTGGTGTTTTTCTGACTGTACGGTATGCATTTCAGAGAGTGATAGTGTAGTGTGATAGTAGTGTTTTTTTTTGTTTTTTTTTCTCCTCCATATGGCGCTGGCGGTAGGGGTTAGGGAGGGGGCCAGGTTTGGCACCAGAAAGTAAGTAGGTGGGAGGGGGTCCAGATTGCACATTTGCAAAGGGGGGGAGGGTAACCGGGGTCACGGGTGGGTGGTGGTGGGGGAAGGGGTAAGTGTAGGAGGTGACTATAATCTCTAAAGTGGGGGAAGGGGGCTGGGCACGCGAGTGAGGGGTAAGGGGAGAGCCGTGGGGCGCGGGTGGGGGCAAGGGGAGGCCCGGAGGTGCAGCAGCGGGGCTGTAGGGTCCTGGCCCACGATCCTGTGGGAGGGGCCCGCGCCGGCCGCAAGGAAAGGGCCGTGGGGGGCCACGGGGAGAATTGCAGGTTGTTCGCGCAAGGGTGAGGGGACAGCGGACAAAGTTGCGGGTTATAGCTAGTGAAAATATAAATGACAAATCTAAAAATTTTAATTATTTTGGTTTGTATTTTTTATACCTTTTCCAATTGTATGAAATGGTTCCAGATGTGTTAATGTTCATTTTATAATCATCTGAGTCTCCTCCGGTTCTCGGTAAATCTAGATGTGATATTTTATTGTTCTCTACTACTTCAGGTATTTTTAAATGATACCCTGTCTTCTACAGCGGTGGGAAGCCATTTTTCTGTACACCCCTTGTATGGGCAGTTTTTAGCATTTTGCAGTGAGGGGCTGAGAAGTGGCTTTACGCCGGTGGCTGCATCCTCTGTTTCTCATACCAGGTTTGTCTGAACGGACAGGAATCTAGGAGGGAGAAAAGATGAGCTCATGTACACACACACACATATACACATACACACACTAATACACACAATCTGTCAATCGCTGTGTGTGCGCGGAGTAATCAGGACTCTCATTGTCTCTTCAAGGAGTCCTGACATGATTTACTCTACATTGTACTCTGAAATCTTTTTCCAAAACATAAAAACCTATATATATCCCCTACATTAACCCCTTCTGCCCTTATCACACACATACATCTATATATCACAGCTCAATTTTTTCCTGTCATCACCTGAACTTGTCACTTGTTTGATTCACCACTAGATGGAATTTCACAGCTAACTCCTCACAGTATTATATCTTGAACTCTTCTCAAAGGTACATGCTTTGATTTTTCAGTGTTTTTTTTTTCTTGTTTTTTTTTTTTTATTCAATTGGTTTGTAATAAAATACCTGTAAACTTGAATATTCTTCTGTCTTTATTGTACAAAAACCTTATCATTTACACCACTACATTCCTATAAGCCTCCTACACTACTATCCTACTATAAATACATTTTCTGTTCCATCACTCCATCAATAACTATATTCTATATATAGAGTGAAAAACTTTATTGGGGTTTGCATATTTGTGACCTTATTCTTAGGAAAGGTGATCACTATGTAATTATGGGAATCTGACAGCTGGAACTCCCGCAAATCAGCTGACCAAATAGGTCATGGCAATGTGTAATGTAAGGCTTCTGGGCCACAATGCAAATTATTTGATACGGCCCCACTATGTATTATCTATAATACTGGTGCTTAAAGAGGACCTTTCATGGTCTGGGGCACAGGCAGTTCTATATACTGCTGGAAAGCCAACAGTGCGCTGAATTCAGCGCACTGTTGGCTTTCCCTATCTGTGCCCCAGGTAAAGAGCTATCGGTGCCGGTACCGTAGCTCTTTAAAGTCAGAAGGGCGTTCCTGACAGTCAGTCAGGTATGTCCTTCTTCACAGCAGCGCCTATCGCGCTGTACAGTGTGAGCGGGGAGGAACGCCCCCTCCCCTCCTGATAATACTTGTCTATGGACGAGCACTGTGAGCAGAGGGAGGGAGCGTTCCTCCCCGCTCACACTGTACAGCGCTATTGGTGCTGCTGTGGAGAAGGACGTACCTGACTGACTGTCAGGAACGCCCTTCTGACTGTAAAGAGCTATGGTACCGGGACCGCTAGCTCTTTACCCAGGGCACAGATCGGGAAAGCTGACACTGAGCTGAATTCAGTGCACTGTCGGCTTTCCAGCAGTATATAGAACTGCCTGTGCCCCGGACCATGAAAGGTCCTCTTTAAATTTTAGAGTGGCCTTTTGGGTCCCCTTAGGCACCAGGGCCCTATAGTGATTGCTACCTCTACACTCCTTATATCATGACATTTATAAACTTCACGGCCTCCTCCCTGTGTCCATGACATCAGCTTCTAGGGGTGAGTGAATCGATTCTGCAGAAGTGGCATTCGATCTGAATTTCAGGGAATCTTTGTGTTGCCGAGAATCAGGATTTCTTCACTCTTCGATGCATTAAATCACATTTTTTTAAATAAAATGGCCGCTGCACATGTTAAGAAAAGGGGCACTCTGGGAAAGCCAAGTGTGTAGTGAAGCAGCAACCAGCCGCCCCTGTGATGTCACAGCCCTATAAAAACCGGCGGCCATTTTAGGTACAGTCATTTCACACCACTCTTACAGCAGAGATAGACATCAGCAGAGACAGACATCAGCAGAGACAGACATCAGCAGGAGCTTGAGATAGTGATAGGAAATGGATAGAAGTTCCGGGAAAGAGAATTACAAGTGTAGGGAACGTATAGGGAGGAAATCAAACAAGAATATGAGGTGGTTGTGGCATCATTAACAGAAAGAATCCTAATATACATTGCAGCGCTCACTGCTATTATACTGCTGCTCATTACTCATACCTGTGTGTTCAAGGTGAAACAACAAACCTGTTACATTGCAGTACAGCAAAAAACTGAATGATCATCCAGGGGCTTATTATCTTCAAGGTAGAAAATTACATTCCTTTTTGCCTTGTATTAACTTGCAATTACATTTTTTTGAATTAACAGTATGTCAGACAGAGAAGCAGCAGGCCATGCACAGGGGAGGGTCACAGGACTAAATGTTTCTGGCGCAGGCACAGGTCGCAGCAGAGTAAGGGGACGTGGCAACAGGGGCCACTTAGAGAGGCCTGAGGTCCTAGTGTCAAGTATCATGTCTTGACCAGCAACCCAATGGTTGTAGACTGGTTGACTAGGTTATCCACTTAATCCCAAGTAACATCAGACACCCCCAGCGAAGAGTCCTGTACCCTCACGTGTCCTCAACCTGCCTCTGTAATTTTCTGTTCCCTCAGTTAGAGAAATACTTTATGCTGTGGGCTCAGAGCCGCTATACAATGAGGATGACCTACTACGGAACAGTCAGCAGCTAGTGCCCAGCCAAGATCTAGAAGAGACATCCACCGCTAACCTATGATAGGCGGGCAAGTAGTCATGAAGAGTTTGTGGTAGGAGTTGTAGTTGCAAGCTGTGAAGTTCCTGGCACAGAGGAGAACATGAGTGACCTGCAGACATTAATGGACAACGATGTAGCAGATCGTAATTAGGTGATGAAGGGTCTTCATCGTCATTGGAAGAAGAGGGTGGCAGCTTAAACATAAGGCGGCGGCGGGGTCAGCAGGGTGTCAGAAGTAGGAGGTCAGGTGCCAAACGGGCCTGGAATAGACCACTCGCTTTGCAGCAGCCTACCTGCCCAGAAAGCAGTGATGCAGGGGTTCGTGGAGGCTGTGATTGTAGCATTCAGTTAGTGCGGAGTGTGTGGCAGTGTTTTGTTAAAAAGCAGGGGAGGTGAACATGGCCATATATGTTCAATCTGTGGGCAGAATGTAAAGCATTGCCAGGGTACCAATGTTGGCATCACAGACCTGCATCCACATATGCAGCGGCACCATAAAAGAGCTGAGAGAGCTGTGAGTCCAATATGGTGGTCCAGCCTGCCGCAGGAACCTTTGTAATTACCCAGTGGCACGCACCCCATTTCAGGCAGTCAAGGTTCCATTACCTCAGCCGAAGGAAGCTGTGTGTCCTTCTAGTCAGTTATTGTGTCAGCAATCGATCAGAGAATCTATATTTGAGAGACAACAGTATGCATGAACTCCAACAGTGCAGAAGCTGAACGTGCTCCTGTCCCAGTTACTGGTGCTGCAGTCATTCCCTCTCCAATTGATGGACTCTGCACCTTTCAGAGAACTGATGGCTTATATTGAGCTGGGGTGGAAAGTCCCAAGCCGTCATTTCTTCATTTTCTTTCGTCATTTCAGAAGGTAGGCCAGTCCTTGAACCAGTTGGTGTCTGCTAAAGTCTACATCGGTGCTGACGTATGGAGCTGTAACTACGATCAAGGACGATATATGTCATTTATGGCCCCCTGGGTAAATGTGTTGCCTGCCCAGACACACCAGCAACTTGGACAGGTGACGCAGCTTCTGCCTCCACGTTCTAATGTCATTGGTACTGAAATGTCTGCCTCATCCTCCACTGCATCGTCCACCTCTACTGCAGGCACAACTCCCATTGCTCCTCCAGCATACCACATGTGCAGAGCACAGCAGTATCATGCTGTTCTACACCTCGTTTGCCTGGGCGAATGAATTTACTCACGGAAGGAACTCCTTTGTAGTCTAAATCAAGAAATCGAATCCTTGCTTTCTCCAAGAGAACTTAAAATCAGAACCATGGTAACCGACAACTGGAAAAAATGGTGTTGTCCAGCAGGTAATGCCATACTTAGGGTGCATTCACACTGAGTAAACGCTAGCTTATTCTGAACGTAAAACACGTTCAGAATAAGCGGCGTCTAAAGCAGCTCCATTCATTTCTATGGGAGCCGGGATACGAGCGCTCCCCATAGAAATGAATGGGCTGCTTCTTTTACTCCGTGCAGTCCCATTGAAGTGAATGGGGAGTGCCGGCGTGTACGCTCCTGCATGAGCAGAGCTTGCCGTATACGCCGGCACTCCCCATTCACTTCAATGGGACTGCACGGAGTGAAAGAAGCAGCCCATTCATTTCTATGGGGAGCGCTCGTATCCCGGCTCCCATAGAAATGAATGGAGCTGCTTTAGACGCCGCTTATTCTGAACGTGTTTTACGTTCAGAATAAGCTAGCGTTTACTCAGTGTGAATGCACCCTTAGAGTGCACCCTGCCACCCATTATCGAAAATACGCTGGACTCCTGGGCAGCCAAATTGGATTTGTGGCCGAAACTGGCCAAGTTTGCCCTGGAAAAGCTGTATTGCCCAGCCAGTAGTATGTCATCAGAGCAGGTATTTAGTGCAGTGTGGGCCATAGTTATTCTAAGGAGAACTCGCCTGTCCACCCAAGATTTGGATAGACTCACATTTGCAAAGATGGATCAGGTGTGGATCAGTCAGGCTTTCCACCCACCAATGCTTGATGCAACAGATTAAATATTCCATGCTGCCTCACCACACTCTGCCAGTGGGTCACTGTATGGCCTCCTAAGGCTGTTGCTACCACCACATTAAATCAACTTGCGGCTCTGTGGCCTACTCATACTGCTGCCACCTCTGCACTGTGCCACTGAATGACTGTATGGGCTCCTCATGCTTATTCCACCTCTTTATTCTGCCACTGGGTCACTGTATAGCCTCCTAAGACTGTTGCTACCTCCACATTATACCACCTTGCCACTGTGTGATTTACTCATGCTGCTGCCACTTCCGCTCTCTGCCATTAGCTGACTGTATGGGCTCCTCACGCTGCTCTAAACTCTGCACTCTGCCACTGGGTCACTGTATGATCTCCTAATGCTGATGAAACCTATTCATTCTGCCACTGGGTAACTATATGGCCTCCTAAGGCTGTTTTACCTCCACATTATATCAACTTGCCACTTCGTGGCTTACTTACGCTGCTGCCACCTCTACACTCTGTCACTGGGTGACTGTATGTGCTCCTCAAGCTGCTTTACCTTCTGCACTCTACCACTGGCTTACTGTATGGTCTCATAAGGCTTCTGCAATCTCCACACTCTTTACACTGGGTCACTGTATGGTTTCATAAGGCTATTGTAATCTCCACACTCTGTCACTGGGTCATTGTATAGCCTCCTCACGCTGCTGCCACCTCTACACTCTGCCACTGGGTCACTGTATGGTCTCATAAGGCTTCTGCAATCTCTATACTCTGCCACTGTGTCATTGTTTTGCCTCATAAGGCCCTGTTCCCACAGAATAACACACCGCTCATTCTAACACGTAAACACGTGTTGAGTGATTGCTTTAAAACAGATCCCATTGAATTCAATGGGTGTCGTCTTACACGTGCTACACATTGAAAACAATGGGAGGATTTTTAACCCATTGATTTCAATGTGTAGCATGCGTAAGACGGCACCCATTGAGGTCAATGGGATCTGTTTTGAAGCGATCACACTGACAGGTGTTTATGTGTCAGAATAAGTGGCATGTTACTCCATGGGAACGGGGCCTAAGGCTACTGCAATCTTCACACTCTGCCACTGGGTCATTGTATGGCCACATAAGGTTGCTCTAACTTCCACAATCTAACATTGGGTAACTCTATGGCCTCCTCACACTACTGCATTCTCTTCACTTTGCCACTTAGTTACTGTATGCTGCTGCAATCACCATATTCACTGTATGGCCTTCTTACACTGCCTCAACCTCCACATTCTATCAGTGGGTTACTGTATGGCCTAATAAGGCTGCTTCAACCTCCACACTCTGCCATTGGGTCACTGTATGGCCTTGTCACGCTGCTGCCACCTCCACACTCTGCCACTGGGTCACTGTATGGCCTTCTTACGCTGCTGACACCTCCTCACTCCACCACTGGCTCACTGTATGGCCTCATAAGGCTGCTGCAAACTCCACACTCTGTCACTGGGTCACTGTATGGCCTTCTTACACTGCTGACACCTCCTCACTCCGCCACTGGGTAACTGTTTGGCCTATTAAGGCTGTTGCTACCCCAATATAATATAAACTTGCCACTTTGTGGACTACTCACACTGCTGCCACCTCCACACTTTACTACTGGGTCACTGTATGGCCTCTATATGCTGCTGCAACTTCCACACTCTACCACTGGGTCACTATATGGCCTCCTCATGCTGCTACCACCTCCACACTCTGCCACTGGGTCACTGTTTTGCCTCATATAGCTGATTCAACCTCCACACTCACTGTATGGTCTCATAAGGCTGCTGCAATCTCCATACTCTACCACTGGGACACTTTATGGCCTTCTCTCTCTTCCTCAACTGCACACTCTACCACTGGTTTATACAAAAAAAGAAAAACATGGCCCGCACATCCCAATCTTATACATTGATCTAGTAGTGCTTCTCAGCAAATTCTACAATACTGAACATGAGGTTCTTAGTATACATATTGATCAAGGTGTATAAGCCCACTAGCCACTTCACGGCGACCTCTTTATAGTGGGTCCCTACTCTACTGGGTGTGGTGCCGCACAGCGACCGCCACAACCACAACACGGCGCCCACAGGGCGAGCGACCCAGCGGTCCGGCAACACCCCTGCCACCAGACCAAGCCCCCAGGGCTCCGGGCCGCGCCGCCCCATGGGCACCGCACCACAGAAGCAGCAGACACCACGCAACACCACACCATGTGAACAGATCTCAAAAATTCACCTTACCATATTGCCCCAGTCAGAGGACTGAGAGCTAGTAGGTGGGTCCCTTTTTGCAGTCTCCTGCTAATTAAAAACACCTGGGCAAAATGGGGGGAGTGCTGGTACCATGGCAAAACAAAAAAAATGGTGAAGGAAGAAACTTACCGGAAATATACAAAAAAAGAAAAACATGGCCCGCACATCCCAATCTTATACATTGATCTAGTAGTGCTTCTCAGCAAATTCTACAATACTGAACATGAGGTTCTTAGTATACATATTGATCAAGGTGTATAAGCCCACTAGCCACTTCACGGCGACCTCTTTATAGTGGGTCCCTACTCTACTGGGTGTGGTGCCGCACAGCGACCGCCACAACCGCAACACGGCGCCCACAGGGCGAGCGACCCAGCGGTCCGGCAACACCCCTGCCACCAGACCAAGCCCCCAGGGCTCCGGGCCGCGCCGCCCCATGGGCACCGCACCACAGAAGCAGCAGACACCACGCAACACCACACCATGTGAAAAGATCTCAAAAATTCACCTTACCATATTGCCCCAGTCAGAGGACTGAGAGCTAGTAGGTGGGTCCCTTTTTGCAGTCTCCTGCTAATTAAAAACACCTGGGCAAAATGGGGGGAGTGCTGGTACCATGGCAAAACAAAAAAAATGGTGAAGGAAGAAACTTACCGGAAATATACAAAAAAAGAAAAACATGGCCCGCACATCCCAATCTTATACATTGATCTAGTAGTGCTTCTCAGCAAATTCTACAATACTGAACATGAGGTTCTTAGTATACATATTGATCAAGGTGTATAAGCCCACTAGCCACTTCACGGCGACCTCTTTATAGTGGGTCCCTACTCTACTGGGTGTGGTGCCGCACAGCGACCGCCACAACCGCAACACGGCGCCCACAGGGCGAGCGACCCAGCGGTCCGGCAACACCCCTGCCACCAGACCAAGCCCCCAGGGCTCCGGGCTGCGCCGCCCCATGGGCACCGCACCACAGAAGCAGCAGACACCACGCAACACCGCTGGGTCGCTCGCCCTGTGGGCGCCGTGTTGCGGTTGTGGCGGTCGCTGTGCGGCACCACACCCAGTAGAGTAGGGACCCACTATAAAGAGGTCGCCGTGAAGTGGCTAGTGGGCTTATACACCTTGATCAATATGTATACTAAGAACCTCATGTTCAGTATTGTAGAATTTGCTGAGAAGCACTACTAGATCAATGTATAAGATTGGGATGTGCGGGCCATGTTTTTCTCTTTTTGTATACTACCACTGGTTTGTTGTATGGCCTCATAAGGCTGCTTTATCCTCCACACTCCTCCATTGGGTCACTGTACCCCCTCCTCACGCTGCTGCTACCTCTCTACTCGGCCACTGTGTCACTGTTTTGCCTCATAAGGCTGCTACAATCTCCACACTCTGCCCCTGGGTCACTGTATGGCCACATAAGGCTGCTCTAAACTCCACACTTTGCCATTGGGTAACTGTATGGCCTCCTAACACTGCTGCAATCTCCTCACTCTGCCACTTGGTTACTATATGGCCTCAGAGGGTTCCTGCAACCTCCACACTCTCCCACTGGGTTATTGTATGACCTCCTTATGCTGCTGCAACCTCCACACTCTGCCACTGGGTTGCTGTATGGCCTCCTCACGCTGCTGCAATCTCCTTTCTCTGTCACTTGGTTACTGTATGGCCTCCTAAGGCTGCTGTAAACTCTACACTCTGCCACTGGATCAGGGTATGATCGACTCTTGTTACTATCACTTCTACGCCCTGCCACTGGGTGACTGTATGGCTTTCTCACGCTACTGACACCTCCACTCTCTGCCACAGGATGACTCTATGTGCTCCACACACTGCTGACACCTTCGCTTCTGCAATCTCCATACTCTGCCACTGTGTCATTGTTTTGCCTCATAAGGCCCTGTTCCCACAGAATAACACACCGCTCATTCTAACACGTAAACACGTGTTGAGTGATCGCTTTAAAACAGATCCCATTGAATTCAATGGGTGCCGTCTTACACGTGCTACACATTGAAAACAATGGGAGGATTTTTAACCCATTGATTTCAATGTGTAGCATGCGTAAGACGGCACCCATTGAGGTCAATGGGATCTGTTTTGAAGCGATCACACTGACACGTGTTTATGTGTCAGAATAAGCGGCATGTTACTCCGTGGGAACGGGGCCTAAGGCTACTGCAATCTTCACACTCTGCCACTGGGTCATTGTATGGCCACATAAGGTTGCTCTAACTTCCACAATCTAACATTGGGTAACTCTATGGCCTCCTCACACTACTGCATTCTCTTCACTTTGCCACTTAGTTACTGTATGCTGCTGCAATCACCATATTCACTGTATGGCCTTCTTACACTGCCTCAACCTCCACATTCTATCAGTGGGTTACTGTATGGCCTAATAAGGCTGCTTCAACCTCCACACTCTGCCATTGGGTCACTGTATGGCCTCTTCATGCTGCTGCAACTTCCACCCTTAGCCACTGGGTTACTGTATGGCCTCATAAGGCTGCTTTAACTTTCACACTCTGCCACTGGGTCACTATATGGCCTCCTCATGCTGCTGCCACCTCCACACTCTGCCACTGGGTCACTGTTTTGCCTCATATGGCTGATTCAACCTCCACACTCACTGTATGGTCTCATAAGGCTGCTGCAATCTCCATACTCTACCACTGGGACACTTTATGGCCTTCTCTCTCTTCCTCAACTGCACACTCTACCACTGGTTTGTTGTATGGCCTCATAAGGCTGTTTTATCCTCCACACTCCTCCATTGGGTCACTGTACCCCCTCCTCACGCTGCTGCTACCTCTCTACTCGGCCACTGTGTCACTGTTTTGCCTCATAAGGCTGCTACAATCTCCACACTCTGCCCCTGGGTCACTGTATGGCCACATAAGGCTGCTCTAAACTCCACACTTTGCCATTGGGTAACTGTATGGCCTCCTAACACTGCTGCAATCTCCTCACTCTGCCACTTGGTTACTATATGGCCTCAGAGGGTTCCTGCAACCTCCACACTCTCCCACTGGGTTATTGTATGACCTCCTTATGCTGCTGCAACCTCCACACTCTGCCACTGGGTTGCTGTATGGCCTCCTCACGCTGCTGCAATCTCCTTTCTCTGTCACTTGGTTACTGTATGGCCTCCTAAGGCTGCTGTAAACTCTACACTCTGCCACTGGATCAGGGTATGATCGACTCTTGTTACTATCACTTCTACGCCCTGCCACTGGGTGACTGTATGGCTTTCTCACACTACTGACACCTCCACTCTCTGCCACAGGATGACTCTATGTGCTCCACACACTGCTGACACCTCCGCACTCCGCCACTGGGTCACTGTATGGGTGGTCAACAGTACGGACACAATATTGTACACCACTATACAGACTCTCTGTAGCCAGGAAATAGCTTTTTTTAATGTTATTTGCTGTGAATTAATTCAGAAAGAATCCAATCTTTTTGGGAAATCTGGGGAAGTGGCCAAAACTAATTTTTCTAAATTTAGCATATATCTATCAGCTTAATCTGGCACATGATATAGCAGCAAAGTCCTAGCCAGGTGAATGGGGTTAGGCTACAAACTAAGCACAAACTTTTTTCTACGTATATACGACACTGTGCTCACCCAAGCACTTTGGCCTCTTTAACCAACTGATTATTGGCAGTCCTAGGTGTCAGACCCTACTTATGACTTATTGATGACCTATCTAATGGATAAGTTATCAATATATAGTCCCAGAAACTCTGTAGGCTGGGGACCCAGGTTATGTATAAGCCGCAGTTTGCCTACAGTGGAAATTTCTGCGGAAAAAAAGCTGTGTTTTACATTCATAGCAAAGTGGATGGGATTTGCTAGAATGTGAAATATAGAAAAAAAATTACATTTGTAAAACACACACGCACACACGCACATATATATATTAGAGATGAGCGAATAAAAGCTGCTGAAGTGGAATTTGGTCTGAATTTCAGAAAATATTCGATTTGCATCGAATCTGAATTTCCTCATACTTCATGGCATGTGATGGCAAACCTATGGCGATCGTTTCTTTCAGCTGTGTGTAGGCCGCAGTCTGACTGCAGAGTGTATCCTCTGCCCCAACGCAGGCATGATGACATAAGTTATCAGTGCCTGCATTCAAAAGGAGGACACCCGGTTGCTCTTCATGGGACATAATAATAATAATAATAATAATAATAATAATAATAATAATAATAATAATTTTTTTTATTTATATAGCACCAACATGTTAATGACAACGCAGTGCCTACTTTGATCAAAGATGATAAGTGGTGATCAGTCAGCCTTGTTCTCTGAGAAGATTTTGTTAGTTTCATAAAAGAAAATTATCTGTTTACATATACACCCTTCATCTGCCCCCAGTTTCATGTCCCCCCTCCATCTCTGCCCCCAGTTTCATGTCCCCTCCATCTCTGCCCCCAGATTCATGTCCTCTCCATCTCTGCCCCCAGATTCATGTCTCCCCATCTCTGACCCCCAGATTCATATCCACCATTTCTGCCCCCCAGATTCATGCCCCCCCATATCTGCCCCCATATTCATGTCCCCCCTCCATCTGTGCCCCCATATTCATGTCCCCCTTCATTTCTGCCCCAAGATTCATGTCCCCCCTCCATCTCTGCCCCAGATTCATGTCCCTCCATCTCTGCCCCAGATTCATGTCCCTCCATCTCTGCCCCCAGATTCATGTCCCTCCATCTCTGCCCCAGATTCATGTCCCTCCATCTCTGCCCCCAGATTCATGTCCCTCCATCTCTGCCCCCAGATTCATGTCCCTCCTTTGCTGCCCCCAGATTCATGTCCCTCCATTTCTGCCCCCAGATTCATGTCCCTCCATCTCTGCCCCCAGATTCATGTCCCTCCATCTCCGCCCCCAGATTCATGTACCTCCATCTCTGCCCCCAGATTCATGTCCCTCCATCTCTGCCCCCAGATTCATGTCCCTCCATCTCTGCCCCCAGATTCATGTCCCTCCATCTCTGCCCCAAGATTCATGCCCCCCATCTCTGCCCCCAGATTCATGTCCTCTCCATCTCTGCGCCCAGTGTCAGGCCGTCCCCTCCTTCATCTGCCCCCAGTTTCATGTTCCACCTCTATGTGTACACACATTAAACTTACCTTCTCCGACGACTCCGAGTCCTCACTCCCCCGCCGCACTCTCTCTCTCTCTCGTGCGCTAACAGTTGTTGACACGATGTGACATCATCACGTAACATCACGTCTGCACAGCGAGTAGCAGCGTGAGTTTTGTACATCTGTGGCCAGCACAAAAGTCCCAAACTATGTCTCTAAACTTTAGAGACAAAGTTTGAGACTTTTGTGCGGGCCACAGATATGCCTGTAAAGGGCCGCATGCGGCCCGAGGGCGCATGTTTGACATGCCTGCTGTGGAGCATATAATACTGTGTTGGGGGATCAACTGTGGAGCATATAATAATAATAATAATAATAATAATAATAATAATAATAATAATAATATAATAATGTTTCAGGAGGGCCTGCTGTTGAGCATATAATATTGTGTGAGGGGGCCTACTGTGGAGCATACATATACTGTATATACTCGAGTATAAGCCAAGTTTTTCAGCACAGTTTTTGGGGACCCAAAGTGGAGCATATAATACTGTCTGGGGGCCATTGTGGAGAATCTAATACTGTGTGAGGCCACTGCAGGGCAGATTGTACTGTGTGGGGGCTACTGCCGGGCAGATTGTACTGTGTGGGGGCTACTGCTGGGCAGATTACATTGTGTGAGGTCCCTTCACTATTTATATCACACAATTAGTACAGGCTGTAATAACATTACACGGACACTATAAAACAAATCCTGTGTGATGTTAATAGTGAACATTAATTGTTCAAACATACCAAATACAGTACAAAGTTGTTTTACGTCATTGACTGCTCTGTAAAACTCTATTCACACGACTGTAATTTGTGAGTTTGAAACTATCGGTGTCCTGAATTTCACATTTTGACGTTGCAAATGGTTCTTATGAGAAGACACATGTCAAACATAAGATCCAAACCTTGTATGTCAAACAATGGAAGTTATAACGGAAGGGAAGGGTTAAACGAATGGAGAGGGTTAATGTCTAGAGATGAGCGAACACTATTCGAAACAGCCGTTTCAAATAGCACGCTCCCATAGAAATGAATGGATGTAGCCGGCACGCGGGGGGTTAAATGGCCAGTCTCCATGTCGGCTGCTTTCATTCACTTCTATGGGAGCTTACTATTCGAAGCTGTTTCGAATAATGTTTGCTCATCTCTATTCATGTCTTTCCTCAAGGTACCTGCTCTACTTCTTTCAGTGAAGCCTTTTATTGTAATTCAGATGGTAACAAATGGGCCTCATCCTATTATGCTCCTTCCTGAATGACGGCCTGCTGTTATCTACAGTTGGTTATTTGCAAGACTAAAGCCTTTGGCTGCAGTCTGAGGAATACTTGACCAACAGCTATCTCATCCCATCCCCAAACACAGGCTCTTTGGTGCATGTATACTGAAAAGGAAGAGAAGAGATGGGACGGCACTTGTAAGACATTTATGACATGTCCTGTGGATACTGTATGAGATGCCGCAGTCACAACCTGTATCCATGTTACCAGAAGGAGTGTCAGAATTTGGTTGACATTGTGATAGAATTTGTGAAGTGATACATAAAGTCTTGTGACTTGTAAACTGTAGTGCAGGTATCAAGATACAGAAAGTCCTATAAAATGGTGACTGAATGGCCGCCTCATATTGTACCAGTGTAAATAGCAGAGAAGCTGCAGAGCTGTCATTCATGGCAGTGTCTTATGCTTCACTATAGGCACTTTCTGTTGAGGTTGATATACAGGTCCATGGGAAGATGAATAAGTACCATAAACCTCAATGATTATTTTCTCTTCAGAAAAGTGTTGAGAAATTTCAGAACTCAATGACACTTTTTGGTATTGACTGAACAACCTCTTCTCCCTTTCCTCAACATAGGAAAGAAACTTCATTGTAGGTGTATAGGAACACAGTGGTGAGGGAGCCAAGAGAAAAATAAAATTATCGTTAGGTTTTTGGTTTGGTTAACAGAAATTAAAGTCACTGGTTTCTGAATAATGTCTCTTCTAAGTAGGCATGGTTCACTGACTGAAAATTACCGTACTAGAAGAATTGATAGCTAAAACTTCACTTTTAATATTATAATTTGAAAAATATTGTTGTAATAAAATAAATTGAGTCACCTGATCCGGTCACTGTGCCTATTGGTAATGTATACCGTATAACCCACACATAAACAGGAGGGAAAGAAGGAGGGAGGATGAGAAAATGAAAGGGAACGTTCTATAATATCCCTCAAAGCTAGAACCTGCAGAACATGTCACTAACTACTCGGCTATGGTCAGTGAATATTGCTTCAAAGCGCCCCCTAATGGTCGGACCACAACTGGGCCCCCCTCACCCATGGGCTTGTATTCAGGAGCATGACAGTTAGTCAGCTTCATGTCTTTTACTACTACTAAGCTATTGGTCTTGTGCTACTCCTAGGATTACAACAGGATCACCAGACCACATTGGTGCCACATCAGGTCAGTAGCCTCGGGTGAGGGGGTCCAGTTGTGGTCCGACCATTAGGGGGCGCTTTGAAGAAATATTCACTGACCATAGCCGAGTAGTTAGTGACATGTTCTGCAGGTTCTAGCTTTGAGGGATATTATAGAACGTTCCCTTTCATTTTCTTATCCCCCCTCCTTCTTTCCCTCCTGTTTATGTGTGGGTTATACGGTATACATTACCAATAGGCACATGTCCACTCATTCTTTGAATGGGATTGATTGAGTCAAACAACTTAGTGACCGGATCAGGTGACCCAATTTATTTTATTACAACAATATTTTAAAAATTATAATGTTAACAGAAATTTACCTCAGAAATGAGTCTGGTTATTCCCTGTGTATACATATTACCACAGAAATTTACCTCAGAAATGAAATATTGTATACACATTACTACATATGTGCACTTCAGTTTCCCATATCCTGATGTAACGTCTGATAGATTTATATAGGACAGGACTTTAACATCCCCAAATCTATTTTATTCTCTCACTTTTATTGTAATGGGGAAAATGTATCAAAATGAGAAAAAAATAAAATTGTCATGGCATAAGTGGTTGGTGTGGTCAAGAGAAATTTACCTCAGAAATGAATGTGATTATTCCCCTTTGTACACATTGGCAGATATTAAAGTTTCATGTTTAGTGTCTGATATATCTATACAGGACAGGACTTTCATGTATCCAAATATAATTTATTCTGTCAGTTTTATTTTGAAAGGGAAAATGTAGTGAAATATGAAAAAATATAATCTTTTGGTTCGTTCACAAATAGATGTAAATTACCTCATGAATGAATCCTATGTATGAGTTATAAGGCAGTTTGAAGACCTGTGTTCAGAGTAGAAAAAAAGGTCTAAGTAAAAGCTGGATATATATAGAGAGATGATAGATAGATAGATAGATAGATAGATAGATAGATAGATGATAGATAGATATAGAAATAGATAGATATAGAGATAGATAGAGAGATAGATAGATAGATAGATAGATAGATAGATAGATAGATAGATAGATAGATAGATAAGAAGTGGAAAAAATGGCAGCACTCCAACATTTAGAAAAAGTGTGGGTTTATTCCAGGCAGCGACGTTTCGGTTCTTATCCGAACCCTTTTCAAGCAAAGAAGTGAGGAAAACCACCAGTTTAAATCACAACCACATCATATGGTGCATAATTGCAATTAATTACTCAGCATGTGGAAACAATGTATCACAACATCAAAACACACTTAGGGGGCATTCACACTACGTAACGCCAGCGTGTATCACAGCCGTACACGCCGGCGTTATAGCAGGGCTGCCGAACACTTCCCATTCATTTCTTTGGGAGCCGGCATGCGAGCGCTCCCCATAGAAATGAATGGGCTGCTTCTTTCACTGCGAGCAGTCCCATTGAAGTGAATGGGAAGTGCCGGCGTATACGGCAAGCTCTGCTCATGCCGAGCCGTACACTCCAGCACTTCCCATTCACTTCAATGGAACTGCTCGCAGTGAAAGAAGCAGCCCATTTTTTTCTATGGGGAGCGCTCGTATGCCGGCTCCCATAGAAATGAATAGAGCTGCTTTATACGCCGCTTATTCTGAACGTGTTTTACGTTCAGAATAAGCTTCAGTATACGTAGTGTGAATGCCCCCTTAGGTGGAGTGAAAGATACAGTGTAACAAAGTGCTATAAATATACGATGATCTAGTAACATTTTTCAGATCAATACAAAGTGACACATATATGTAAAAAAAAATAAAAAATCACACCATATAAAAATATTTATAGATATGAGGAGGAGGAACATCCACTTACTTTCACTAGTACCATGGGCATTTATTCATACATCGCAGTGTCCACGAAACGTCGCTGCTTGGAATAAACCCACACTTTTTCTAACTGTTGGAGTGCTGCCATTTTTTCCACTTCTTATGTAAAGTTGAAGATTAGCCATCTTCTAGTTCGGCTTTGCACCCAGTTTGTATGCTGTGCTGATTCTGCATTTTTTTCTACAATTTTTTTCTGCTAGATAGATGGATGATAGAGTTTTTGTTGCTTTCTTAGTTGCAGATTTGCCATGTTTTTCGAGCCGAAGTCAGACATAGATTTGACAAGAACAAAAAATATAAGTCCTTCCTTTATATTACCTAATTTTCCTGCATCTAGTTCTGGTTTTCACTAAAAATCTGCACCACAGAAAGCAACAAAAACTGAACGTGTGTTTTCAACCTAAAGATTCCATTCATGCATCAAAATAACATTGAAAAAAAAATGCTTGAAGTTTTTGGTGTTTTTTATTTTTACTTTACATATAAAACTAATGTGTTTGATCTAAAAACTCGGTACAGTATTAAAATCTATGATATTTGCAATAAATCTTATATGTCTGTCTGGTTTCCTTCCACACTCCAGAGACGTACTGATAGGGAAATGTAGACTGTGAGCCCTATATGGGACAGTGCCGGACAATGTTTGTAAAGCGCTGCGGAATATGTTGGTGCTATACAAGTCACCTAAATAAATAAATAAATAAATAAATCACAACTAAACCCGTGTGAATACATCTTTAGGTTTCCTACCAACATAGTTTTGTGGCTTTTTTGCCAATGTATTTCATGCACTTTTATAAGCATTTCTAATGCTATTTTTTTTTTCTCACACATTTTTACATGCATTTTGTTTTACCTACCAATCCATGGAAAATGCCTATAAAAACCTGACAAAAGCATGCGGTTTTGAAGGGAAAAAAAATAACAAAACTCGACAGCAACCGGAAATTCGCTATGATTTCTTTACTTTCTTGCCTATAGAGCTCTGTACACACATAGTTTGTAGTATTAGAAATAAATAGGCATTTTTTTTTTTAGAAAAACACAACAAAATAATGCAAAACATTTATGTTTGCTTGGATCCACCATTTTAGATCTAAAGTCACATGTTTTAAGTGTATTCACTGTGACTATAATAGGATTAATTAAATATGAATAGAAGATTCATTCTCTGGACAACAAGGTACAGAAACCTGAGGACAACCTATTAACACCCCGCCCTCTTCTAGATGGGGCGACCAATCACTGCAATGGATTCAAATGCAGCTCCGCCCTGAAAGTTCCATTTTATCTGTCAGAAAAGTCTACAGACCATAGAACTTCTGTTTGTAATACAGAGAGACATCTCAACTCACCTGGACTGAAGGACCACAGAGGAATCAACATGGGCGACAAATCTGAAAGTAAGTCTTTGGCTTTATGCATCTTACTATAATGATTAAAGGGACACTCCATAGTCTGTCACTCTGATCTGCAAGGGAGATTTTTGTTTTTGGGTGATTTTTTTTGCACTTTATCTGTTATTCTGCAAATTATCTAAGCATTGGCAATCATCTGCTTGATGCGCAGTGTGAACAAAGATCATGCAACAAAGTTTGTGGGGAGGCTTGTGGAGCATCTGCCTACCTGCCCCTTACAGATTGGGGGCTGTGCTGTATTAGGGATCGTTCACACGGTGTAACGTCCCGCGAGATTTGGCACGTGTACGCCGCGTGACCCTTTGCGTGCCGTACACGCTCTCATTCATTTCAATGGGAGCGGGGATTGTATGCGCCGCGCTAGTTTGCGGCCGTGCATTTATTCATGGCCGCAAACTAGCGCGGCGCATACGATCCCCGCTCCCATTGAAATGAATGGGAGCGTGTATGGCACGCAAAGGGTCACGCAGCGTACACGTGCCAAATCTCGCGGGACGTTACACCGTGTGAACGAGCCCTTGGAGAGTTTGAAGTGACAACTGGAGGGAGAGGGGGGAGAATTTCACAACTATAATAAAACAGCTTGTCAGTGAGGAAAAGTTGATTTTGAAGGTCCCAGAAAGGGGATCAAAGTCCTCCCTAAGTATTATAAGGGAGCCTATAACATGGAAGACCTCTGTAGTGTAGAGAGAGGTGATTATGGGTTTTTGGGTCTGTTGTGCCAGACCATGTGCTTGTAGTGTCTTTGCTCCCATGTGTTTCTTTCCATAAACTTTGCTCCATTGTATCTCTTGTACTTTCCACCATGTGTGTTTCTGATATGCTGTTGGATACTTTGTGGCCACCATAATTCTTCAGCCTCCCAAGTCCATGTCACCCAAAATGGCTGATACATTAGGTAGCTGGCTCCTCCTGAATGAATACACTTGCCCATGCCCAGAGCATGTGTGTAACTCACCTCCCCCATCTTTTGGAAAGGGAGAGAGAAGAGTGGTGGTGGTGGTGGTGGTGGTGGTGGTGGGGGCTTCTGCCTACTGTCCTGTAGGCTTGCAAGTGTATCACATGGACTGTACATTATATGTGGACATTTTGACAGTGCTGTATAGAAAGATGTATGCATTTTATTTTATGTATTATATGTACAGTTTTATACTTTAATGTGGATTGTCCTGTAAATTACAAAGTATTTTTATTTATGCATTTATTTTACTTCCTTCCTTACTGTACATACCTGATAGTTCTCCCCATCTACATGCTTGTCCTCATGATCAGGGGTCCCCCTGCCATTACACACTTATTCCATGTCCTATAGATAGGCAATGAATGTTAGTAGGAAGATCCCTTTAGAGGACTTTAAACCAAATCCAACTCTTTGCATCCTGCAGTAAGTGTCACTCCGCTGACTCTGGCACCCTGTCTATAGTCCCCACAGTTTGGGAGAAACCAATTTTGTTTCAGCCCTCAATATGCTAATGTATAGTGTCAGGTGGGTGATGCTTATCTGTGAAGGACCACCTCCTCACAGTAGAGCCAGATTCCTATATCAGCTGCTCAACCTGACATGAGCACTGACAGCTAAGGAACTGTGTAGACTAGAGAGAAAGTGTATCCCATATAATGGAGTGCTGCCTATTGAGGGATGTGAAGAGTTGGTGTAAAGGAAGCAATCCTGGGGATATGCAAAACCTTATGTTCCCTTATTACTGTATTGCTGACATTTGTGATGTGATCTGTTGTCAATCTAATGTATATGACTCTCTACTCTCCCTTTTGGTCTGATTTAGCTGATAGTATCTATCCATATCCACCCTTTTATTACAAGGGTCCCTAATGTCCCCACAATACCTGTGTGTCGTCTTTCACAGAGTGAATTTTGAGCATAGAATATTTTATTTTTTTATTTTTTTGTAATAGCTGAACAACTATTTTTGTAAATTTTAAAAGTATTTATATTTTTGGAAATCTAATCTAATTTATATTTATAATTTATATATACTAAGAGTTATTGGAAATCTAATACTAACCAGAACTATTTTTCCTGCAACATGAAATTAAATATTGCAGGGTTCAGTTCTTTTAGATACTTGCAGACATAGATTGGGCAGAATAGCCCCATACACTCCCACGAGGCAGCCATTTTGTGGGATGCCTTCAACTACTGTAATGTTTACACCTGTCAGGTGCTTTTTTTTTTTTTTTAGAATTGTTAAGGTCTACATTTTATATATTTTTTATAATGGTTATGATCTCCATTTTATATTATATTATTATTATTATTATTATTATTATATACTAATAAATAATAGCATGGTCTATATTTTATATATTTTTTAAATAATTTTTTGGTCTACATTTTTATATATTATTTTGTTTTTTTTTTATAATTGTTATGGTCTATATTTTATATTTTTTATAATGGTTATAATCTATATTTTTTATATATTTTTTTTATAATTGTCATGGTCTATATTTTATAATTATTATTATATTAATAAAAATGTAATATTGTTATATATTCATAATTAATAAATATTAATAATATATTATTGTTATTATAATTTTTTTTTTTTTGTTTTTTTTGTTTTTGCTTTTTCCACCCTAAACTGACCCATCATATGCAGCACCAAGTAATAACCTTTCCTAATATTTATATTATTACTTAGATAATAATACACATAAACATCAGAAATGCTATTATATAGAGATTTGTACCATTGTTTAACTCCCCTTGTCTTATATTACAGAATCAGTCAAGAAGGAGGAGGATCAGACCAATCACATAAATAATGAATCTGAAAGAGAAAGCACAAGTAATAATCCAGATGGAGAGAGTAGCAAGAATAGTCAACCTGCAGAAAAAGGCAAGAACAACACTGCAACGAAAAGAAAAAATGTAGCAAAAGGTGAAGAATCGGGAAACATTCCCTCAGAAAGAGGCGAATGTAGCAAAAATATTCTAGAAAGTGGAGAATGCAGCGACAGACAATCACCACCTGAATCACCATCTGAATCACCACCTGCCAAAAAGAAGCGCAAAGGAAATCTGCCCAAAGAGGCTGTGAAAGTTTTTAATAACTGGCTAGATGACCATATGGAGAAACCCTATCCTACAGAGGAAGAAAAAAATAAATTTGTACAACAAACTGGACTGACAAAGACACAGGTAAAATTCTAAAAGTTTTTGTCCTATAACACTTACCATAAATTGTGGGCCGCGCTATATCTCAGGTCACACACACCTTACAGAATTCCAACACTGACCACTAAAAATACATTGTGTATACACTTATTTGTGCTGTCATATAGCAGTTCTGAGTCTTCCTATCAGAAGCCACTTGTTTAGGATGAGGGCTTGTTTTCTGGAGGGATTTGCCTCTCTTTAGCTGTTGGCAGTAAAGGCCATGTTCACATTTTATAATGGTGTGGCAGGAAGACGATATTTCTACAGCAAATTATTGATCCAAAAGGTTTTGTCACATGACTGTGTTCTTTGCTAATGGTAGGTGATGTTGTGCAGAGGGCGACCCGTTGTACTAATCTTTCCCCAGTGGGGTGGCTAAAAGTGGGGTCGTCTGAACCCTCCTAAAACACACATACATACTGTATAATACATAGATCTTAGCCATAACAAAACAGGCAAATCTAAAAAAAAAACACCACAAGGTTATTTTGTTTTCTTTCTTTCTTTCACTGTTTCCATATGCTTCTATAGAGAGCAGGTAAAAAGTGAATACAAACACAACCCCTAAATAGCTCCACTCTTGTCATCAGCCTGTATCTGGTATTGCAGATTGGCCTCATTGCAGTGAATGGAGCTGTGCTGCAATACCAGACAAAACCTAAGGGTAAGAGTGGTGCAATGTGTGATTAGCATGATTAGTTTTTTTGACAGTTGTAAAGCTATAATATTGCTTGGACATGTAATAATATGACTGATTTCTTTTCTCTCTTTACCTGTAGGTTAGCGACTGGTTTATAAATACTCGTCGTAGAAAATTGTGCCTTAAGAAAGGAAAAAAGCCTAATCAAAGCAAAATCCCTCCAAGGGGAAACAGAGCCCATCAGTCTCCTGCTCATGCTCCAAGTACATCGGAAAATGCCACAAGCACCCCCACGCAGAACTCCTCAAGACCACAAGTGGAGCAGACAACCTTTTCAAGTATGTTGGTTGTTTCCTCTTATCCACCAAGCACAGGACATGTGATCTACACAATCCCACATCAAATTCAGGCGTTTGCACTTCCACCCAATTGCATTATAAGGCAAAATGTAGCCCAAGCCATGAGAAATAAAGAAGACGGCACATCTTCACAGGAACCCAAGAAGCGACCTCGCTGCTCAGAAGATGTTGTGAAAACCCCCCCTTCATCCCCCCTATCTACCTTTCCTAATTCATCGATGAGGCTTACTTTGTCTACCTCTTCTCTACCTCCACCTGTCTCTCCTGCTTCCGCTATCCCTCCTCCTTTGGCTAGCTCTCCACCTTTGCTTATCACTCCCCCTCGGTCTGTCTCTCCTCCACCATCTTCTTTGGATGCTACTGCTTCATCTTCTGCTCCTGCTCCATCTATCACTCTTCCTCCTGACAGTGAAAATCTCAGCAAATTGGAGATTCTGGCACATGTAGCTACACTGTACCTGGAGAGAAATCTGTAAAGCTGAGGAGGCCGAACATGAAGATGTTCTACCCTCCCATATTAGTGTGGGACAATGAGCCCAACCAGTTCCATGAGTGTTTTGTATTTTTGGGGGTTATCTTGAATGTACCGATCCACTCCATCTATGTCTGCAAAGAACGCACAAGCCCTGAGGGCTCTTTACAGAAAAACGGGGACATTCACACTACTGTTATAAATGTCCATTGCTCTGATCCTTCATAGCTACATGCTACAGTATCTGTTTATATTTCTGTGTACTTCATAGGACGAGAGCCACGGATATTGATGGTAATAAAGTCAGTGATGCAGATGGAGACCCCTCTGTCTGGCGTCCATTCCCATTTACTCGAATGTTAAAAGATAAAAAAAAAAAAATGAAGCAAGTTTTTTGCCTTCGTGTTTTTCTTCCATCATGTAGTTTTGTTATTTAAATGTGTATATATTTGTTTTACATAAGAGTAAATGGAGATAAGATTTGTGCTCCATCTGTATCAGACACTTCACTCCTGTTAATGTCCATTGCTGTCATCCTATGATGCATGAGAGCAGGGAACTGTAGTGTGAATTTACCCTAAGGTAATTGGTTTTAATTATATTGTATGAACGTTTAGCACTTACTGCTAAATCCATTTATAAAATTGCCAACTGTTTATACTGTTGTTGGGATAGATAAAAATGTAGCACCTTGATACAAAAGGAGGGCGGCCATTCTGTGGACCCTTGTAGCATATATGCTGCCGCCTCCCTCTGCACTTTATTGGACATTCTGACCCGGCAATGTTCAGGCCTACACATATTGGCATTTGGAGCAAGTTCTTGCACAGGGCAATAATACAACCTTCTCACCTTTCTCAGCATCCATCGCCTACATTGTCGCTTGGTTATTATTAAAGTGTTTGTTGGGGGGGGGGGGGTCATATATGCAGCTTCCTTGTAGACACTGCTTACTTAGATATATTTGAATGTTTGTTGCCAAACTATTGTATCTTTCAGTGTTTACTTGGATGAATTTTTATTATTTTTTTTTAATATAACTTTGGTTTTCAGTATGACGGTTGGCAGAAATCTCACCATAGTGAGTGTCAAAATAGAAAAAAATCAGTATTTCTTTTAATTATGTGTCAGAATCCTCCCAAAGGCTTTGGATCAATCAAAATATGAAATTTCCTGGTATAACACAAGATGACAAAATAATTACATGAACCTCATTATTATTATTAATTTACTTATTTCAATATACAGATATGCTGGGTTTTATGACTCTACGGTATACATTACAGAGAGCGGGCGATATTGTTGGGTGTTTCTTTTTCATATGGCTCTCTACAGTTTATATTTACATGTATAACTATGACGGGTAATAAAGGAGGAATCCTAAACAGTTTTATAAGCTAGATGATACAATTTTTGAAGTGTTTTATAATTGTCATATTTTTAGCACCTGCCGACCTCATATACAGTATTTATAAAAGTATACATATCTGTGCAATCTTACTTTTTATATTGTGAAATAAAACTTTTTTGTTACTGAGTTTGCATGTATGAAAGTATAAATGACAAATCTTACCTCTTCTTAAAATAAATGAAGTTATTTTGGTTTGTAATTTTTATACCAGATGTCTTAAAGTTAAGGGTGCATTCACACGGAGTAAAATGGAGTGTAATTTGGAGTGTTTTTTTTTTACACGTGGCGTTTACGGAGCGCTTCCGTAAACGCTCCATTTACGCTCCGTAAACGCCACGTGTAAAAAAAACACTCCAAAATACACGTGTAAATTTTTTACACGTGTAAGGGCTCATTCACACTATGTAAACGCCAGCTTATTCTGAACGTAAAACACGTTCAGAATAAGCGGCGTATAAAGCAGCTCCATTCATTTCTATGGGAGCCGGCATACGAGCGCTCCCCATAGAAATGAATGGGCTGCTTCTTTCACTGCGAGCAGTCCCATTGAAGTGGATGGGAAGTGCAGGCGTGTACGGCTCGGCATGAGCAGAGCTTGCCGTATACGCCGGCACTTCCCATTCACTTCAATGGGACTGCTCGCAGTTAAAGAAGCAGCCCATTCATTTCTATGGGGAGCGCTCGCATGCCGGCTCCCATAGAAATGAATGGGAAGTGTTCGGCAGCCCTGCTGTAACGCCGGCGTGTACGGCTGTGATACACGCTGGCGTTACGTAGTGTGAATGCCCCCTAAAAATTACACTCCAAATTACACTCCATTTTACTCCGTGTGAATGCACCCTAAGCGGTTTTATTATCTTTTTTTTATGAGAAGCAGTGTGATGTAGCTGGATGACATGTAGGTATCCTATGGACAAGGTTAGTATTTCCTACTCTGCTGTATGTACGATTATACAGAAAACTGGCTTTTATTGATCTAAGGGCTCGTTCACATGGAATAAACGCGCCGCACAATGTGGCGCATTTACGGCGCGTGTACGCCGCACCGCGCACCGTAAAAAAAGTGGCGTACACGCGCCGTAAACGCGCCACATTGCGCGGCGCGTTTACTCCGTGTGAACAAGCCCTAAATGTGCCAAGAAAACATCATCTGAGTCTCCTCTGGTTCTCGGTAAATCTAGATGTGATATTCTGTCTTCTACAGCGGTGTGAAGCCATTTTTCTGTACACCCCTTGTGAGGGCAGTTTTTAGCATTTTGCAGTGAGGGTCTACAAATACAACTTCTAAAAACGGATCACACATGGGGTGAATGAGAAGTGGCTTTACGCCGGTGGCTGCATCCTCTGTTACTCATACCAGGTTTGTCTGAACGGACAAGAATCTAGGAGGGAGAAAAGATGAGCTCATATGCACACACACACATATATACACACACTAATACACACACACACGCACATACACATATATACACACAAACACATATATACACACATACACTAACACACACACACACATACAAGCAGAGTCAATCCTTATAGAAGAGTCCCGATTACTCCGCCCCCACACACAGATACAGGGACGGCTGTCAATCACTGTGTGTGGGCGGAGTAATCAGGACTCTCATTGTCTCTTCTAGGAGTCCTGACATCATTTACTCTACATTGTACTCTGAAATCTATTTTCAAAACATAAAAACCTATATATATCCCCTATATTAACCCCTTCTGCCCTTATCACACACATACATCTATATGTCACAGCTCAATTTCTCCCCGTCATCACCTGAACTTGTCACTTGGTTGATTCACCACTAGATGGAATTTCACCGCTAACTCCTTACAGTATTATATCTTGAACTCTATGATAGAACCTTATGCACTACATCCGCCTGTGAAGGGAATTTAGAAATTTGTTTTATCAACAGATGACTGCTATGCAAATGTATTATTGTTGGAAAACTGGTGCTAAAAATGACATGTGAATAAAAGCTAAAGGGAACCTCCACCTTTTTTTAATCATAAGAATGGACTATTGATTTAATGTTCATTTGAGAACAAAGAATGTAGCTATTATGTGTCCTGCAGGCTGCTGGATACGTAATCTGGCTCTGAGAATGGATCCCTGTATCAATTGTCAGTGGGCTAGTAAATGTGACTGTTAGGGCTCGTTCACACGGAGTAAACGCGCCGCACATTGTGGCGCGTTTACGGTGCGTGTACGCCGCGGTTTTTTTACGGTGTGCGATTACGCTCAGGTAAGTTTTGGCAAACTCCAGCCTGGCTTTTTTATGTCTCTGGGTAAGAAGTGGGGTCTTCCTGGGTCTCCTACCATACAGTCCCTTTTCATTCAGACGCCGATGGATAGTACAGGTTGACACTGTTGTACCCTCGGACTGCAGGGCAGCTTGAACTTGTTTGGATGTTAGTCGAGGTTCTTTATCCACCATTCGCACAATCTTGCGTTGAAATCTCTCGTCAATTTTTCTTTTCCGTCCACATCTAGGGAGGTTAGCCACAGTGCCATGGGCTTTAAACTTCTTGATGACACTGCGCACGGTAGACACAGGAACATTCAGGTCTTTGGAGATGGACGTGTAGCCTTGAGATTGCTCATGCTTCTTCACAATTTTGCTTCTCAAGTCCTCAGACAGTTCTTTGGTCTTCTTTCTTTTCTCCATGCTCAATGTGGTACACACAGGAACACAGGACAGTGGTTGAGGCAACTTTAATCCATTTCAACTGACTGCAAGTGTGATTTAGTTATTGCCACCACCTGTTAGGTGCCTTAGGTAAGTAACAGGTGCTGTTAATTACACAAATTAGAGAAGCATCACATGATTTTTCAAACAGTGCCAATACTTTTGTCCACCCCCTTTTTAATGTTTGCTGTGGAATTTTATCCAATTTGGCTTTTTGACAATTCTTTTGTGGTTTTCCATTGAAGACAAATTAAATGAAGATAATAATACCAAAGAATTTGTGATTGCAATCATTTTCTGGAAGAAACTGAGTATTATCTGACAGAATTGCAGGGGTGCCAATTCTTTTGGCCAACACTGTAGGTCTTACCCCTGCACTTAATCCAGCTCTGCTGTGTCCTCCGTCACCCCATGTAGCCCATACCTGCCCACTGACAGCTGTCTGTGCCCTTAGCACTGCCTGCCTCGCTCTGTTGCCCTAGAGATGGGAGGTTTTAAGTTACAGCTCTCCTAAAAGGGGAGGGTAGGAGGCTTGTCCTGGGTGTGCAAGTGCCCAGGAAAACAGCTGGGATGGTCTGTAGGATTTCATCCAAAGCTTTTGTACACAAGTTCCCTTAACCATGTGCACCCAGTGTATGGATCAGACACAGCACAGTTACAGCGGTTGACACTTTATGTCTAATGTGACAACTTGCTAAAAATTTGCATTGCTAAAGTTGATCATACACTTTAGATGTTAGCTGTCAGCCAAACATGCAGGTGTTCTCTAAAGGGACGGGGAGGACGCAGTTGTCAGACACCTCTGAGACTAAAGGATCAGTCATGTTGAATTCCATCTGGTTCATATCTCCTCCTGTCAAGAAAAAGTCAGAAGACCCCCATATACTTTAGATGGTGAGTCAGTCCCACCAAAATCTGCAAATTCAGCTGACATTTATCTATGTGTATGCCCAGCTTGAAGGGAGTCTGTCAGCAAGGTGAAGCATATTAAACCAGTAACACAGATAGAAAGATAGATAGATAGATAGATAGATAGATAGATAGATAGATAGATAGATAGATTCACCTGAATGTTACGCCTTTGTCCCCCAGGAAAAACTGATGAGTCATCTGGAGCAATGAGGGTGGCTCCATTGCTCCATATTGCTTTAATGTGCCCCTTTCCTTATTTCAGTGACATGGCCAGGAATCTATAAGCTATACTGAACTCTCACCTGGCCCTGTGTTCACAGTATGGGGCGTTGAAGTTTGGAGTAATGGAGCCACCCACAATGCTCCAGACTGTTCATTTGCATATGGTAAAACAAAAGACTATTTCTGTAACGGAGGCATTCATTTCCATGGGGAAAAGTTGTACAATGTAACTGTGTGACTGGTTTAATATGCTGCACCCTGGTGAAAAGGGTTTTAATGGATGTATACACATGTCCTATAGGATAGGTCATCAATATTAGAGATGAGCAAACACTAAAATGTTCGCGGTTCGAAATCCGATTCAAACAGCCGCTCACTGTTCGAGTGTTCAAACGTGTTTCGAACCCCATTATAGTCTATGGGGAACATATACTCGTAAGCGGGGAAACCCAAATCCGTCTCTGGAGGGTCACCAAGTCCACTATGACACCACAGGAAATGATGCCAACACCTCTGGAATGACACTGGGACAGCAGGGGAAGCATGTCTGGGGGCATCTAACACACCCTAAGACCCTCTATTACCCAACATCACAGTCTAACAACTACACATTTTACACACTCAATACCACCTCTCAGACCGTGGAAAAACACCTTGAAACGTGTATTTGGCCCTTGGAGTGAGGAGAGCTTGTCACCAGCAGTGAATTTGGCCCTTGTAGTGAGTTGAGGTTGGCACCAACATTGTTTTTGAAAATCAGGGTGGAAGGAGCCTCTAACCAGCCCAGTTTGGGGAAATTCATGGTGGAAGGAGCCTCTAACCAGCCAAGTTTTGGGAAATTCATGGTGGAGGGAGCCTCTAACCAGCCCAGTTTGGGGAAATTCATGGTGGAAGGAGCCTCTAACCAGCCCAGTTTGGGGAAATTCATGGTGGAAGGAGCCTCTGTTATGTCAGTCCAGGTAGCTGCAACGGGGCTAAGGGATAGCAGTAGGGAATCTCGCCCTGCACTACTCCCACTAGCTATCCCGGTCCCTGCCTCACGGGTGTGGGTCGGCTGTGCTCAGGCTAAGCCTGACCCCGACAGCTCCTCTCTCACTGATTCCGTAGGCCTAGAGGGAAGTGGGAGAAGGAATGCCCTATAAGACCTCTAGGGACTGGAGACTAAAGGGGGTCACCCCTAACGAACAAGTGAAGCTGCTACTGACAGGGACTGACAAGGGTGTGCGCTGACTAACAACACAAGCAGCACACAGGAAAAATGTGGGAAAGGATTCCCCCAAACCAATATGGGAAGGAACCTTACACTAGGAAACAAACACAGGGAAACTGAGTAGAAATCAAAGGATAAGGCAATTCACTCACACAGTCAATTATACACAGAGGGAGGATTGGTGAACACAGAAGGGAAAACACACAAACCAACTCGTTCACCCAAACCTCCCAAAAACCAACCACGGAACTTCCTCTATCCCAGAACACCACCTACTCCTCCTGCTAAGGCCTAGCTCTGTAAAAGCGACACTCAGCACAGAACCATGGGAGGCATGGGTTTAAATACAGAGTAGAGACCACTCCTCCCAGGTGCAAATGGGAGGACAGACTAATCAACCAGGAGATAAAGCTGCCTACCATCAGTGCGCACGTGCAAGTCAGAAGGTGTGCACCAACACTCACGACAGGACAACCCCGCAGCGCCAGGATGCCACCCCAGACACTGCGCAGCCAAAAACTCCCCAGGTAAGAAAAATAGAAAGTAAAGAACCTAAATACTCCTAACAGGATCCTCCCCTCAAGGAGAAGACTCCGGATTCTCTAGGAGCATCCTTCTTCGGGAACTCCTTGTGGAATTTCTCCACGAGTCTGGGAGCTGACATATCCGACTTCAGGACCCAAGAATTATCCTCAGGACCGCATCCCTTCCATGCCACCAGATACCGTAGCTTCCCCCGAACATATTTGCTATCCAGAACTCGGGATATCTCATACTCCCCGGACTCAGAAACTGGTGGAACCTTAACTGGAGACGTTCCCTTCTTGGCCTTCTTTAACAAGGAGACATGGAAGACCCGGTTTATCTTCCACCTTTTAGGTAGTTGCAGCTGCGCCGCCACTTCATTTACCATCTTGATGATCTTAAAAGGACCCACAAACCTGGGACCCAGCTTCTTGCTAGGAACCTTCAACCTGATATTCTTGGTGGACAACCAAACCATCTCACCAGGGAAGAACTGCAACTCTCCTCTCTTCCGATCCGCCTGGACCTTAGCCTGGTGCGATGCCCGCACCAGATTCTCTCGGATACGGGACCCTACCCCTTGCAGCTTTTTAGAAAATAGCTCCTCCTCCGGAACTGGGGAAGAAATGGAAGAAAATACTCCGAAAACAGGATGTCTACCACTGGAGCAAAAAAAAGGTGTGGTACCTGTGGCATTGGAATCATGGTTGTTTAGGGAAAATTCTGCCAGGGGGAGAAAGGCAGCCCAATTATTCTGGTTCTCTCGAACAAAACACCTCAAAAACTGTTCCACATCCTGATTCTTCCTCTCTGTTTGTCCGTTAGACTCTGGGTGAAACCCGGAGGAAAACGACAGTGTAACTCCCAACCTGCTGCAAAAAGCCCACCAGAATTTAGCCACAAATTGCGGTCCCCTGTCCGAAACGATCTCCTCAGGAAGACCATGCAACCTTACAATTTCTTTAATAAACGCCTCTGATAGTGTCTTGGCACATGGCAGCCTGGAAAACGGGATCAAATGGCACATTTTCGTGAAGCGGTCAACGACTACCCAAATGACCGTGAAACCCTTAGACACCGGAAGGCCCGTGATGAAATCCATAGACAGATGAGTCCAAGGTGCCTTAGGAGGTTCCAATGGATGTAGAAGACCGTGGGGACGGGTATGCGACGCCTTGGCTCTTGCACAGACCGAACAATTTTGAACAAACTGCAAGACCTCCTTACTCCACCCTGGCCACCAAAAATTCCTAGACACCAATCTCATGGTCTCTGAAACCCCCGGGTGACCAGCAAGAACCGACTCGTGACACTCCCTCAGGAGACTTTGTCGGAGAGTAGTTGGGACAAAAAGCTTGTTTCTAGGTATCTTGGAAGGTGCAGCGTGTTGCGCTTCGATCAAGGCCTTCTCCAATTTCGCGCCCAATACTGCTACCACCACTCCATCCCCAAGAATAGTGGCAGGCGCCTCTCGTTCCTCCTCAGTCGACATATACCGGGATAAAGCATCAGCCTTAACATTCTTTGAACCCGGCACATAAGTCACGTTAAAATGGAACCGCGCAAAAAATAGAGCCCATCTGGCCTGCCGTGCATTTAATCTCTTCGCCGACCCAAGATAAATCAAATTCTTGTGGTCAGTAAATACCTGGACTGGCCTTCTGGCCCCCTCCAGGAAATGACGCCAATGTTCGAACGCTAGTTTTATTGCTAGTAGTTCCCTATCTCCGATGTCATAATTCCGTTCAGAGGCAGAGAATTTCTTAGAAAAGAAGGCACAGGGATGCATACCCTCCTCGAACTCCTGAGAAAGTACTGCTCCCACCCCCACCGAGGAGGCATCCACCTCCACTCGGAAGGCCAATATCTCATCCGGCTGTCTCAAAATGGGAGCGGACGAGAATCGCTTCTTCAGTTCTTCAAACGCAGCTAGCGCCTCTGGCGACCACTTAGCACAGTCAGCCCCCTTCTTAGTCAAGTCCGAGATAGGTTTCACAACCTCAGAAAATCCCTTGATAAACTGGCGATAATAGTTGGAGAACCCCAAGAACCGTTGGACCGCCTTTAGGTTCTCGGGTCGCGGCCACTCCAAGACTGCCCTGACCTTCTCAGGGTCCATCTCGAACCCCTTGTTCGATAGGATATAGCCAAGGAAACATAATTTATTGACCGCGAACACACATTTCTCCAGCTTAGCACTTAATTGGTTAACCCTCAGGAGATCTAAAACCTCTCTCATTCTCTCCCAATGAGTCTCCAAATCCGGGGTGTAAATGAGTATATCGTCCAGATAGACCACAACCCCCCTCCCTATGACAGCACTTAGTACATCATTAATAAAATTCTGAAAAAACGCAGGCGCATTGGTTAGACCGAAAGGCATCACAAGATTCTCAAAGTGTCCTAGGGGTGTGTTAAACGCTGTTTTCCACTCATCCCCCTTCTTGATTCTCAGCAAGTTATACGCCCCACGTAAATCTATTTTACTAAACCAGCGGGCTCCCGTAATCTGGCTGAATAGATCCGAGATCAACGGAATGGGATAGGGATTCCGCACCGTGATTTTGTTAATCTCCCTAAAATCCAAACAAGGGCGCAACCCTCCATCTTTCTTCTTTACAAAGAAAAACCCCACTGCTACTGGGGACTTAGATGGGCGAATATGCCCCACCTCTAGACTCCCCTCAATATACTCTTTGAGCGCCTCCCTCTCCGGAATAGTAAGATTGTACAACCTTGTCTTGGGTAACACTGCATTTGGTATAAATTTAATCGAGCAATCATAGGTGCGATGTGGTGGTAATGTCTTGGCTGCCCTTTCCTCAAAGACCTCCCTGAACTCACATATTTCTTGAGGCAAATTGTCTATAGACAAAGACATAACGGATATGGGCAGACATCGACCATTACAACCCTGCCCCCAAGAAACTACTGACTCGGTCTCCCAGTTGATAATAGGGTTATGCTGCTTCAGCCAGGGCCACCCCAACACTACTTGTGCTGGTAACTTAGACAACAAGAACAAGTCAATCTCTTCCCTGTGGCCACCCACAATAAACTCCAAACCCTCCACCTGTTTGGAGATGACAGCTTGCTGTAGAGGGGTCTTATCAATAGCCCACACCGGTATCTGAGACTCCAAGACCAAAGGACTCACCCTTAATTGCTCACAAAACTCTGAGTCAATAAGGTTGACTGCCGAACCACAATCAACCAAAATCCGGCACTTCTGCCCATTTACCCATCCTTCAAGGGTCAACCCGGCAGTCTGAGTACAGGAAATATGCACACCTCCCTCCTTAGTAGGTTTTCTCCCTTTACCCTCAATAGACCTGGGGTTATTACTCTTCTTGGCGAACCATTCTCTGGAGGGGCATACCCTTGCTACATGTCCCATCCCTCCACACACAAAACAGCGTATTGTGCGGGACCCTTCACTCTTGGGTCTTGCACTTCGCACAGTGGCCCCAATCTGCATGGGTTGGTCCCCCGGGTCCTCTCTAAAAACAGAGAATTGAGGAGGGCTAAGCCCCCCAGGACTCTTGTCTCCACGCTCCCGGAGGCGCCGTCCAACTCTAATTGCCAGCTGCATGGCCTCATCTAGATCTCCCGGAACAGGGTGAGAAACTAGATGGTCTTTAACCTGGTCTGAGAGTCCTGTCTCAAACTGACTAAGTAGAGCGGGGTCATTCCAGTGTACTTCTGCTGCCCACCTACGAAACTCTGTGCAATATTTCTCTATAGCGTGATCCCCTTGCACCACACGTCGTAGGTTATACTCAGCCGTGCGTACCCTGTCTGGGTCGTCATACAGTAACCCCATTGTGGAGAAAAACGCCTCTACAGTTAGTAAGCAAGCTGAGTCGGCTGGTAACGAATGTGCCCAGATGAGGGGATTATCTCTCAATAAAGTAATAATAATCCCAACTCTCTGTACCTCAGAACCGGAGGAAAACGGCCGTAGCCGGAAATACAAAAGACAGTCCTTTTGAAATCGGAAAAAATCTGACCTCTTACCTCGGAAGGGTTCAGGTAAGCTGACTTTTGGCTCCAGAGGCCGACCCACAGGGGCGCTACTCACCTGCCTCTGTATGCCCTCCACCTGAGAGGCTGTGTGTTGAGCCAACTGCTGTACTTGAGATACGCCAGAAGTTTGGATGGCATCCATTCGTAGCTTGATCCCCTCCATCTCAGTGGAAATCTGCTGCACCGCCTGGTACAACTGTTTCAGGTCCGTCATAATGCAAACGAACCTTTTTTTTTTTTTTTTTTTTTACCGGCTGAGTGTACTGTTATGTCAGTCCAGGTAGCTGCAACGGGGCTAAGGGATAGCAGTAGGGAATCTCGCCCTGCACTACTCCCACTAGCTATCCCGGTCCCTGCCTCACGGGTGTGGGTCGGCTGTGCTCAGGCTAAGCCTGACCCCGACAACTCCTCTCTCACTGATTCCGTAGGCCTAGAGGGAAGTGGGAGAAGGAATGCCCTATAAGACCTCTAGGGACTGGAGACTAAAGGGGGTCACCCCTAACGAACAAGTGAAGCTGCTACTGACAGGGACTGACAAGGGTGTGCGCTGACTAACAACACAAGCAGCACACAGGAAAAATGTGGGAAAGGATTCCCCCAAACCAATATGGGAAGGAACCTTACACTAGGAAACAAACACAGGGAAACTGAGTAGAAATCAAAGGATAAGGCAATTCACTCACACAGTCAATTATACACAGAGGGAGGATTGGTGAACACAGAAGGGAAAACACACAAACCAACTCGTTCACCCAAACCTCCCAAAAACCAACCACGGAACTTCCTCTATCCCAGAACACCACCTACTCCTCCTGCTAAGGCCTAGCTCTGTAAAAGCGACACTCAGCACAGAACCATGGGAGGCATGGGTTTAAATACAGAGTAGAGACCACTCCTCCCAGGTGCAAATGGGAGGACAGACTAATCAACCAGGAGATAAAGCTGCCTACCATCAGTGCGCACGTGCAAGTCAGAAGGTGTGACCCAACACTCACGACAGGACAACCCCGCAGCGCCAGGACGCCACCCCAGACACTGCGCAGCCAAAAACTCCCCAGGTAAGAAAAATAGAAAGTAAAGAACCTAAATACTCCTAACAGCCTCTATCCAGCCCAGTTTGGGGAAATTCATGGTGAAAGGAGCCTCTAAGCAGCCCAGATTGGGGAAATTCATGGTGGAAGGAGCCTCTAACCAGCTGAGTTTGGGGAAATTCATGGTGGAAGGAGCCTCTAACCAGCCCAGTTTGGGGAAATTCATGGTGGAAGGAGCCTCTAACCAGCCCAGTTTGGGGAAATTCATCGTGGAAGTAGCCTCTAACCAGCACAGTTTTGGGAAATTCATGGTGGAAGGAGCCTCTAACCAGCCAAGATTGGGGACATTCATGGTGGAAGGAGCCTCTAACCAGCCCAGTTTGGGGATATTCATGGTGGAAGGAGCCTCTAACCAGCCCAGTTTGGGGAAATTCATGGTGGAAAGAGCCTCTAACCAGCCCAGTTTGGGGAAATTCATGGTGGAAGGTGCCTCTAACCAGCCCAGTTTGGGGAAATTCATGGTGGAAGGAGCCTCTAACCAGCCCAGTTTGGGGAAATTCATGGTGGAAGGAGTCTCTAACCAGCACAGTTTGGGGAAATTCATGGTGGAGGGAGCCTCTATCCAGCCCAGTTTGGGGACATTCATGGTGGAAGGAGCCTCTAACCAACCCAGTTTGGGGAAATTCATGGTGGAAGGAGCCTCTAACCAGCCCAGTTTGGGGAAATTCATGGTGGAAGGAGCCTCTAACCAGCCAAGTTTGGGGAAATTCATGGTGGAAGGAGCCTCTAGCCAGCCCAGTTCGGGGAAATTCATGGTGGAAGGAGCCTCTAACCAGCCCAGTTTGGGGAAATTCATGGTGGAAGGAGCCTCTAACCAGCCCAGTTTGGGGAAATTCATGGTGGAGGGAGTCTCGAACCAGCACAGTTTGGGGAAATTCATGGTGGAACGAGCCTCTAACCACCCAAGTTTGGGGAAATTCATGGTGGAAGGAGCCTCTAAACAGCCCAGTTTGGGGAAATTCATAGTGGAAGGAGCCTCTATCCAGCCAAGTGTTGGGAAATTCATGGTGGAAGGAGCCTCTAACCATCCCAGTTTGGGGAAATTCATGGTGGAAGGAGCCTCTAACCAGCACAGTTTCGGGAAATTCATGGTTGAAGGAGCCTCTAACCATCCCAGTTTGGGGAAATTCATGGTGGAAGGAGCCTCTAACCAGCCAAGTGTTGGGAAATTCATTGTGGAAGGAGCCTCTAACCAGCCCAGTTTGGGGAAATTCATGGTGGAAGGAGCCTCTAACCATCCCAGTTTGGGGAAATTCATGGTGGAAGGAGCCTCTAACCAGCCAAGTTTGGGGAAATTCATGGTGGAAGGAGCCTCTAACCAGCACAGTTTGGGGAAATTCATGGTGGAAGGAGCCTCTAACAAGCCCAGTTTGGGGAAATTCATGGTGGAAGGAGCCTCTAACGAGCCCAGTTTGGGGAAATTCATGGTGGAAGGAGCCTCTAACCAGCCCAGTTTGGGGAAATTCATGGTGGAAGGAGCCTCTAACCAGCACAGTTTGGGGAAATTCATCGTGGAAGGAGCCTCTAACCAGCCAAGATTGGGGACATTCATGGTGGAAGGAGCCTCTAACCAGCCCAGTTTGGGGATATTCATGGTGGAAGGAGCCTCTAACCAGCCCAGTTTGGGGAAATTCATGGTGGAAGGAGCCTCTAACCAGCACAGTTTGGGGAAATTCATGGTGGAAGGAGCCTCTAACCAGCCAAGTTTGGGGAAATTCATGCTGGAAGGAGCCTCTAACCAGCACATTTTGGGGAAGTTCATGGTGGAAGGAACCTCTAACCAGCCAAGTTTTGGGAAATTTATGGTGGAGGGAGCCTCTAACCAGCCCAGTTTGGGGAAATTCATGGTGGAAGGAGCCTCTAACCAGCAGAGTTGTTGGAAATCAGGGTGGAGGGAGCCTCTAACCAGCAGAGTTGTGGGAAATCAGGGTGGAGGGAGCCTCTAACCAGCAGAGTTGTGGGAAATCAGGGTGGAGAGAGCCTCTAACCAGCAGAGTTGTGGGAAATCAGGGTGGAGGGAGCCTCTAACCAGCAGAGTTGTCGGAAATCAGGGTGGAGGGAGCCTCTAAGCAGCAGAGTTGTTGGAAATCAGGGTGGAGGGAGCCTAGTAGTAGCAGAATTGTGCAACGCTTATGGTGGATGAGTATGAGGATGTGGAGGAATTGGAGAGGTTGAGCACAGACATTGAGTTTCATGTTGGGGTGCTTTACACAGGTGGGCACGAAAATGAAGGCTCTATCCAGTGGTGGTTCATTTTTATCAAAGTGAGCCGGTCGGCACTCTCAGCTGACAGGCGGGTGCGCTTGTAGGTGATGATGCCACCGGCTGCACTGAACACCCTCTCAGATAGGACGCTGGCGGCAGGACAGGACAGCACCTCCAAGGCATATAGGGCAAGTTCAAGCCACAGGTCCAACTTCGACACCCAATACGTGTAGGGCGCAGAGGGATCGGAGAGGACAGGGCTGTGGTCAGAAAGGTATTCCCGCAACATGCGCCTATACTTCTCACGCCTGGTGACACTAGGACTCTCAGTGGCGGTACTTTGGCAAGGGGGTGCCATCAAGGTGTCCCAGACCTTAGATAGTGTGCCCCTTGTTTGTGTGGACCGGTGAGCACATGGTCGCCTACTGGAGGAACTGCCCTCCCTGCCGCCAACGTCACATGCTGGAAACATCTCCATCATATTCTGCACCAATTGCCTGTGGCAAGCATTAATGCGATTGGCCCTCCCCTCTATCGGAATAAAAGAGGAGATGTTGTTTTTATACCGGGGGTCAAGGATAGCAAAGATCCAGTACTGGTTGTCCTCCATGATTTTGACAATACGCTTGGCAGTTGTAAAGCACCCCAACATGAACTCAGCCATGTCTGCCACAGTGTTAGTTGGCATGACTCCTCTGGCCCCACCGGAAAGTTCAATCTCCATTTCCTCCTCATCCTCCCTTTCTACCCATCCGCGCTGCAACAAAGAGATGATTCGAAGTTGCCCGGAAGCCTCCTGTATCATCATCACATCATCGGACAGCTCTTCCTCCTCCTCCTCTTCCTCCATTAAACGCGATGAAGCGGACAGATGTGTGGACCTACTCTCCAGCGGTGACGGATTGGATGCTATCCCTGACTCCTCTGTGTGATCTGAGTTATCCCTGATGTCAATCAGGGATTCTCTCAGCACACACAAGAGCGGGATTGTAAGGCTCACCATCGCATCTTCAGAGCTCACCCTCCTTGTGGACTCGTCAAACACTCGTAGGATGTCACAAAGGTCTCTCATCCATGGCCACTCATGGATGAGAAACTGAGGCAGCTGACTTTGTGGCACCCGAGGGTTTTGTAGCTGGTATTTCATCAAAGGTCTCTGCTGCTCAATCACTCTACTCAACATCTGAAACGTTGAGTTCCAGCGTGTGGGGACGTCGCACAAAAGCCGGTGTTATGGCACATGCAGGCGTTGCTGGAGAGATTTTAAGCTAGCAGCGGCTACTGTCGACTTGCGAAAGTGGGCGCACATGCGCCACACTTTCACCAGTAGCTCCGGAACATTTGGGTAGCTCTTTAGGAAACGTTGCACCACTAGGTTGAAGACGTGGGGCAGGCATGGAACATGTTGGAGTCCGGCAAGCTCCAGAGCTGCTACCAGGTTCCAGCCGTTATCATAAACGACCATGCCTGGGCCCAGGTGCAGCGGCTCAAACCATATTGCCGTCTCATCGAGGAGGGCATCCCTCACCTCGGAGGCAGTGTGCTGTCTGTCCCCCAAGCTGATCAGCTTCAGCACGGCCTGCTGACGTCTACCAACGCCAGTGCTGCAATGTTTCCAACTCGTAGCTGGGGTCAACTGAACAACTGGACAATACTGAACAACATGGCTGCAGTATCTTCTTGTCTGAGGTGCACTACAATAAGTGTCCTACCAGAAACACACCAAGATAGATGGTCCCACTCTTGTGTCATATTACAGTACCTGTATACTGCTATTGTGACACTTGTTAACATTAAAATGTTATGGGATGGATCATTCTCTGTACAGATCTCACATTAACTCCACTCTGGCACAGAGTGTGCACTCCTTCAATTGGTTTGTGGTCTTGTGAGATAGGATAAGAATGTTATCACACTGCAGAAGGTGAACGTCAAGTGAAACAGGGCTACGTCTGCTTGTATGGACCGGATCACATCTGTGTTTGGTATTCTCATTGGTTTTTGCAGTCTTCTGTGATAACATATCACGCTACATAAGATTGGTCATCTCTGCTACCTCTGTATGTGTGTGTGATTCTTCCAGCACAAGTAGTATTTAGGGTGGCCTGGTGCTGTAAAGCAACCTAGAAACAATTGATGACAAGATATTATCATAGGCCCGGTTCATAGCTGCGTTCGGTATTCTGTTTGAGGAGTCTGCTTGGGGACCCCCCCCCCCAAAGGAAATGTACATGAATTAAAAAGTGGTTAGCTAAAAAAACACATGGACCCCCTAGACCAGGGGTGGGCAATTAATTTTCCCATGGGGCGCATAAGAAATTGAAACTATGCTAGAGGGCCGTGCCACTTCTACGTTGACTCCGCCCATTCCCAATTATCTTTCCATGTGCCCCCACAAAGTATAATCCTCCTACAGTCACCCGTACATTATATGCCCCCACATTGTAATGTTCCCTTCCAACTGCCCCACAGTATTAAGTCCCTCTCCTGGTGCCCCAGTTTAAACTGGTGGAAACTAGAGGGGACATGAAGCTGGGACAGCTGGAGGGGGACATTAAACAGTGGGGGTAGTTGGAGGGGGACAATAAATTGACAGCTGGAGCAGGACATGAAACTGGGGGCAACTAGAGGGGGACATTAAAATCAGGAAGCTGGAAGCAGACATTAAAACCGTAGGGGTAGCTGGAGGGTGACATTAAACTGGGGGCAACTAGAGGCAGACAGGTCCCCCTCCACCTACCTCCATGGTTTAATGCCCCCTCCAGTTGTCCCCATTTTAATGTCCCCCCAGTTTAAGTGCCTTCTTCATCTACCCCCAGTTTCATGTTCCCCCCTCCATATCTCCCTCAGTTTCATATCTCCCTTCATTTGCCCCATTTCATGTCCTCCCTCCATCTCTCCCCCAGTTTCATGTCCCCCCTCCATCTGCCATCTCTGCCCTAGTATAACATTCCCCTTCCATCTCTGCCCCTAGGTTACTGAGACACACACACACAGATAGACACATATAGACAGACACATATAGACAGACAGACAGACACATATAGACAGACAGACAGACACATATAGACAGACAGACACATATAGACAGACAGACACACAGACACATATAGACAGACAGACACATATAGACAGACAGACACACACACATAGACACTCATACAGACATACATACATACAGACAGACAGACACACTTACAGACACACACACTCCCCCCTGCATCTTACATTCCCCAGTACCTTATGACACACACCACATGTCTCCATCTTCCTGCACTGTCCTGCCGGCACTAAGACACGCCCCCCCTAGACACGCCCCCCTCCCTAGTCAAGCTGTGCGGGCCGGTCTGAATCAGTCAGAGGGCCGGATATGGCCCGGGGGCCGGGCTTTGCCCAGGTCTGCCCTAGACTATAATGGGGTCTGTGTGGTTTCTGCACGAAACATGCGGAGAGAAAAAAGCTGCTTGCATGCTTGCAGTACTTTGCTGATTTGTGCGGGCACAGAGCGGAAACCACACGGACCCCATTATAGTCTATTGGGTCCGTGTGGTTTCTTAGCTAACCGCTTTTTAATGCATATAGGTTTCCTTTTGGGATCCCCAAGCAGACTCCCTGAACAGAATACCTAATGCAGATATCAACCGGGCCTATGAAGCGGTAATACATTACCTTGTCATCAATTGTTTCTAGGTTGCTTTACAGCACTAATAGAAGGCGGAGGCCGCCTCAGGTTCCGGACCAAAAAAATGGTAACCGCAGTGCACCAGCATCCAGTCGCGGCCGTGGAATCCGCCTGAAGAAAGGGCATGTCACTTCTTTCTTCCGCGAGTGATTTGATCCCGGGAACAAACCGCTTGAGGAAAAAAGAAATGACCAGCACCCATTGATTTCAATAGGAGACTTTTTTTTGGTCAGGATTTTGACGCAGATTCTGCGTCAAAATCCTGACCAAAAACCCTGTGTGAACTCAGCCTAAGGTCACAAGTATGCAAGCCCCAATAAAGTTTTTCGCCCTACATATAGAATATGGTTGTTGATGGTGTGATACAACAGAAAATGTATTTATAGTATTATAGTAGTGCAGGAGGCTTTTGTCTGGGTGCATTCACACGGAGTAAAATGGAGTGTAATTTGGAGTGTAATTTTTACACTTGTAAAAAATTTACGCGCGTATTTTGGAGCGTTTTTTACACGTGGTGTTTACGGAGCGTTTTTTGGAGCGTTTACGGAGCGTGTTTTTCTACACGCGTAAACGCTCCAAAAAACGTTCCGTAAACGCCACATGTAAAAAAAACACTCCAAAATACACGTGTACATTTTTTACACGTGTAAAAATTAGGGCTCGTTCACACGGTGTAACGTCCTGCGAGATTTGGCACGTGTACGCCGCGTGACCCTTTGCGTGCCGTACACGCTCCCATTCATTTCAATGGGAGCGGGGATCGTATGCGCCGCGCTAGTTTGCGGCCGTGAATAAATGCAATGGGAGCGTGTACGGCACGCAAAGGGTCACGTGGCGTACACGTGCCAAATCTCGCGGGACGTTACACCGTATGCGCCGCGCTAGTTTGCGGCCGTGCATTTATTCACGGCCGCAAACTAGCGCGGCGCATACGATCCCCGCTCCCATTGAACTCAATGGGAGCGTGTACGGCATGCAAAGGGTCACGCGGCGTACACGTGCCAAATCTCGCGGGACGTTACACCGTGTGAATGCTCCCTTACACTCCAAATTACACTCCATTTTACTCCGTGTGAATGTGAGTGTAAGGGAGCATTCACACGGTGTAACGTCCCGCGAGATTTGGCACGTGTACGCCTGACCCTTTGTGTGCCGTACACGCTCCATTGAGTTCAATGGGAGCGGAGAGCGTATGCGCCGCGCTAGTTTGCGGCCGTGAATAAATGCACGGCCGCAAACTAGCGCGGCGCATACGATCCCCGCTCCCATTGAAATGAATGGGAGCGTGTACGGCACGCAAAGGGTCAGGCGTACACGTGCCAAATCTCGCGGGACGTTACACCGTGTGAATGCTCCCAATTCACACAGAGTAACGGCAGGTGTTTTTTGTGTGTTTTTTGCACATAGCGCTGCGTTAACGCCGCGTAGCGCCGCGTTAACGCCACGCTATTTTGCGGTGGCGTTCCCCGGCGTTAACGCGGCGTATACGCGGCGTTAACGCGGCGCTATGTGCAAAAAACACACAAAAAACGCCTGGCGTTACTCTGTGTGAATACAGCCTTAGTGGGTACCTAAGCGAGGACATTTTATTTTTATGTGCACTAGAAATATCCGATTATCATTACCTTTGGATCACTCCTCATATATTAGGGGTCATTCCTCTTTATTTAGGGGTTGGTTCATCTAGAACTCCTCCTATCCCCCACCTTTATCATACCTCCTGATGGGCTTTAATCTAGGCTAAACAGATCAAGGGTTTTGTTATCAAAGATTATGTTAATAACACAAGGAATCAGGAAATCTGTGTATATCTATTCCTCTTCATACACAGGATAACACTCAGGCTTCCTGTTATCACCACTAGGGGCATCTAAGAGCTCCCTGCATACTCTTATATATTGAACTCAATAATAAAACAGTATGTGTTAAACTCCTGAGCTCCACCTAGTGGTGGCTGATGGACTAGCACTAGCAGATTACACACTATTGGGCAGGTAAACTAATAAAATGCAGAAAGAGCATGGAGCTTCATATATAAAACTGAGCACCAGAAAATACATCAAAATTCTGGACAATGTGCCAAAAATTTGTCATAAGCTAAGTTAACTAATATGTGGTGTATTGTTAGGTTAGACAGTAGAGATGAGCGAACAGTGTTCTATCGAGCACATGTTCTATCGGATATCAGGCTGTTCGCCATGTTCGAATCGAATCCAACACCGCGTGGTAAAGTGCGCCATTACTCGATTCCCCTCCCACCTTCCCTGGCGCCTTTTTTGTTCCAATAACAGCGCAGGGTAGGTGGGACAGGAACTACGACAACGGTGACGTTGAAAAAAGTAGGAAAAAAACATTGGCTGCCGAAAACATGTGACCTCTGATTTAAAAGAACAGCGACGCCCAGGTTTGCGTCATTCTGAGCTTGCAATTCACCGGGGACGGAAGTTTCCGTCCAGTTAGCTAGGGCTTAGATTCTGGTAGGCAGGGGTAGAATAGGATAGGAAGGAGAAGACAACCAACAGCTCTTGTAAGAGCTAAATTCCAGGGAGAAGCTTGTCAGTGTAACGTGGCACTGACGGGCTCAATCGCTGCAACCCAGCTTTCCCAGGATCCTGAATGGAATACACTGACAGTGTATTCCCGTATACCCTATATATACCCCCGATCCACGTTCCAACGGTGTGCCCCCCCCACCTTCACCCCAGAAATACACTGGAAGTCCCCTAGCAATAGAATTGGGGCTATATACACCCACAATTTTTGCTACTGGTATATACTGCCATTGTCTGACTGGGAATTCAAAGACTATATTGGGGTTACGTGCACCCACAATTTTTGCTACTGGTATATACTGCCATTGTCTGACTGGGAATTCAAAGAATATATTGGGGTTACGTGCACCCACAATTTTTGCTACTGGTATATACTGCCATTGTCTGACTGGGAATTCAAAGACTATATTGGGGTTACGTGCACCCACAATTTTTGCTACTGGTATATAGTGCCATTTTCTGACTGGGAATTCAAAGAATACATTGGGGTTACGTGCACCCACAATTTTTGCTACTGGTATATAGTGCCATTGTCTGACTGGGAATTCAAAGACTATATTGGGGTTACGTGCACCCACAATTTTTGCTACTGGTATATACTGCCATTGTCTGACTGGGAATTCAAAGACTATATTGGGGTTACGTGCACCCACAATTTTTGCTACTGGTATATACTGCCATTGTCTGACTGGGAATTCAAAGACTATATTGGGGTTACGTGCACCCATAATTTTTGCTACTGGTATATACTGCCATTTTCTGACTGGGAATTCAAAGAATATATTGGGGTTACATATAACTTCAATTCCAGGGAGAAGCTTGTCAGTGTAACGTGGCACTGACGGGCTCAATCGCCGCAACCCAGCTTTCCCAGGATCCTGAATGGAATACACTGACAGTGTATTCCTGTATACCCTATATATACCCCCGATCCACGTTCCAACGGTGTGCCCCCCCACCTTCACCCCAGAAATACACTGGAAGTCCCCTAGCAATAGAATTGGGGCTATATACACCCACAATTTTTGCTACTGGTATATAGTGCCATTTTCTGACTGGGAATTCAAAGAATATATTGGGGTTACGTGCACCCACAATTTTTGCTACTGGTATATACTGCCATTGTCTGACTGGGAATTCAAAGAATATATTGGGGTTACGTGCACCCATAATTTTTGCTACTGGTATATAGTGCCATTTTCTGACTGGGAATTCAAAGAATACATTGGGGTTACGTGCACCCACAATTTTTGCTACTGGTATATACTGCCATTGTCTGACTGGGAATTCAAAGAATATATTGGGGTTACGTGCACCCACAATTTTTGCTACTGGTATATAGTGCCATTTTCTGACTGGGAATTCAAAGAATACATTGGGGTTACGTGCACCCACAATTTTTGCTACTGGTATATACTGCCATTGTCTGACTGGGAATTCAAAGACTATATTGGGGTTATGTGCACCCACAATTTTTGCTACTGGTATATACTGCCATTGTCTGACTGGGAATTCAAAGAATATATTGGGGTTACGTGCACCCACAATTTTTGCTACTGGTATATACTGCCATTGTCTGACTGGGAATTCAAAGACTATATTGGGGTTACGTGCACCCACAATTTTTGCTACTGGTATATACTGCCATTGTCTGACTGGGAATTCAAAGAATATATTGGGGTTACGTGCACCCACAATTTTTGCTACTGGTATATAGTGCCATTGTCTGACTGGGAATTCAAAGAATACATTGGGGTTACGTGCACCCACAATTTTTGCTACTGGTATATACTGCCATTGTCTGACTGGGAATTCAAAGAATATATTGGGGTTACGTGCACCCACAATTTTTGCTACTGGTATATAGTGCCATTTTCTGACTGGGAATTCAAAGAATACATTGGGGTTACGTGCACCCACAATTTTTGCTACTGGTATATACTGCCATTGTCTGACTGGGAATTCAAAGACTATATTGGGGTTATGTGCACCCACAATTTTTGCTACTGGTATATACTGCCATTGTCTGACTGGGAATTCAAAGAATATATTGGGGTTACGTGCACCCACAATTTTTGCTACTGGTATATACTGCCATTGTCTGACTGGGAATTCAAAGACTATATTGGGGTTACGTGCACCCACAATTTTTGCTACTGGTATATACTGCCATTGTCTGACTGGGAATTCAAAGAATATATTGGGGTTACGTGCACCCACAATTTTTGCTACTGGTATATACTGCCATTGTCTGACTGGGAATTCAAAGAATATATTGGGGTTACGTGCACCCACAATTTTTGCTACTGGTATATAGTGCCATTGTCTGACTGGGAATTCAAAGAATATATTGGGGTTACGTGCACCCACAATTTTTGCTACTGCCATATAGTGCCAGTTTCTGAGTGGAAATTCCCCAAATAATTTGGGGATACATTCACCCTACATCTCAGGCTCTTTCCATATTCACCCAGGTTGTCAGTGCTGCACCAGCTCGTTCCCAGACAGCTCGGCCCGAAAAACACATTACCTATATAGAGGATTTTGACAATGAAGACAACATGTTCTAAATCTAATCTGTCTGCACCTTCTCCAGAATTAAAATGAAGGCAGCTATTAACTTTCAAATAGCACTGCACAAAGGAAGATCTTATCAGCTTGTCTCATGACATGCTACTAAAAAGTGTCATTTGTGTATCTTAATGTAAATATAGTTGTATAAGCTTGTTGGGTTTTAGGCACTGCCAAGTTATTTATTACCACCCGCTCCCTTAGGGAGCATTCACACGGTGTAACGTCCCGCGAGATTTGGCACGTGTACGCCGCGTGACCCTTTGCGTGCCATACACGCTCCCATTGAGTTCAATGGGAGCAGGCAGCGTATGCGCTGCGCTAGTTTGCGGCCGTGAACTCAATGGGAGCGTGTACGGAACGCAAAGGGTCACGCGGCGTACACGTGCCAAATCTCGCGGGACGTTACACTGTATGAATGCTCCCTTATAATGATGACGCCAAAGTCACTGTGGGTGTTCAGAGCTCACAGCTTTTGTTGACATTTGTCTTGCTCTCTGTTGGTACCAGCTGTCTTTTTGGATACTGTAAAGTTATGTTGACTTTATTAACAGCTATTGAAGCTTTAGCCAGGTTGTGACGGTGTGTAACCCTAACAACACTAAGTGGGATACACATTAATAGTCAGTCTATGTACGCTAAACGCATCACTTAAGTAATTTTTTTTCCCTCTCCCCTAATATAAGAAAGGAACAGACATTAGACCTAGACCGTGGTTCGAGGCTTGTAAAAATCCAGTATTATTTGTTCTCCATGATGTGAAGTATGCGTTAGACTCTTGAAAAGCACCCCAACATGAAGTCAGCCATGTGTGCCAGTGTGTTACTTGGCATGCCTTTGCTGGCCCCAACTGTAAGGGTCACTCTCCATTTCCTCCATTTTCCACTCCCCTTCACACCATTTGTGGTGAAGCAATGGGATGCACTGAAGTGCACCCTCTAGCCTCGTGTGGGACAGGGACATCAGATGCCACTCCATCCCCCTCGTCTTCCTCCGCCAGCCAACGGTGCAAAGATGAGAGGAGTGTGCTCTAAATGTTTTCTGCCTAGCAGAGGCTAGTTCTCACTTACGAAAATGGCCCCACTTTGACCTGTATATCAGGCACAACGGTGTAGGTTTCAAAGAAACATGGCACCAACAAGTTGAAAACGTGGGTCATGTGTGGACCGTGTTTGAGTCTGGCAAGCTCCAGATCTGCTGCCAGGTTCCAGCCATTATCACAGGCGCAAAAATGCCAGGCCCCAGGTGTAGCAGGGAAAAAAACATTGCCATCTCAGCCAGGATGGCATCCCTGACCTTGGAGGCACTGTGCTGTCTGTCCCCCAAGCTGATGAGCTTCAGCACGGCCTGCTGACATCTCCCCACGCCAGTGTTACAGCATTTGCCGCTAGTAGCTGGGGTGGAGGTTGCAGCATAGTAGGGTTTCAGCCTACTCCTGCCATGAATTTTGGCCTGGGAGAGGAGATAGGCCACCCCAGTTTGCACCCGGGGACCAGACTCCACCACATTCACCCTGCCTGTCCTTAAAGATAAGCACTGTAGCATCCCTGACCACAGGCGAAGTCCATATGTCGGTGGTCAAGTGGACCTTGCAGCAAAGCGCAGAGCTCTGGGCCTGACTGATGTTATGGGACACATGCAGGTGCAAGGCAGAGACAGCACACCAAGAGAAGTGGTAACGGCTAGGCCCAGCATAGGGAGGTGCCCGAGCTGCCATCTACTGACGGAAGGCCTGGGTATCCAGAAGCATAAACAAACACCAACATCTCCAGGGCCAGCAGTTTATCGATGAGGCTGTTAAAGGCTTGGGCATGGGGGTGGGTTGTATTGTACTTCTGCCTGCAATGAAAAGCTTGGGAGATGTGGAGTGGCTCGGAAGAGGCGCATGATGGTGCAGGCCAAAAGGGTGCATGAGGGTGAACTGCCCAATGTGTCAGAGATAGATTTGTAGGTGTCCTTGCATCATATACTTGCACCATACTTGGCTTTGGAATTTAATTTTGTGCCAAAAAGTGGCTAAGACAGCGATCCCTCAGCTAATCCCGTTACACTGTCTTGACAACTCCAGCACTGAAGTTACCATTTCTTGAAGTGGACCACCACTTCTGAGATCCAAAAGGAAGTAGGCAAGAGATGTAAAGTGCAGAAAAAAAGATGAGAAAATAAGTGCACAGAGCACATAGGGATCGGAGAGGACAGAGCTGGGGTCGGCCAGGTATTCCCACAACATATGACTATACTTGTCCTTCCTTGTGACGCTAGGCCCCTGAGTGGCAGTAATTTGTCCATGAGGGCCATTAACGTGTCCCAGACCTAGGAATAAGTCTTCCAACAGGGTAGAGTTTTGCATGCCTTTGCTTCTACCCACTGTTTTTGCTGCTTAGCTTCCCTCCACATCTACACTGCTTTCGCCCCTAAACATCACCCCAGTTTATGCATCTGCTTCTACCCTGTTTTTTTGTTGAATTAGCTTCCCTCCACATCTACACTGCTTTAGCCCCTAAACATCACCCCAGTTTATGCCTTTGCTTTTACCCAGGTTTTTTGTTGATTTAGCTTCCCTCTACATCTACACTGCTTTAGCCCCTAGACATCACCCCTGTCCATGTGGGGTCGGTGGCCTCGTCATCCACCAACTCCTCTTCCAATTGCGCACTGTCCCCTTACTGCAAACCGCACATGACCACAGCTTTCCCTGATGGCAACTGTGTCTCATCATCCTCAAATGTCGGTGGCGGGTCCACAACCACAAAATTGGAAGGAAATGGCGGATGCTGCAGTATTTCTAACACCTGTTCCTGGTGCTCGGGCCTGGTCTGTGTTGTACCCTGCACCCTGCTTAACGCAGCTACCATATCCGGAGTTGTGATGAGCGCATGCTAATGTTTCGTGTCCACTGCAATGGATGGGATAGGATTTCACATTAAGTCTGCCACCCATGGCCACTCATGGTTGAGCAATTGAGGGAGCTGACTTTGACAAATCCTAGGGTTTTGCAGTTAGAACTCCATCAAAGGTCTGTGCTGCTCACACACTCTGCTCAAGAGATGATATGTTTAGTTCCAGCAGTGTGGAGACGTCGCACAACAGCCGTTGTTCTGGCAGATACCGGCGTTGTAGGAGTGCATAGAGGCTAGCGGCGGCAACTATAGACTTTCAAAACTATCCGCACAAGCGCCGCACTTTCACCAGTAGCTCAGGAACATTGGGGTACTTTTTTAAAAAGATTAGCAGCAATGAGTTAAAAACGTGGCCCAGGCATGGAACATGTTGCGGGCTGCCAAGCTACAGAGCCGATCCCAGGTTACGGCCATTATCACACATGACAACATGCCTGGGCCCAGGTGCAGTGGCCAAAACCACATTGCCGTCTCATCGAGGATGGCATGACTCACTTTGTAGGCAGTGTGCTGTCTGTCCCCCAAGCTGATCAGCTTCAGCACGGCCTGCTGACGTCTCCCCACACCAGTGTTGCAGCATTTCCAGCTTGTAGCTGGGGTCCACTTAACGGCAGAGGAGGAGAAGGAGGAGGAGGAGGGTGGTGTTTCAGCCCTCCTCCCAGGAATGTTGTGTGGGGAGACAAGTAAGTCCACCACGGTAGTTTGCCCAGGGGGTGCCATTAACGTGTCCCATACCTAGGGAAAATTCTTGAAACAGGGGAGAGTTTTGCATCTTTGCCCTTGCTGCCTCTTGACATCCCTTTGCCTCTAGCCACCTTTTTTCCCTGCTTAGCTTGCCTCCACATCCACACTGCTTTTGTCCCTAGACATCACCCCAGCCCATGCCTCAGCTTGTATCCCCAGTTTTTGCTGCTTAGCTTGCCTCCACATCCACACTGCTTTTGCCCCCAGACATCACCCCAGTCCATGCCTCAGCTTGTACCCCCAGTTTTTTCTGCTTATCTTGCCTCCACATCCACACTGCTTTTGCCCCTAGACATCACCCCTATCCATGCCTCTACCTCTAGCCATAACTCTGCCACCCCTGGAAACTCATGGTGCAGAAACTGAGGGAGCTGACTTTGAGGAACCCCTGGGTTTTGTAGATGGAACTCCATCAAAGGTCTCTGCTGCTCACACACCCTGCTCAACATACGGTATCTAGGGTTTGAGCGTGTGGTGACCTCGCACAACAGTAGGTGCTTCAGGCAGATGTAGGCCTTGCTGGAGTGTATTGCGGCTAGCTCCAGGTACTGTAGACTTGGGAAAGTGGGTGTCCAAGTGCTGCACTTTCACCCTTACCTCTGCTAATTTGGGGTATGTTTTTAAAAATCGTTGCACCACTACATTGAACACGTGGGCCAGGCACGGGCTAGTGCAAATTTTGGACAACCCTATAAGTGAATATCTGACCCCCATGGTCTAGTTTTAGACTAATCATTATACTGCCAAGAAGGAACAGCCATCGGGCACTGCTACTGCTCAAACACATCCACGCCCTCAGACTGAATGGACCACTCCATATTGGTGTGTGTGGAGTCATGAGATTCATGTCCAATACCTTCACAGCTCTTCTACTTGACCCTATAAACCACTGGCGTGGCATTAGATCAATGGCTATGCACATGGCTATGGCTATGTATATATGCTACTAAAAGAATAAATCAGATCTGAAGATGACTCTATAGGATGCTTAAAGGAACACTAAACCTAGAAATGACTGACCAAAGTAATGAAGAAATATAGTCACCTTCGCTGTTTGTGTCAGTTTTGTAAAAATCCTCTTCCCCTCTCTTCCCCTCTCTTCCCCTCTCTTCCCCTCTCTTCCCCTCTCTTCCCCTCTCTTCCCCTCTCTTCCCCTCGACAAATTCCACTTTGATGCTAACGACTCCTACCCAACTCAGGGGCCGGACTGGGAGGTTGGCCACCAATGCCATCTCTATCCTTCTGAATAGCCCCAAACAGCAGTCTCACCGAGCCAGGCTAGCTCAGTCGGTAGTGCGTGAGATGATTATGCTCAGGGTCGTGGGTTCGAGCCCCACGTTGGGCGGGGGTTGGTTTCTTTTCGTCATTCTTCCCCCAACTGTCAGCTTACAAGTCCTCTTCCCATCCTGAACAGACAAAAAAATCAACAAAACATAGAGATCTTGAATAGAGCAATAAAAGTAAACAACCTTTCAATGGAAGGCCCAAGAGGCGTGGAAACCAACACATAATTTCACTCCTCCCTCTGACAAACAGCTAACATGGCCATTTGCATCCAGAATACAATTTTACTAGGAAGGAGTTAGTCAAGGAGCAATAGAACCAAAGCAACCCATTTCGAAGAACAGGCCAAACAACAAAATATAGAAGGTTGCATTGGCCAGGAATCGAACCCGGGCCTCCCGCGTGGCAGGCGAGAATTCTACCACTGAACCACCAATGCTTGACAAGTTCCACTTTGATGCTAACGGCTCCTGCCGGACTCAGGGGCCGGACTGGGAGGTTGGCCACCGATGCCATCTCTATCCTTCTGAATAGCCCCAAATGGAGTCACACCGAGCCAGGCTATCTCAGTCGGTAGAGCATGAGACTCTTAATCTCAAGGTCGTGGGTTCGAGCCTCATGTTGGGCGTTGGTTGGTTTCTTTTTGTCATTCTTCCCCCAACTGTCAGCTTACAAGTCCTCTTCCCTTCCTGAACAGACAAAAAAATCAACAAAACATAGAGACCTTGAATAGAGCAATAAAAGTAAACAACCTTTCAATGGAAGGCCCAAGAGGCGTGGAAACCAACGCATAATTTCACTTCTCTCCTTGACAAACAGCTAACATGGCCATTGGCATCCAGAATGCAATTTTACTAGGAAGGAGTTAGTGAAGGAGCAATAGAACAATGGCTACCCTTTTCGAAGAACAGGCGAAACATCAAAATGAGGAACATTGCATTGGCCAGGAATCAAACCCGGGCCTCCTGCGTGGCAGGCAAGAATTCTACCACTTAACCACCAATGCTTGACGAGATCCACTTTGATGCTAACGGCTCCTGCCAGACTCAGGGGCTGGACTGGGAGGTTGGCCACCGATGCCATCTCTATCCTTCTGAATAGCCCCAAACTGCAGTCACGCCGAGCCCGGCTAGCTCAATCAGTAGAGCATGAGACTCTTAATCTTAGGTTTGTGGTGTTCGAGCCCCATGTTGGGTGGTGGTTGGTTTCTTTTCGTCATTCTTCCCCCAACTGTCAGCTTACAAGTTGTGTGTGTGTGTGTGTGTGTGTGATGTGGTAAGACCTTCCAAAATTCACTTTTCTAGCCCTTAACGTGAGCCCTTCCAAACAAAGTTACAGGACCTTAAGCTGAGCTACCAGCAGAGATTGAGGCCCTTGGCATGAGTAGAGCCTTGCACCAGCAGTGTTTTTGGCCCTTAGGGTGAGTTGAGCCTTGCACCAGCGTGTGTCCCATAACATCAGGCGGGACCTAAGTTCTGGGCTTTGCACAACAGTTCCACGCTTTGCACAAAAGTTCCACTTGACCACCGACACGTGGACAAGTGCATGCGGCCAGGGACGCTACATCTCAATCACGGCACACTGGCTGAATGTAGTTGAGGCTGGGACCGGGTAATATGTGCCCAATCGAAAATCCGAGAGAAGTGTTTTAAAGCCAGAGATCCGCCCTTTCAAAATATACCAGAATTGTGCTTCTCGGACCTGATTTGGAGGAGCTGCGGCCTCCCAAATTGGGCCTATTTCACCCCTTTTGATAGCCATTTGCGTTTTAAAGTTGCCTCTCTTCCGGGAGACGTAGCTCCGCCTCCTTACATCCGATCGACCGGATTCTAGTTTCCTTGAAAAGTAGAGATCGAGAGCTTTCCAACGAGGGGTCAATCAACCCTGTAGCCCCAAAGGCCCCGGCGTGGCAGGTAGGTGCGCGCCGGTACTGTCTGCTCCGGTAATATGCGCCCAATCGAAAATCCGAGAGAAGCGTTTTAAAGCCAGAGATCCGCCCTTTCAAAATATACCAGAATTGTGCTACTCGGACCTGATTTGGAGGAGCTGCGGCCTCCCAAAGTGGGCCTATTTCACCCCATTTGATAGCCATTCGCGCTTTAAAGCTGCCTCTCTTCCGGGAGACATAGCTCCGCCACCTTACATCCGATCGACTGGATTCCGGTTTCCTTGAAAAGTAGAGATCTAGAGCTTTCCAACGAGAGGTCGATCAACCCTGTAGCCCCAAAGGCCCCGGCGTGGCGGGTAGGTGCGCACTGGTACTGTCTGCTCTGGTACTATGCGCTTAATCGAATATCCGAGAGAAGCGTTTTAAAGCCAGAGATCCGCCCTTTCAAAATATACCAGAATTGTGCTTCTCGGACCTGATTTAGAGGAGCTGCGGCCTCCCAAAGTGGGCCTATTTCACCCCATTTGAAAGCCATTCGCGCTTTAAAGTTGCCTCTCTTTCGGGAGATGTAGCTCCGCCTGCTTACATCCGATCGACCGGATTCCGGTTTCCTTGAAAAGTAGAGATCGAGACCTTTCCAACGAGGGGTCGATCAACCCTGTAGCCCCAAAGGCCCCGGCGTGGCGGGTAGGTGCGCGCCGGTACTGTCTGCTCCGGTAATATGCGCCCAATCGAAAATCCGAGAGAAGCGTTTTAAAGCCAGAGATCCGCCCTTTCAAAATATACCAGAATTGTGCTTCTCGGACCTGATTTGGAGGAGCTGCGGCCTCCCAAAGTGGGCCTATTTCACCCCATTTGATAGCCATTTGCGCTTTAAAGTTGCCTCTCTTCCGGGAGACGTAGCTCCGCCTCCTTACATCCGATCGACCGGATTCCAGTTTCGTTGAAAAGTAGAGATCGAGACCTTTCCAATGAGGGGTCGATCAACCCTGTAGCCCCAAAGGCCCCGGCGTGGCGGGTAGGTGCGCGCCGGTACTGTCTGCTCTGGTAATATGCGCCCAATCGAAAATCCGAGAGAAGCGTTTTAAAGCCAGAGATCCGCCCTTTCAAAATATACCAGAATTGTGCTTCTCGGACCTGATTTGGAGGAGCTGCGGCCTCCCAAAGTGGGCCTATTTCACCCCATTTGATAGCCATTTGCGCTTTGAAGTTGCCTCTCTTCCGGGAGACGTAGCTCCGCCTCCTTACATCCGATCGACCGGATTCCAGTTTCCTTGAAAAGTAGAGATCGAGACCTTTGCAATGAGGGGTCGATCAACCCTGTAGCCCCAAGGCCCCGACGTGGCGGGTAGGTGCGCGCCGGTACTGTCTGCTCCGGTAATATGCGCCCAATCGAAAATCCAAGAGAAGCGTTTTAAAGCCAGAGATCCGCCCTTTCAAAATATACCAGAATTGTGCTTCTCGGACCTGATTTGGAGGAGCTGCGGCCTCCCAAAGTGGGCCTATTTCACCCCATTTGATAGCCATTTGCGCTTTGAAGTTGCCTCTCTTCCGGGAGACGTAGCCTCGACTCCTTACATCCGATCGACTGGATTCCAGTTTCCTTGAAAATTAGAGATCGAGACCTTTCCAACGAGGGGTCGATCAACCCTGTAGCCCCAAAGGCCCCGGCGTGGCGGGTAGGTGCGCGCCGGTACTGTCTGCTCCGGTAATATGCGCCCAATCGAAAATCCGAGAGAAGCGTTTTAAAGCCAGAGATCCGCCCTTTCAAAATATACCAGAATTGTGCTTCTCGGACCTGATTTGGAGGAGCTGCGGCCTCCCAAAGTGGGCCTATTTCACCCCATTTGATAGCCATTTGCGCTTTAAAGTTGCCTCTCTTCCGGGAGACGTAGCTCCGCCTCCTTACATCCGATCGACCGGATTCCAGTTTCGTTGAAAAGTAGAGATCGAGACCTTTCCAATGAGGGGTCGATCAACCCTGTAGCCCCAAAGGCCCCTGCGTGGCGGGTAGGTGCGCGCCAATACTGTCTGCTCTGGTAATATGCGCCCAATCGAAAATCCGAGAGAAGCGTTTTAAAGCCAGAGATCCGCCCTTTCAAAATATACCAGAATTGTGCTTCTCGGACCTGATTTGGAGGAGCTGCGGCCTCCCAAAGTGGGCCTATTTCACCCCATTTGATAGCCATTTGCGCTTTGACGTTGCCTCTCTTCCGGGAGACGTAGCTCCGCCTCCTTACATCCGATCGACCGGATTCCAGTTTCCTTGAAAAGTAGAGATCGAGACCTTTCCAATGAGGGGTCGATCAACCCTGTAGCCCCAAAGGCCCCGACGTGGCGGGTAGGTGCGCGCTGGTACTGTCTGCTCCGGTAATATGCGCCCAATCGAAAATCCAAGAGAAGCGTTTTAAAGCCAGAGATCCGCCCTTTCAAAATATACCAGAATTGTGCTTCTCGGACCAGATTTGGAGGAGCTGCGGCCTCCCAAAGAGGGCCTATTTCACCCCATTTGATAGCCATTCGCGCTTTAAAGCTGCCTCTCTTCCGGGAGACATAGCTCCGCCTCCTTACATCTGATCGACTGGATTCCGGTTTCCTTGAAAAGTAGAGATCTAGAGCTTTCCAACGAGAGGTCGATCAACCCTGTAGCCCCAAAGGCCCCGGCGTGGCGGGTAGGTGCGCACTGGTACTGTCTGCTCCGGTACTATGCGCTTAATCGAATATCCGAGAGAAGCGTTTTAAAGCCAGAGATCCGCCCTTTCAAAATATACCAGAATTGTGCTTCTCCGACCTGATTTAGAGGAGCTGCGGCCTCCCAAAGTGGGCCTATTTCACCCCATTTGAAAGCCATTCGCGCTTTAAAGTTGCCTCTCTTTCGGGAGATGTAGCTCCGCCTCCTTACATCCGATCGACTGGATTCCGGTTTCCTTGAAAAGTAGAGATCGAGACCTTTCCAACGAGGGGTCGATCAACCCTGTAGCCCCAAAGGCCCTGGCGTGGCGGGTAGGTGCGCGCCGGTACTGTCTGCTCCGGTAATATGCGCCCAATCGAAAATCCGAGAGAAGCGTTTTAAAGCCAGAGATCCGCCCTTTCAAAATATACCAGAATTGTGCTTCTCGGACCTGATTTAGAGGAGCTGCGGCCTCCGAAAGTGGGCCTATTTCACCCCATTTGATAGCCATTTGCGCTTTAAAGTTGCCTCTCTTCCGGGAGACGTAGCCTCGCCTCCTTACATCCGATCGACCGGATTCCAGTTTCCTTGAAAATTAGAGATCGAGACCTTTCCAACGAGGGGTCGATCAACCCTGTAGCCCCAAAGGCCCCGGCGTGGCGGGTAGGTGCGCGCCGGTACTGTCTGCTCCGGTAATATGCGCCCAATCGAAAATCCGAGAGAAGCAGTTTAAAGCCAGAGATCCGCCCTTTCAAAATATACCAGAATTGTGCTTCTCGGACCTGATTTGGAGGAGCTGCGGCCTCCCAAAGTGGGCCTATTTCACCCCATTTGATCGCCATTTGCGCTTTAAAGTTGCCTCTCTTCCGGGAGACGTAGCTCTGCCTCCGTACATCCGATCGACCGGATTCCAGTTTCCTTGAAAAGTAGAGATCGAGACCTTTCCAACGAGGGGTCGATCTACCCTGTAGCCCCAAAGGCCCCGGCGTGGCGGGTAGGTGCGCGCCGGTACTGTCTGCTCCGGTAATATGCGCCCAATCGAAAATCCGAGAGAAACGTTTTAAAGCCAGAGATCCGCCCTTTCAAAATATACCAGAATTGTGCTTCTCGGACCTGATTTGGAGGAGCTGCGGCCTCCCAAAGTGGGCCTATTTCACCCCATTTGATAGCCATTTGCGCTTTAAAGTTGCCTCTCTTCCGGGAGACGTAGCTCCGCCTCCTTACATCCGATCGACCGGATTCCAGTTTCCTTGAAAAGTAGAGATCAAGACCTTTCCAATGAGGGGTCGATCTACCCTGTAGCCCCAAAGGCCCCGGCGTGGCGGGTAGGTGCGCGCCGGTACTGTCTGCTCCGGTAATATGCGCCCAATCGAAAATCCGAGAGAAACGTTTTAAAGCCAGAGATCCGCCCTTTCAAAATATACCAGAATTGTGCTTCTCGGACCTGATTTGGAGGAGCTGCGGCCTCCCAAAGTGGGCCTATTTCACCCCATTTGATAGCCATTTGCGCTTTAAAGTTGCCTCTCTTCCGGGAGACGTAGCTCCGCCTCCTTACATCCGATCGACCGGATTCCAGTTTCCTTGAAAAGTAGAGATCGAGACCTTTCCAACGAGGGGTTGATCAACCCTGTAGCCCCAAAGGCCCCGGTGTTGCGGGTAGGTGCGCGCCGGTACTGTCTGCTCCGGTAATATGCGCCCAATCGAAAATCCGAGAGAAACGTTTTAAAGCCAGAGATCCGCCCTTTCAAAATATACCAGAATTGTGCTTCTCGGACCTGATTTGGAGGAGCTGCGGCCTCCCAAAGTGGGCCTATTTCACCCCATTTGATAGCCATTTGCGCTTTGAAGTTGCCTCTCTTCCGGGAGACGTAGCTCCGCCTCCTTACATCCGATCGACCGGATTCCAGTTTCCTTGAAAAGTAGAGATCGAGACCTTTCCAATGAGGGGTCGATCAACCCTGTAGCCCCAAAGGCCCCGGCGTGGCGGGTAGGTGCGCGCCGGTACTGTCTGCTCCGGTAATATGCGCCCAATCGAAAATCCAAGAGAAGCGTTTTAAAGCCAGAGATCCGCCCTTTCAAAATATACCAGAATTGTGCTTCTCGGACCTGATTTAGAGGAGCTGCGGCCTCCCAAAGTGGGCCTATTTCACCCCATTTGAAAGCCATTCGCGCTTTAAAGTTGCCTCTCTTTCGGGAGATGTAGCTCCGCCTCCTTACATCCGATCGACTGGATTCCGGTTTCCTTGAAAAGTAGAGATCGAGACCTTTCCAACGAGGGGTCGATCAACCCTGTAGCCCCAAAGGCCCTGGCGTGGCGGGTAGGTGCGCGCCGGTACTGTCTGCTCCGGTAATATGCGCCCAATCGAAAATCCGAGAGAAGCGTTTTAAAGCCAGAGATCCGCCCTTTCAAAATATACCAGAATTGTGCTTCTCGGACCTGATTTAGAGGAGCTGCGGCCTCCGAAAGTGGGCCTATTTCACCCCATTTGATAGCCATTTGCGCTTTAAAGTTGCCTCTCTTCCGGGAGACGTAGCCTCGTCTCCTTACATCCGATCGACCGGATTCCAGTTTCCTTGAAAATTAGAGATCGAGACCTTTCCAACAAGGGGTCGATCAACCCTGTAGCCCCAAAGGCCCCGGCGTGGCGGGTAGGTGCGCGCCGGTACTGTCTGCTCCGGTAATATGCGCCCAATCGAAAATCCGAGAGAAGCAGTTTAAAGCCAGAGATCCGCCCTTTCAAAATATACCAGAATTGTGCTTCTCGGACCTGATTTGGAGGAGCTGCGGCCTCCCAAAGTGGGCCTATTTCACCCCATTTGATCGCCATTTGCGCTTTAAAGTTGCCTCTCTTCCGGGAGACGTAGCTCTGCCTCCGTACATCCGATCGACCGGATTCCAGTTTCCTTGAAAAGTAGAGATCGAGACCTTTCCAACGAGGGGTCGATCTACCCTGTAGTCCCAAGGCCCCGGCGTGGCGGGTAGGTGCGCGCCGGTACTGTCTGCTCCGGTAATATGCGCCCAATCGAAAATCCGAGAGAAACGTTTTAAAGCCAGAGATCCGCCCTTTCAAAATATACCAGAATTGTGCTTCTCGGACCTGATTTGGAGGAGCTGCGGCCTCCCAAAGTGGGCCTATTTCACCCCATTTGATAGCCATTTGCGCTTTAAAGTTGCCTCTCTTCCGGGAGACGTAGCTCCGCCTCCTTACATCCGATCGACCGGATTCCAGTTTCCTTGAAAAGTAGAGATCGAGACCTTTCCAACGAGGGGTTGATCAACCCTGTAGCCCCAAAGGCCCCGGTGTTGCGGGTAGGTGCGCGCCGGTACTGTCTGCTCCGGTAATATGCGCCCAATCGAAAATCCGAGAGAAGCGTTTTAAAGCCAGAGATCCGCCCTTTCAAAATATACCAGAATTGTGCTTCTCGGACCTGATTTGGAGGAGCTGCGGCCTCCCAAAGTGGGCCTATTTCACCCCATTTGATAGCCATTTGCGCTTTAAAGTTGCCTCTCTTCCGGGAGACGTAGCCTCGCCTCCTTACATCCGATCGACCGGATTCCAGTTTCCTTGAAAAGTAGAGATCGAGACCTTTCCAATGAGGGGTCGATCAACCCTGTAGCCCCAAAGGCCCCGGCGTGGCGGGTAGGTGCGCACTGGTACTGTCTGCTCCGGTACTATGCGCTTAATCGAATATCCGAGAGAAGCGTTTTAAAGCCAGAGATCCGCCCTTTCAAAATATACCAGAATTGTGCTTCTCGGACCTGATTTAGAGGAGCTGCGGCCTCCCAAAGTGGGCCTATTTCACCCCATTTGAAAGCCATTCGCGCTTTAAAGTTGCCTCTCTTTCGGGAGATGTAGCTCCGCCTCCTTACATCCGATCGACTGGATTCCGGTTTCCTTGAAAAGTAGAGATCGAGACCTTTCCAACGAGGGGTCGATCAACCCTGTAGCCCCAAAGGCCCTGGCGTGGCGGGTAGGTGCGCGCCGGTACTGTCTGCTCCGGTAATATGCGCCCAATCGAAAATCTGAGAGAAGCGTTTTAAAGCCAGAGATCCGCCCTTTCAAAATATACCAGAATTGTGCTTCTCGGACCTGATTTAGAGGAGCTGCGGCCTCCGAAAGTGGGCCTATTTCACCCCATTTGATAGCCATTTGCGCTTTAAAGTTGCCTCTCTTCCGGGAGACGTAGCCTCGCCTCCTTACATCCGATCGACCGGATTCCAGTTTCCTTGAAAATTAGAGATCGAGACCTTTCCAACGAGGGGTCGATCAACCCTGTAGCCCCAAAGGCCCCGGCGTGGCGGGTAGGTGCGCGCCGGTACTGTCTGCTCCGGTAATATGCGCCCAATCGAAAATCCGAGAGAAGCAGTTTAAAGCCAGAGATCCGCCCTTTCAAAATATACCAGAATTGTGCTTCTCGGACCTGATTTGGAGGAGCTGCGGCCTCCCAAAGTGGGCCTATTTCACCCCATTTGATAGCCATTTGCGCTTTAAAGTTGCCTCTCTTCCGGGAGACGTAGCTCCGCCTCCTTACATCCGATCGACCGGATTCCAGTTTCCTTGAAAAGTAGAGATCGAGAGCTTTCCAATGAGGGGTTGATCAACCCTGTAGCCCCAAAGGCCCCGGTGTTGCGGGTAGGTGCGCGCCGTTACTGTCTGCTCCGGTAATATGCGCCCAATCGAAAATCCGAGAGAAAAGTTTTAAAGCCAGAGATCCGCCCTTTCAAAATATACCAGAATTGTGCTTCTCGGACCTGATTTGGAGGAGCTGCGGCCTCCCAAAGTGGGCCTATTTCACCCCATTTGATAGCCATTTGCGCTTTGAAGTTGCCTCTCTTCCGGGAGACGTAGCTCCGCCTCCTTACATCCGATCGACCGGATTCCAGTTTCCTTGAAAAGTAGAGATCGAGACCTTTCCAATGAGGGTTCGATCAACCCTGTAGCCCCAAAGGCCCCGGCGTGGCGGGTAGGTGCGCGCCGGTACTGTCTGCTCCGGTAATATGCGCCCAATCGAAAATCCAAGAGAAGCGTTTTAAAGCCAGAGATCCGCCCTTTCAAAATATACCAGAATTGTGCTTCTCGGACCAGATTTGGAGGAGCTGCGGCCTCCCAAAGAGGGCCTATTTCACCCCATTTGATAGCCATTCGCGCTTTAAAGCTGCCTCTCTTCCGGGAGACATAGCTCCGCCTCCTTACATCTGATCGACTGGATTCCGGTTTCCTTGAAAAGTAGAGATCTAGAGCTTTCCAACGAGAGGTCGATCAACCCTGTAGCCCCAAAGGCCCCGGCGTGGCGGGTAGGTGCGCGCCGGTACTGTCTGCTCCGGTAAAATGCGCCCAATCGAAAATCCAAGAGAAGCGTTTTAAAGCCAGAGATCCGCCCTTTCAAAATATACCAGAATTGTGCTTCTCGGACCTGATTTGGAGGAGCTGCGGCCTCCCAAAGTGGGCCTATTTCACCCCATTTGATCGCCATTTGCGCTTTAAAGTTGCCTCTCTTCCGGGAGACTTAGCTCTGCCTCCTTACATCCGATCGACCGGATTCCAGTTTCCTTGAAAAGTAGAGATCGAGACCTTTCCAACGAGGGGTCGATCTACCCTGTTGCCCCAAAGGCCCCGGCGTGGCGGGTAGGTGCGCGCCGGTACTGTCTGCTCCGGTAATATGCGCCCAATCGAAAATCCGAGAGAAGCGTTTTAAAGCCAGAGATCCGCCCTTTCAAAATATACCAGAATTGTGCTTCTCGGACCTGATTTGGAGGAGCTGCGGCCTCCCAAAGTGGGCCTATTTCACCCCATTTGATAGCCATTTGCGCTTTAAAGTTGCCTCTCTTCCGGGAGACTTAGCTCCGCCTCCTTACATCCGATCGACCGGATTCCAGTTTCCTTGAAAAGTAGAGATCGAGACCTTTCCAACGAGGGGTCGATCAACCCTGTAGCCCCAAAGGCCCCGGCGTGGCGGGTAGGTGCGCGCCGGTACTGTCTGCTCCGGTAATATGCGCCCAATCGAAAATCCGAGAGAAGCGTTTTAAAGCCAGAGATCCGCCCTTTCAAAATATACCAGAATTGTGCTTCTCGGACCTGATTTGGAGGAGCTGCGGCCTCCCAAAGTGGGCCTATTTCACCCCATTTGATAGCCATTTGCGCTTTAAAGTTGCCTCTCTTCCGGGAGACTTAGCTCCGCCTCCTTACATCCGATCGACCGGATTCCAGTTTCCTTGAAAAGTAGAGATCGAGACCTTTCCAACGAGGGGTCGATCAACCCTGTAGCCCCAAAGGCCCCGGCGTGGCGGGTAGGTGCGCGCCGGTACTGTCTGCTCCGGTAATATGCGCCCAATCGAAAATCCGAGAGAAGCGTTTTAAAGCCAGAGATCCGCCCTTTCAAAATATACCAGAATTGTGCTTCTCGGACCTGATTTGGAGGAGCTGCAGCCTCCCAAAGTGGGCCTATTTCACCCCATTTGATAGCCATTTGCGCTTTAAAGTTACCTCTCTTCCGGGAGACGTAGCTCCGCCTCCTTACATCCGATCGACCGGATTCCAGTTTCCTTGAAAAGTAGAGATCGAGACCTTTCCAACGAGGGGTCGATCAACCCTGTAGCCCCAAAGGTCCCGGCGTGGCGGGTAGGTGCGCGCCGGTACTGTCTGCTCCGGTAATATGCGCCCAATCGAAAATCCGAGAGAAGCGTTTTAAAGCCAGAGATCCGCCCTTTCAAAATATACCAGAATTGTGCTTCTCGGACCTGATTTGGAGGAGCTGCGGCCTCCCAAAGTGGGCCTATTTCACCCCATTTGATAGCCATTTGCGCTTTAAAGTTGCCTCTCTTCCGGGAGACGTAGCTCCGCCTCCTTACATCCGATCGACCGGATTCCAGTTTCCTTGAAAAGTAGAGATCGAGACCTTTCCAACGAGGGGTCGATCAACCCTGTAGCCCCAAAGGCCCCGGCGTGGCGGGTAGGTGCGCGCCGGTACTGTCTGCTCCGGTAATATGCGCCCAATCGAAAATCCGAGAGAAGCGTTTTAAAGCCAGAGATCCGCCCTTTCAAAATATACCAGAATTGTGCTTCTCGGACCTGATTTGGAGGAGCTGCGGCCTCCCAAAGTGGGCCTATTTCACCCCATTTGATAGCCATTTGCGCTTTAAAGTTGCCTCTCTTCCGGGAGACGTAGCTCCGCCTCCTTACATCCGATCGACCGGATTCCAGTTTCCTTGAAAAGTAGAGATCTAGAGCTTTCCAACGAGAGGTCGATCAACCCTGTAGCCCCAAAGGCCCCGGCGTGGCGGGTAGGTGCGCGCCGGTACTGTCTGCTCCGGTAAAATGCGCCCAATCGAAAATCCAAGAGAAGCGTTTTAAAGCCAGAGATCCGCCCTTTCAAAATATACCAGAATTGTGCTTCTCGGACCAGATTTGGAGGAGCTGCGGCCTCCCAAAGAGGGCCTATTTCACCCCATTTGATAGCCATTCGCGCTTTAAAGCTGCCTCTCTTCCGGGAGACATAGCTCCGCCTCCTTACATCTGATCGACTGGATTCCGGTTTCCTTGAAAAGTAGAGATCTAGAGCTTTCCAACGAGAGGTCGATCAACCCTGTAGCCCCAAAGGCCCCGGCGTGGCGGGTAGGTGCGCGCCGGTACTGTCTGCTCCGGTAAAATGCGCCCAATCGAAAATCCAAGAGAAGCGTTTTAAAGCCAGAGATCCGCCCTTTCAAAATATACCAGAATTGTGCTTCTCGGACCTGATTTGGAGGAGCTGCGGCCTCCCAAAGTGGGCCTATTTCACCCCATTTGATCGCCATTTGCGCTTTAAAGTTGCCTCTCTTCCGGGAGACGTAGCTCTGCCTCCGTACATCCGATCGACCGGATTCCAGTTTCCTTGAAAAGTAGAGATCGAGACCTTTCCAACGAGGGGTCGATCTACCCTGTTGCCCCAAAGGCCCCGGCGTGGCGGGTAGGTGCGCGCCGGTACTGTCTGCTCCGGTAATATGCGCCCAATCGAAAATCCGAGAGAAGCGTTTTAAAGCCAGAGATCCGCCCTTTCAAAATATACCAGAATTGTGCTTCTCGGACCTGATTTGGAGGAGCTGCGGCCTCCCAAAGTGGGCCTATTTCACCCCATTTGATAGCCATTTGCGCTTTAAAGTTGCCTCTCTTCCGGGAGACTTAGCTCCGCCTCCTTACATCCGATCGACCGGATTCCAGTTTCCTTGAAAAGTAGAGATCGAGACCTTTCCAACGAGGGGTCGATCAACCCTGTAGCCCCAAAGGCCCCGGCGTGGCGGGTAGGTGCGCGCCGGTACTGTCTGCTCCGGTAATATGCGCCCAATCGAAAATCCGAGAGAAGCGTTTTAAAGCCAGAGATCCGCCCTTTCAAAATATACCAGAATTGTGCTTCTCGGACCTGATTTGGAGGAGCTGCGGCCTCCCAAAGTGGGCCTATTTCACCCCATTTGATAGCCATTTGCGCTTTAAAGTTGCCTCTCTTCCGGGAGACTTAGCTCCGCCTCCTTACATCCGATCGACCGGATTCCAGTTTCCTTGAAAAGTAGAGATCGAGACCTTTCCAACGAGGGGTCGATCAACCCTGTAGCCCCAAAGGCCCCGGCGTGGCGGGTAGGTGCGCGCCGGTACTGTCTGCTCCGGTAATATGCGCCCAATCGAAAATCCGAGAGAAGTGTTTTAAAGCCAGAGATCCGCCCTTTCAAAATATACCAGAATTGTGCTTCTCGGACCTGATTTGGAGGAGCTGCAGCCTCCCAAAGTGGGCCTATTTCACCCCATTTGATAGCCATTTGCGCTTTAAAGTTACCTCTCTTCCGGGAGACGTAGCTCCGCCTCCTTACATCCGATCGACCGGATTCCAGTTTCCTTGAAAAGTAGAGATCGAGACCTTTCCAACGAGGGGTCGATCAACCCTGTAGCCCCAAAGGTCCCGGCGTGGCGGGTAGGTGCGCGCCGGTACTGTCTGCTCCGGTAATATGCGCCCAATCGAAAATCCGAGAGAAGCGTTTTAAAGCCAGAGATCCGCCCTTTCAAAATATACCAGAATTGTGCTTCTCGGACCTGATTTGGAGGAGCTGCGGCCTCCCAAAGTGGGCCTATTTCACCCCATTTGATAGCCATTTGCGCTTTAAAGTTGCCTCTCTTCCGGGAGACGTAGCTCCGCCTCCTTACATCCGATCGACCGGATTCCAGTTTCCTTGAAAAGTAGAGATCGAGACCTTTCCAACGAGGGGTCGATCAACCCTGTAGCCCCAAAGGCCCCGGCGTGGCGGGTAGGTGCGCGCCGGTACTGTCTGCTCCGGTAATATGCGCCCAATCGAAAATCCGAGAGAAGCGTTTTAAAGCCAGAGATCCGCCCTTTCAAAATATACCAGAATTGTGCTTCTCGGACCTGATTTGGAGGAGCTGCGGCCTCCCAAAGTGGGCCTATTTCACCCCATTTGATAGCCATTTGCGCTTTAAAGTTGCCTCTCTTCCGGGAGACGTAGCTCCGCCTCCTTACATCCGATCGACCGGATTCCAGTTTCCTTGAAAAGTAGAGATCGAGACCTTTCCAACGAGGGGTCGATCAACCCTGTAGCCCCAAAGGCCCCGGCGTGGCGGGTAGGTGCGCGCCGGTACTGTCTGCTCCGGTAATATGCGCCCAATCGAAAATCTGAGAGAAGCGTTTTAAAGCCAGAGATCCGCCCTTTCAAAATATACCAGAATTGTGCTTCTCGGACCTGATTTGGAGGAGCTGCGGCCTCCCAAAGTGGGCCTATTTCACCCCATTTGATAGCCATTTGCGCTTTAAAGTTGCCTCTCTTCCGGGAGACGTAGCTCCGCCTCCTTACATCCGATCGACCGGATTCCAGTTTCCTTGAAAAGTAGAGATCGAGACCTTTCCAACGAGGGGTCGATCAAACCTGTAGCCCCAAAGGCCCCGGCGTGGCGGGTAGGTGCGCGCCGGTACTGTCTGCTCCGGTAATATGCGCCCAATCGAAAATCCGAGAGAATCGTTTTAAAGCCAGAGATCCGCCCTTTCAAAATATACCAGAATTGTGCTTCTCGGACCTGATTTGGAGGAGCTGCGGCCTCCCAAAGTGGGCCTATTTCACCCCATTTGATAGCCATTTGTGCTTTAAAGTTGCCTCTCTTCCGGGAGACGTAGCTCCGCCTCCTTACATCCGATCGACCGGATTCCAGTTTCCTTGAAAAGTAGAGATCGAGACCTTTCCAACGAGGGGTCGATCAACCCTGTAGCCCCAAAGGCCCCGGCGTGGCGGGTAGGTGCGCGCCGGTACTGTCTGCTCCGGTAATATGCGCCCAATCGAAAATCCGAGAGAAGCGTTTTAAAGCCAGAGATCCGCCCTTTCAAAATATACCAGAATTGTGCTTCTCGGACCTGATTTGGAGGAGCTGCGGCCTCCCAAAGTGGGCCTATTTCACCCCATTTGATAGCCATTTGCGCTTTAAAGTTGCCTCTCTTCCGGGAGACTTAGCTCCGCCTCCTTACATCCGATCGACCGGATTCCAGTTTCCTTGAAAAGTAGAGATCGAGACCTTTCCAAAGAGGGGTCGATCAACCCTGTAGCCCCAAAGGCCCCGGCGTGGCGGGTAGGTGCGCGCCGGTACTGTCTGCTCCGGTAATATGCGCCCAATCGAAAATCCGAGAGAAGCGTTTTAAAGCCAGAGATCCGCCCTTTCAAAATATACCAGAATTGTGCTTCTCGGACCTGATTTGGAGGAGCTGCGGCCTCCCAAAGTGGGCCTATTTCACCCCATTTGATAGCCATTTGCGCTTTAAAGTTGCCTCTCTTCCGGGAGACGTAGCTCCGCCTCCTTACATCCGATCGACCGGATTCCAGTTTCCTTGAAAAGTAGAGATCGAGACCTTTCCAACGAGGGGTCGATCAACCCTGTAGCCCCAAAGGCCCCGGCGTGGCGGGTAGGTGCGCGCCGGTACTGTCTGCTCCGGTAATATGCGCCCAATCGAAAATCCGAGAGAAGAGTTTTAAAGCCAGAGATCCGCCCTTTCAAAATATACCAGAATTGTGCTTCTCGGACCTGATTTGGAGGAGCTGCGGCCTCCCAAAGTGGGCCTATTTCACCCCATTTGATAGCCATTTGCGCTTTAAAGTTGCCTCTCTTCCGGGAGACGTAGCTCCGCCTCCTTACATCCGATCGACCGGATTCCAGTTTCCTTGAAAAGTAGAGATCGAGACCTTTCCAATGAGGGGTCGATCAACCCTGTAGCCCCAAAGGCCCCGGCGTGGCGGGTAGGTGCGCGCCGGTACTGTCTGCTCCGGTAATATGCGCCCAATCGAAAATCCGAGAGAAGCGTTTTAAAGCCAGAGATCCGCCCTTTAAAAATATACCAGAATTGTGCTTCTCGGACCTGATTTGGAGGAGCTGCGGCCTCCCAAAGTGGGCCTATTTCACCCCATTTGATAGCCATTTGCGCTTTAAAGTTGCCTCTCTTCCGGGGACGTAGCTCCGCCTCCTTACATCCGATCGACCGGATTCCAGTTTCCTTGAAAAGTAGAGATCGAGACCTTTCCAATGAGGGGTCGATCAACCCTGTAGCCCCAAAGGCCCCGGCGTGGCGAGTAGGTGCGCGCCGGTACTGTCTGCTCCGGTAATATGCGCCCAATCGAAAATCCGAGAGAAGCGTTTTAAAGCCAGAGATCCGCCCTTTCAAAATATACCAGAATTGTGCTTCTCGGACCTGATTTGGAGGAGCTGCGGCCTCCCAAAGTGGGCCTATTTCACCCCATTTGATAGCCATTTGCGCTTTAAAGTTGCCTCTCTTCCGGGAGACGTAGCTCCGCCTCCTTACATCCGATCGACCGGATTCTAGTTTCGTTGAAAAGTAGAGATCGAGACCTTTCCAACGAGGGGTCGATCAACCCTGTAGCCCCAAAGGCCCCGGCGTGGCAGGTAGGTGCGCGCCGGTACTGTCTGCTCCGGTAATATGCGCCCAATCGAAAATCCGAGAGAAGCGTTTTAAAGCCAGAGATCCGCCCTTTCAAAATATACCAGAATTGTGCTTCTCGGACCTGATTTGGAGGAGCTGCGGCCTCCCAAAGTGGGCCTATTTCACCCCATTTGATAGCCATTTGCGCTTTAAAGTTGCCTCTCTTCCGGGAGACTTAGCTCCGCCTCCTTACATCCGATCGACCGGATTCCAGTTTCCTTGAAAAGTAGAGATCGAGACCTTTCCAACGATGGGTCGATCAACCCTGTAGCCCCAAAGGCCCCGGCGTGGCGGGTAGGTGCGCGCCGGTACTGTCTGCTCCGGTAATATGCGCCCAATCGAAAATCCAAGAGAAGCGTTTTAAAGCCAGAGATCCGCCCTTTCAAAATATACCAGAATTGTGCTTCTCGGACCTGATTTGGAGGAGCTGCAGCCTCCCAAAGTGGGCCTATTTCACCCCATTTGATAGCCATTTGCGCTTTAAAGTTACTTCTCTTCCGGGAGACGTAGCTCCGCCTCCTTACATCCGATCGACCGGATTCCAGTTTCCTTGAAAAGTAGAGATCGAGACCTTTCCAACGAGGGGTCGATCAACCCTGTAGCCCCAAAGGCCCCGGCGTGGCGGGTAGGTGCGCGCCGGTACTGTCTGCTCCGGTAATATGCGCCCAATCGAAAATCCGAGAGAAGCGTTTTAAAGCCAGAGATCCGCCCTTTCAAAATATACCAGAATTGTGCTTCTCGGACCTGATTTGGAGGAGCTGCGGCCTCCCAAAGTGGGCCTATTTCACCCCATTTGATAGCCATTTGCGCTTTAAAGTTGCCTCTCTTCCGGGAGACGTAGCTCCGCCTCCTTACATCCGATCGACCGGATTCCAGTTTCGTTGAAAAGTAGAGATCGAGACCTTTCCAACGAGGGGTCGATCAACCCTGTAGCCCCAAAGGCCCCGGCGTGGCGGGTAGGTGCGCGCCGGTACTGTCTGCTCCGGTAATATGCGCCCAATCGAAAATCCGAGAGAAGCGTTTTAAAGCCAGAGATCCGCCCTTTCAAAATATACCAGAATTGTGCTTCTCGGACCTGATTTGGAGGAGCTGCGGCCTCCCAAAGTGGGCCTATTTCACCCCATTTGATAGCCATTTGCGCTTTAAAGTTGCCTCTCTTCCGGGAGACGTAGCTCCGCCTCCTTACATCCGATCGACCGGATTCCAGTTTCCTTGAAAAGTAGAGATCGAGACCTTTCCAACGAGGGGTCGATCAACCCTGTAGCCCCAAAGGCCCCGGCGTGGCGGGTAGGTGCGCGCCGGTACTGTCTGCTCCGGTAATATGCGCCCAATCGAAAATCCGAGAGAAGCGTTTTAAAGCCAGAGATCCGCCCTTTCAAAATATACCAGAATTGTGCTTCTCGGACCTGATTTGGAGGAGCTGCGGCCTCCCAAAGTGGGCCTATTTCACCCCATTTGATAGCCATTTGCGCTTTAAAGTTGCCTCTCTTCCGGGAGACGTAGCTCCGCCTCCTTACATCCGATCGACCGGATTCCAGTTTCCTTGAAAAGTAGAGATCTAGAGCTTTCCAACGAGAGGTCGATCAACCCTGTAGCCCCAAAGGCCCCGGCGTGGCGGGTAGGTGCGCGCCGGTACTGTCTGCTCCGGTAAAATGCGCCCAATCGAAAATCCAAGAGAAGCGTTTTAAAGCCAGAGATCCGCCCTTTCAAAATATACCAGAATTGTGCTTCTCGGACCAGATTTGGAGGAGCTGCGGCCTCCCAAAGAGGGCCTATTTCACCCCATTTGATAGCCATTCGCGCTTTAAAGCTGCCTCTCTTCCGGGAGACATAGCTCCGCCTCCTTACATCTGATCGACTGGATTCCGGTTTCCTTGAAAAGTAGAGATCTAGAGCTTTCCAACGAGAGGTCGATCAACCCTGTAGCCCCAAAGGCCCCGGCGTGGCGGGTAGGTGCGCGCCGGTACTGTCTGCTCCGGTAAAATGCGCCCAATCGAAAATCCAAGAGAAGCGTTTTAAAGCCAGAGATCCGCCCTTTCAAAATATACCAGAATTGTGCTTCTCGGACCTGATTTGGAGGAGCTGCGGCCTCCCAAAGTGGGCCTATTTCACCCCATTTGATCGCCATTTGCGCTTTAAAGTTGCCTCTCTTCCGGGAGACGTAGCTCTGCCTCCGTACATCCGATCGACCGGATTCCAGTTTCCTTGAAAAGTAGAGATCGAGACCTTTCCAACGAGGGGTCGATCTACCCTGTTGCCCCAAAGGCCCCGGCGTGGCGGGTAGGTGCGCGCCGGTACTGTCTGCTCCGGTAATATGCGCCCAATCGAAAATCCGAGAGAAGCGTTTTAAAGCCAGAGATCCGCCCTTTCAAAATATACCAGAATTGTGCTTCTCGGACCTGATTTGGAGGAGCTGCGGCCTCCCAAAGTGGGCCTATTTCACCCCATTTGATAGCCATTTGCGCTTTAAAGTTGCCTCTCTTCCGGGAGACTTAGCTCCGCCTCCTTACATCCGATCGACCGGATTCCAGTTTCCTTGAAAAGTAGAGATCGAGACCTTTCCAACGAGGGGTCGATCAACCCTGTAGCCCCAAAGGCCCCGGCGTGGCGGGTAGGTGCGCGCCGGTACTGTCTGCTCCGGTAATATGCGCCCAATCGAAAATCCGAGAGAAGCGTTTTAAAGCCAGAGATCCGCCCTTTCAAAATATACCAGAATTGTGCTTCTCGGACCTGATTTGGAGGAGCTGCGGCCTCCCAAAGTGGGCCTATTTCACCCCATTTGATAGCCATTTGCGCTTTAAAGTTGCCTCTCTTCCGGGAGACTTAGCTCCGCCTCCTTACATCCGATCGACCGGATTCCAGTTTCCTTGAAAAGTAGAGATCGAGACCTTTCCAACGAGGGGTCGATCAACCCTGTAGCCCCAAAGGCCCCGGCGTGGCGGGTAGGTGCGCGCCGGTACTGTCTGCTCCGGTAATATGCGCCCAATCGAAAATCCGAGAGAAGTGTTTTAAAGCCAGAGATCCGCCCTTTCAAAATATACCAGAATTGTGCTTCTCGGACCTGATTTGGAGGAACTGCAGCCTCCCAAAGTGGGCCTATTTCACCCCATTTGATAGCCATTTGCGCTTTAAAGTTACCTCTCTTCCGGGAGACGTAGCTCCGCCTCCTTACATCCGATCGACCGGATTCCAGTTTCCTTGAAAAGTAGAGATCGAGACCTTTCCAACGAGGGGTCGATCAACCCTGTAGCCCCAAAGGTCCCGGCGTGGCGGGTAGGTGCGCGCCGGTACTGTCTGCTCCGGTAATATGCGCCCAATCGAAAATCCGAGAGAAGCGTTTTAAAGCCAGAGATCCGCCCTTTCAAAATATACCAGAATTGTGCTTCTCGGACCTGATTTGGAGGAGCTGCGGCCTCCCAAAGTGGGCCTATTTCACCCCATTTGATAGCCATTTGCGCTTTAAAGTTGCCTCTCTTCCGGGAGACGTAGCTCCGCCTCCTTACATCCGATCGACCGGATTCCAGTTTCCTTGAAAAGTAGAGATCGAGACCTTTCCAACGAGGGGTCGATCAACCCTGTAGCCCCAAAGGCCCCGGCGTGGCGGGTAGGTGCGCGCCGGTACTGTCTGCTCCGGTAATATGCGCCCAATCGAAAATCCGAGAGAAGCGTTTTAAAGCCAGAGATCCGCCCTTTCAAAATATACCAGAATTGTGCTTCTCGGACCTGATTTGGAGGAGCTGCGGCCTCCCAAAGTGGGCCTATTTCACCCCATTTGATAGCCATTTGCGCTTTAAAGTTGCCTCTCTTCCGGGAGACGTAGCTCCGCCTCCTTACATCCGATCGACCGGATTCCAGTTTCCTTGAAAAGTAGAGATCGAGACCTTTCCAACGAGGGGTCGATCAACCCTGTAGCCCCAAAGGCCCCGGCGTGGCGGGTAGGTGCGCGCCGGTACTGTCTGCTCCGGTAATATGCGCCCAATCGAAAATCTGAGAGAAGCGTTTTAAAGCCAGAGATCCGCCCTTTCAAAATATACCAGAATTGTGCTTCTCGGACCTGATTTGGAGGAGCTGCGGCCTCCCAAAGTGGGCCTATTTCACCCCATTTGATAGCCATTTGCGCTTTAAAGTTGCCTCTCTTCCGGGAGACGTAGCTCCGCCTCCTTACATCCGATCGACCGGATTCCAGTTTCCTTGAAAAGTAGAGATCGAGACCTTTCCAACGAGGGGTCGATCAAACCTGTAGCCCCAAAGGCCCCGGCGTGGCGGGTAGGTGCGCGCCGGTACTGTCTGCTCCGGTAATATGCGCCCAATCGAAAATCCGAGAGAATCGTTTTAAAGCCAGAGATCCGCCCTTTCAAAATATACCAGAATTGTGCTTCTCGGACCTGATTTGGAGGAGCTGCGGCCTCCCAAAGTGGGCCTATTTCACCCCATTTGATAGCCATTTGTGCTTTAAAGTTGCCTCTCTTCCGGGAGACGTAGCTCCGCCTCCTTACATCCGATCGACCGGATTCCAGTTTCCTTGAAAAGTAGAGATCGAGACCTTTCCAACGAGGGGTCGATCAACCCTGTAGCCCCAAAGGCCCCGGCGTGGCGGGTAGGTGCGCGCCGGTACTGTCTGCTCCGGTAATATGCGCCCAATCGAAAATCCGAGAGAAGCGTTTTAAAGCCAGAGATCCGCCCTTTCAAAATATACCAGAATTGTGCTTCTCGGACCTGATTTGGAGGAGCTGCGGCCTCCCAAAGTGGGCCTATTTCACCCCATTTGATAGCCATTTGCGCTTTAAAGTTGCCTCTCTTCCGGGAGACTTAGCTCCGCCTCCTTACATCCGATCGACCGGATTCCAGTTTCCTTGAAAAGTAGAGATCGAGACCTTTCCAAAGAGGGGTCGATCAACCCTGTAGCCCCAAAGGCCCCGGCGTGGCGGGTAGGTGCGCGCCGGTACTGTCTGCTCCGGTAATATGCGCCCAATCGAAAATCCGAGAGAAGCGTTTTAAAGCCAGAGATCCGCCCTTTCAAAATATACCAGAATTGTGCTTCTCGGACCTGATTTGGAGGAGCTGCGGCCTCCCAAAGTGGGCCTATTTCACCCCATTTGATAGCCATTTGCGCTTTAAAGTTGCCTCTCTTCCGGGAGACGTAGCTCCGCCTCCTTACATCCGATCGACCGGATTCCAGTTTCCTTGAAAAGTAGAGATCGAGACCTTTCCAACGAGGGGTCGATCAACCCTGTAGCCCCAAAGGCCCCGGCGTGGCGGGTAGGTGCGCGCCGGTACTGTCTGCTCCGGTAATATGCGCCCAATCGAAAATCCGAGAGAAGCGTTTTAAAGCCAGAGATCCGCCCTTTCAAAATATACCAGAATTGTGCTTCTCGGACCTGATTTGGAGGAGCTGCGGCCTCCCAAAGTGGGCCTATTTCACCCCATTTGATAGCCATTTGCGCTTTAAAGTTGCCTCTCTTCCGGGAGACGTAGCTCCGCCTCCTTACATCCGATCGACCGGATTCCAGTTTCCTTGAAAAGTAGAGATCGAGACCTTTCCAACGAGGGGTCGATCAACCCTGTAGCCCCAAAGGCCCCGGCGTGGCGGGTAGGTGCGCGCCGGTACTGTCTGCTCCGGTAATATGCGCCCAATCGAAAATCCGAGAGAAGAGTTTTAAAGCCAGAGATCCGCCCTTTCAAAATATACCAGAATTGTGCTTCTCGGACCTGATTTGGAGGAGCTGCGGCCTCCCAAAGTGGGCCTATTTCACCCCATTTGATAGCCATTTGCGCTTTAAAGTTGCCTCTCTTCCGGGAGACGTAGCTCCGCCTCCTTACATCCGATCGACCGGATTCCAGTTTCCTTGAAAAGTAGAGATCGAGACCTTTCCAATGAGGGGTCGATCAACCCTGTAGCCCCAAAGGCCCCGGCGTGGCGGGTAGGTGCGCGCCGGTACTGTCTGCTCCGGTAATATGCGCCCAATCGAAAATCCGAGAGAAGCGTTTTAAAGCCAGAGATCCGCCCTTTAAAAATATACCAGAATTGTGCTTCTCGGACCTGATTTGGAGGAGCTGCGGCCTCCCAAAGTGGGCCTATTTCACCCCATTTGATAGCCATTTGCGCTTTAAAGTTGCCTCTCTTCCGGGGACGTAGCTCCGCCTCCTTACATCCGATCGACCGGATTCCAGTTTCCTTGAAAAGTAGAGATCGAGACCTTTCCAATGAGGGGTCGATCAACCCTGTAGCCCCAAAGGCCCCGGCGTGGCGGGTAGGTGCGCGCCGGTACTGTCTGCTCCGGTAATATGCGCCCAATCGAAAATCCGAGAGAAGCGTTTTAAAGCCAGAGATCCGCCCTTTCAAAATATACCAGAATTGTGCTTCTCGGACCTGATTTGGAGGAGCTGCGGCCTCCCAAAGTGGGCCTATTTCACCCCATTTGATAGCCATTTGCGCTTTAAAGTTGCCTCTCTTCCGGGAGACGTAGCTCCGCCTCCTTACATCCGATCGACCGGATTCTAGTTTCGTTGAAAAGTAGAGATCGAGACCTTTCCAACGAGGGGTCGATCAACCCTGTAGCCCCAAAGGCCCCGGCGTGGCAGGTAGGTGCGCGCCGGTACTGTCTGCTCCGGTAATATGCGCCCAATCGAAAATCCGAGAGAAGCGTTTTAAAGCCAGAGATCCGCCCTTTCAAAATATACCAGAATTGTGCTTCTCGGACCTGATTTGGAGGAGCTGCGGCCTCCCAAAGTGGGCCTATTTCACCCCATTTGATAGCCATTTGCGCTTTAAAGTTGCCTCTCTTCCGGGAGACTTAGCTCCGCCTCCTTACATCCGATCGACCGGATTCCAGTTTTCTTGAAAAGTAGAGATCGAGACCTTTCCAACGATGGGTCGATCAACCCTGTAGCCCCAAAGGCCCCGGCGTGGCGGGTAGGTGCGCGCCGGTACTGTCTGCTCCGGTAATATGCGCCCAATCGAAAATCCAAGAGAAGCGTTTTAAAGCCAGAGATCCGCCCTTTCAAAATATACCAGAATTGTGCTTCTCGGACCTGATTTGGAGGAGCTGCAGCCTCCCAAAGTGGGCCTATTTCACCCCATTTGATAGCCATTTGCGCTTTAAAGTTACTTCTCTTCCGGGAGACGTAGCTCCGCCTCCTTACATCCGATCGACCGGATTCCAGTTTCCTTGAAAAGTAGAGATCGAGACCTTTCCAACGAGGGGTCGATCAACCCTGTAGCCCCAAAGGCCCCGGCGTGGCGGGTAGGTGCGCGCCGGTACTGTCTGCTCCGGTAATATGCGCCCAATCGAAAATCCGAGAGAAGCGTTTTAAAGCCAGAGATCCGCCCTTTCAAAATATACCAGAATTGTGCTTCTCGGACCTGATTTGGAGGAGCTGCGGCCTCCCAAAGTGGGCCTATTTCACCCCATTTGATAGCCATTTGCGCTTTAAAGTTGCCTCTCTTCCGGGAGACGTAGCTCCGCCTCCTTACATCCGATCGACCGGATTCCAGTTTCGTTGAAAAGTAGAGATCGAGACCTTTCCAACGAGGGGTCGATCAACCCTGTAGCCCCAAAGGCCCCGGCGTGGCGGGTAGGTGCGCGCCGGTACTGTCTGCTCCGGTAATATGCGCCCAATCGAAAATCCGAGAGAAGCGTTTTAAAGCCAGAGATCCGCCCTTTCAAAATATACCAGAATTGTGCTTCTCGGACCTGATTTGGAGGAGCTGCGGCCTCCCAAAGTGGGCCTATTTCACCCCATTTGATAGCCATTTGCGCTTTAAAGTTGCCTCTCTTCCGGGAGACTTAGCTCCGCCTCCTTACATCCGATCGACCGGATTCCAGTTTCCTTGAAAAGTAGAGATCGAGACCTTTCCAACGAGGGGTCGATCAACCCTGTAGCCCCAAAGGCCCCGGCGTGGCGGGTAGGTGCGCGCCGGTACTGTCTGCTCCGGTAATATGCGCCCAATTGAAAATCCGAGAGAAGCGTTTTAAAGCCAGAGATCCGCCCTTTCAAAATATACCAGAATTGTGCTTCTCGGACCTGATTTGGAGGAGCTGCGGCCTCCCAAAGTGGGCCTATTTCACCCCATTTGATAGCCATTTGCGCTTTAAAGTTGCCTCTCTTCCGGGAGACTTAGCTCCGCCTCCTTACATCCGATCGACCGGATTCCAGTTTCCTTGAAAAGTAGAGATCGAGACCTTTCCAACGAGGGGTCGATCAACCCTGTAGCCCCAAAGGCCCCGGCGTGGCGGGTAGGTGCGCGCCGGTACTGTCTGCTCCGGTAATATGCGCCCAATCGAAAATCCGAGAGAAGTGTTTTAAAGCCAGAGATCCGCCCTTTCAAAATATACCAGAATTGTGCTTCTCGGACCTGATTTGGAGGAGCTGCAGCCTCCCAAAGTGGGCCTATTTCACCCCATTTGATAGCCATTTGCGCTTTAAAGTTACCTCTCTTCCGGGAGACGTAGCTCCGCCTCCTTACATCCGATCGACCGGATTCCAGTTTCCTTGAAAAGTAGAGATCGAGACCTTTCCAACGAGGGGTCGATCAACCCTGTAGCCCCAAAGGTCCCGGCGTGGCGGGTAGGTGCGCGCCGGTACTGTCTGCTCCGGTAATATGCGCCCAATCGAAAATCCGAGAGAAGCGTTTTAAAGCCAGAGATCCGCCCTTTCAAAATATACCAGAATTGTGCTTCTCGGACCTGATTTGGAGGAGCTGCGGCCTCCCAAAGTGGGCCTATTTCACCCCATTTGATAGCCATTTGCGCTTTAAAGTTGCCTCTCTTCCGGGAGACGTAGCTCCGCCTCCTTACATCCGATCGACCGGATTCCAGTTTCCTTGAAAAGTAGAGATCGAGACCTTTCCAACGAGGGGTCGATCAACCCTGTAGCCCCAAAGGCCCCGGCGTGGCGGGTAGGTGCGCGCCGGTACTGTCTGCTCCGGTAATATGCGCCCAATCGAAAATCCGAGAGAAGCGTTTTAAAGCCAGAGATCCGCCCTTTCAAAATATACCAGAATTGTGCTTCTCGGACCTGATTTGGAGGAGCTGCGGCCTCCCAAAGTGGGCCTATTTCACCCCATTTGATAGCCATTTGCGCTTTAAAGTTGCCTCTCTTCCGGGAGACGTAGCTCCGCCTCCTTACATCCGATCGACCGGATTCCAGTTTCCTTGAAAAGTAGAGATCGAGACCTTTCCAACGAGGGGTCGATCAACCCTGTAGCCCCAAAGGCCCCGGCGTGGCGGGTAGGTGCGCGCCGGTACTGTCTGCTCCGGTAATATGCGCCCAATCGAAAATCTGAGAGAAGCGTTTTAAAGCCAGAGATCCGCCCTTTCAAAATATACCAGAATTGTGCTTCTCGGACCTGATTTGGAGGAGCTGCGGCCTCCCAAAGTGGGCCTATTTCACCCCATTTGATAGCCATTTGCGCTTTAAAGTTGCCTCTCTTCCGGGAGACGTAGCTCCGCCTCCTTACATCCGATCGACCGGATTCCAGTTTCCTTGAAAAGTAGAGATCGAGACCTTTCCAACGAGGGGTCGATCAAACCTGTAGCCCCAAAGGCCCCGGCGTGGCGGGTAGGTGCGCGCCGGTACTGTCTGCTCCGGTAATATGCGCCCAATCGAAAATCCGAGAGAATCGTTTTAAAGCCAGAGATCCGCTCTTTCAAAATATACCAGAATTGTGCTTCTCGGACCTGATTTGGAGGAGCTGCGGCCTCCCAAAGTGGGCCTATTTCACCCCATTTGATAGCCATTTGTGCTTTAAAGTTGCCTCTCTTCCGGGAGACGTAGCTCCGCCTCCTTACATCCGATCGACCGGATTCCAGTTTCCTTGAAAAGTAGAGATCGAGACCTTTCCAACGAGGGGTCGATCAACCCTGTAGCCCCAAAGGCCCCGGCGTGGCGGGTAGGTGCGCGCCGGTACTGTCTGCTCCGGTAATATGCGCCCAATCGAAAATCCGAGAGAAGCGTTTTAAAGCCAGAGATCCGCCCTTTCAAAATATACCAGAATTGTGCTTCTCGGACCTGATTTGGAGGAGCTGCGGCCTCCCAAAGTGGGCCTATTTCACCCCATTTGATAGCCATTTGCGCTTTAAAGTTGCCTCTCTTCCGGGAGACTTAGCTCCGCCTCCTTACATCCGATCGACCGGATTCCAGTTTCCTTGAAAAGTAGAGATCGAGACCTTTCCAAAGAGGGGTCGATCAACCCTGTAGCCCCAAAGGCCCCGGCGTGGCGGGTAGGTGCGCGCCGGTACTGTCTGCTCCGGTAATATGCGCCCAATCGAAAATCCGAGAGAAGCGTTTTAAAGCCAGAGATCCGCCCTTTCAAAATATACCAGAATTGTGCTTCTCGGACCTGATTTGGAGGAGCTGCGGCCTCCCAAAGTGGGCCTATTTCACCCCATTTGATAGCCATTTGCGCTTTAAAGTTGCCTCTCTTCCGGGAGACGTAGCTCCGCCTCCTTACATCCGATCGACCGGATTCCAGTTTCCTTGAAAAGTAGAGATCGAGACCTTTCCAACGAGGGGTCGATCAACCCTGTAGCCCCAAAGGCCCCGGCGTGGCGGGTAGGTGCGCGCCGGTACTGTCTGCTCCGGTAATATGCGCCCAATCGAAAATCCGAGAGAAGCGTTTTAAAGCCAGAGATCCGCCCTTTCAAAATATACCAGAATTGTGCTTCTCGGACCTGATTTGGAGGAGCTGCGGCCTCCCAAAGTGGGCCTATTTCACCCCATTTGATAGCCATTTGCGCTTTAAAGTTGCCTCTCTTCCGGGAGACGTAGCTCCGCCTCCTTACATCCGATCGACCGGATTCCAGTTTCCTTGAAAAGTAGAGATCGAGACCTTTCCAACGAGGGGTCGATCAACCCTGTAGCCCCAAAGGCCCCGGCGTGGCGGGTAGGTGCGCGCCGGTACTGTCTGCTCCGGTAATATGCGCCCAATCGAAAATCCGAGAGAAGAGTTTTAAAGCCAGAGATCCGCCCTTTCAAAATATACCAGAATTGTGCTTCTCGGACCTGATTTGGAGGAGCTGCGGCCTCCCAAAGTGGGCCTATTTCACCCCATTTGATAGCCATTTGCGCTTTAAAGTTGCCTCTCTTCCGGGAGACGTAGCTCCGCCTCCTTACATCCGATCGACCGGATTCCAGTTTCCTTGAAAAGTAGAGATCGAGACCTTTCCAATGAGGGGTCGATCAACCCTGTAGCCCCAAAGGCCCCGGCGTGGCGGGTAGGTGCGCGCCGGTACTGTCTGCTCCGGTAATATGCGCCCAATCGAAAATCCGAGAGAAGCGTTTTAAAGCCAGAGATCCGCCCTTTAAAAATATACCAGAATTGTGCTTCTCGGACCTGATTTGGAGGAGCTGCGGCCTCCCAAAGTGGGCCTATTTCACCCCATTTGATAGCCATTTGCGCTTTAAAGTTGCCTCTCTTCCGGGGACGTAGCTCCGCCTCCTTACATCCGATCGACCGGATTCCAGTTTCCTTGAAAAGTAGAGATCGAGACCTTTCCAATGAGGGGTCGATCAACCCTGTAGCCCCAAAGGCCCCGGCGTGGCGGGTAGGTGCGCGCCGGTACTGTCTGCTCCGGTAATATGCGCCCAATCGAAAATCCGAGAGAAGCGTTTTAAAGCCAGAGATCCGCCCTTTCAAAATATACCAGAATTGTGCTTCTCGGACCTGATTTGGAGGAGCTGCGGCCTCCCAAAGTGGGCCTATTTCACCCCATTTGATAGCCATTTGCGCTTTAAAGTTGCCTCTCTTCCGGGAGACGTAGCTCCGCCTCCTTACATCCGATCGACCGGATTCCAGTTTCGTTGAAAAGTAGAGATCGAGACCTTTCCAACGAGGGGTCGATCAACCCTGTAGCCCCAAAGGCCCCGGCGTGGCAGGTAGGTGCGCGCCGGTACTGTCTGCTCCGGTAATATGCGCCCAATCGAAAATCCGAGAGAAGCGTTTTAAAGCCAGAGATCCGCCCTTTCAAAATATACCAGAATTGTGCTTCTCGGACCTGATTTGGAGGAGCTGCGGCCTCCCAAAGTGGGCCTATTTCACCCCATTTGATAGCCATTTGCGCTTTAAAGTTGCCTCTCTTCCGGGAGACTTAGCTCCGCCTCCTTACATCCGATCGACCGGATTCCAGTTTCCTTGAAAAGTAGAGATCGAGACCTTTCCAACGATGGGTCGATCAACCCTGTAGCCCCAAAGGCCCCGGCGTGGCGGGTAGGTGCGCGCCGGTACTGTCTGCTCCGGTAATATGCGCCCAATCGAAAATCCAAGAGAAGCGTTTTAAAGCCAGAGATCCGCCCTTTCAAAATATACCAGAATTGTGCTTCTCGGACATGATTTGGAGGAGCTGCAGCCTCCCAAAGTGGGCCTATTTCACCCCATTTGATAGCCATTTGCGCTTTAAAGTTACTTCTCTTCCGGGAGACGTAGCTCCGCCTCCTTACATCCGATCGACCGGATTCCAGTTTCCTTGAAAAGTAGAGATCGAGACCTTTCCAACGAGGGGTCGATCAACCCTGTAGCCCCAAAGGCCCCGGCGTGGCGGGTAGGTGCGCGCCGGTACTGTCTGCTCCGGTAATATGCGCCCAATCGAAAATCCGAGAGAAGCGTTTTAAAGCCAGAGATCCGCCCTTTCAAAATATACCAGAATTGTGCTTCTCGGACCTGATTTGGAGGAGCTGCGGCCTCCCAAAGTGGGCCTATTTCACCCCATTTGATAGCCATTTGCGCTTTAAAGTTGCCTCTCTTCCGGGAGATGTAGCTCCGCCTCCTTACATCCGATCGACCGGATTCCAGTTTCGTTGAAAAGTAGAGATCGAGACCTTTCCAACGAGGGGTCGATCAACCCTGTAGCCCCAAAGGCCCCGGCGTGGCGGGTAGGTGCGCGCCGGTACTGTCTGCTCCGGTAATATGCGCCCAATCGAAAATCCGAGAGAAGCGTTTTAAAGCCAGAGATCCGCCCTTTCAAAATATACCAGAATTGTGCTTCTCGGACCTGATTTGGAGGAGCTGCGGCCTCCCAAAGTGGGCCTATTTCACCCCATTTGATAGCCATTTGCGCTTTAAAGTTGCCTCTCTTCCGGGAGACTTAGCTCCGCCTCCTTACATCCGATCGACCGGATTCCAGTTTCCTTGAAAAGTAGAGATCGAGACCTTTCCAACGAGGGGTCGATCAACCCTGTAGCCCCAAAGGCCCCGGCGTGGCGGGTAGGTGCGCGCCGGTACTGTCTGCTCCGGTAATATGCGCCCAATTGAAAATCCGAGAGAAGCGTTTTAAAGCCAGAGATCCGCCCTTTCAAAATATACCAGAATTGTGCTTCTCGGACCTGATTTGGAGGAGCTGCGGCCTCCCAAAGTGGGCCTATTTCACCCCATTTGATAGCCATTTGCGCTTTAAAGTTGCCTCTCTTCCGGGAGACGTAGCTCCGCCTCCTTAAATCCGATCGACCGGATTCCAGTTTCCTTGAAAAGTAGAGATCGAGACCTTTCCAACGAGGGGTCGATCAACCCTGTAGCCCCAAAGGCCCCGGCGTGGCGGGTAGGTGCGCGCCAGTACTGTCTGCTCCGGTAATATGCGCCCAATCGAAAATCCGAGAGAAGCGTTTTAAAGCCAGAGATCCGCCCTTTCAAAATATACCAGAATTGTGCTTCTCGGACCTGATTTGGAGGAGCTGCGGCCTCCCAAAGTGGGCCTATTTCACCCCATTTGATAGCCATTTGCGCTTTAAAGTTGCCTCTCTTCCGGGAGACGTAGCTCCGCCTCCTTACATCCGATCGACCGGATTCCAGTTTCCTTGAAAAGTAGAGATCGAGACCTTTCCAATGAGGGGTCGATCAACCCTGTAGCCCCAAAGGCCCCGGCGTGGCGGGTAGGTGCGCGCCGGTACTGTCTGCTCCGGTAATATGCGCCCAATCGAAAATCCAAGAGAAGCGTTTTAAAGCCAGAGATCCGCCCTTTCAAAATATACCAGAATTGTGCTTCTCGGACCAGATTTGGAGGAGCTGCGGCCTCCCAAAGAGGGCCTATTTCACCCCATTTGATAGCCATTCGCGCTTTAAAGCTGCCTCTCTTCCGGGAGACATAGCTCCGCCTCCTTACATCTGATCGACTGGATTCCGGTTTCCTTGAAAGTAGAGATCTAGAGCTTTCCAACGAGAGGTCGATCAACCCTGTAGCCCCAAAGGCCCCGGCGTGGCGGGTAGGTGCGCGCCGGTACTGTCTGCTCCGGTAAAATGCGCCCAATCGAAAATCCAAGAGAAGCGTTTTAAAGCCAGAGATCCGCCCTTTCAAAATATACCAGAATTGTGCTTCTCGGACCTGATTTGGAGGAGCTGCGGCCTCCCAAAGTGGGCCTATTTCACCCCATTTGATCGCCATTTGCGCTTTAAAGTTGCCTCTCTTCCGGGAGACGTAGCTCTGCCTCCGTACATCCGATCGACCGGATTCCAGTTTCCTTGAAAAGTAGAGATCGAGACCTTTCCAACGAGGGGTCGATCTACCCTGTTGCCCCAAAGGCCCCGGCGTGGCGGGTAGGTGCGCGCCGGTACTGTCTGCTCCGGTAATATGCGCCCAATCGAAAATCCGAGAGAAGCATTTAAGCATTTTAAAGCCAGAGATCCGCCCTTTCAAAATATACCAGAATTGTGCTTCTCGGACCTGATTTGGAGGAGCTGCGGCCTCCCAAAGTGGGCCTATTTCACCCCATTTGATAGCCATTTGCGCTTTAAAGTTGCCTCTCTTCCGGGAGACTTAGCTCCGCCTCCTTACATCCGATCGACCGGATTCCAGTTTCCTTGAAAAGTAGAGATCGAGACCTTTCCAACGAGGGGGTCGATCAACCCTGTAGCCCCAAAGGCCCCGGCGTGGCAGGTAGGTGCGCGCCGGTACTGTCTGCTCCGGTAATATGCGCCCAATCGAAAATCCGAGAGAAGCGTTTTTAAAGCCAGAGATCCGCCCTTTCAAAATATACCAGAATTGTGCTTCTCGGACCTGATTTGGAGGAGCTGCGGCCTCCCAAAGTGGGCCTATTTCACCCCATTTGATAGCCATTTGCGCTTTAAAGTTGCCTCTCTTCCGGGAGACTTAGCTCCGCCTCCTTACATCCGATCGACCGGATTCCAGTTTCCTTGAAAAGTAGAGATCGAGACCTTTCCAACGACGGGGGTCGATCAACCCTGTAGCCCCAAAGGCCCCGGCGTGGCGGGTAGGTGCGCGCCAGGTACTGTCTGCTCCGGTAATATGCGCCCAATCGAAAATCCGAGAGAAGCGTTTTAAAGCCAGAGATCCGCCCTTTCAAAATATACCAGAATTGTGCTTCTCGGACCTGATTTGGAGGAGCTGCAGCCTCCCAAAGTGGGCCTATTTCACCCCATTTGATAGCCATTTGCGCTTTAAAGTTACCTCTCTTCCGGGAGACGTAGCTCCGCCTCCTTACATCCGATCGACCGGATTCCAGTTTCCTTGAAAAGTAGAGATCGAGACCTTTCCAACGAGGGGTCGATCAACCCTGTAGCCCCAAAGGCCCCGGCGTGGCGGGTAGGTGCGCGCCGGTACTGTCTGCTCCGGTAATATGCGCCCAATCGAAAATCCGAGAGAAGCGTTTTAAAGCCAGAGATCCGCCCTTTCAAAATATACCAGAATTGTGCTTCTCGGACCTGATTTGGAGGAGCTGCGGCCTCCCAAAGTGGGCCTATTTCACCCCATTTGATAGCCATTTGCGCTTTAAAGTTGCCTCTCTTCCGGGAGACGTAGCTCCGCCTCCTTACATCCGATCGACCGGATTCCAGTTTCGTTGAAAAGTAGAGATCGAGACCTTTCCATCGAGGGGTCGATCAACCCTGTAGCCCCAAAGGCCCCGGCGTGGCGGGTAGGTGCGCGCCGGTACTGTCTGCTCCGGTAATATGCGCCCAATCGAAAATCCGAGAGAAGCGTTTTAAAGCCAGAGATCCGCCCTTTCAAAATATACCAGAATTGTGCTTCTCGACCTGATTTGGAGGAGCTGCGGCCTCCCAAAGTGGGCCTATTTCACCCCATTTGATAGCCATTTGCGCTTTAAAGTTGCCTCTCTTCCGGGAGACGTAGCTCCGCCTCCTTACATCCGATCGACCGGATTCCAGTTTCCTTGAAAAAGTAGAGATCGAGACCTTTCCAACGAGGGGTCGATCAACCCTGTAGCCCCAAAGGCCCCGGCGTGGCGGGTAGGTGCGCGCCCGGTACTGTCTGCTCCTGGTAATATGCGCCCAATCGAAAATCTGAGAGAAGCGTTTTAAAGCCAGAGATCCGCCCTTTCAAAATATACCAGAATTGTGCTTCTCGGACCTGATTTGGAGGAGCTGCGGCCTCCCAAAGTGGGCCTATTTCACCCCATTTGATAGCCATTTGCGCTTTAAAGTTGCCTCTCTTCCGGGGAGACGTAGCTCCGCCTCCTTACATCCGATCGACCGGATTCCAGTTTCCTTGAAAAGTAGAGATCGAGACCTTTCCAACGAGGGGTCGATCAAACCTGTAGCCCCAAAGGCCCCGGCGTGGCGGGTAGGTGCGCGCCGGTACTGTCTGCTCCGGTAATATGCGCCCAATCGAAAATCCGAGAGAATCGTTTTAAAGCCAGAGATCCGCCCTTTCAAAATATACCAGAATTGTGCTTCTCGGACCTGATTTGGAGGAGCTGCGGCCTCCCAAAGTGGGCCTATTTCACCCCATTTGATAGCCATTTGTGCTTTAAAGTTGCCTCTCTTCCGGGAGACGTAGCTCCGCCTCCTTACATCCGATCGACCGGATTCCAGTTTCCTTGAAAAGTAGAGATCGAGACCTTTCCAACGAGGGGTCGATCAACCCTGTAGCCCCAAAGGCCCCGGCGTGGCGGGTAGGTGCGCGCCGGTACTGTCTGCTCCGGTAATATGCGCCCAATCGAAAATCCGAGAGAAGCGTTTTAAAGCCAGAGATCCGCCCTTTCAAAATATACCAGAATTGTGCTTCTCGGACCTGATTTGGAGGAGCTGCGGCCTCCCAAAGTGGGCCTATTTCACCCCATTTGATAGCCATTTGCGCTTTAAAGTTGCCTCTCTTCCGGGAGACTTAGCTCCGCCTCCTTACATCCGATCGACCGGATTCCAGTTTCCTTGAAAAGTAGAGATCGAGACCTTTCCAAAGAGGGGTCGATCAACCCTGTAGCCCCAAAGGCCCCGGCGTGGCGGGTAGAGTGCGCGCCGGTACTGTCTGCTCCGGTAATATGCGCCCAATCGAAAATCCGAGAGAAGCGTTTTAAAGCCAGAGATCCGCCCTTTCAAAATATACCAGAATTGTGCTTCTCGGACCTGATTTGGAGGAGCTGCGGCCTCCCAAAGTGGGCCTATTTCACCCCATTTGATAGCCATTTGCGCTTTAAAGTTGCCTCTCTTCCGGGAGACGTAGCTCCGCCTCCTTACATCCGATCGACCGGATTCCAGTTTCCTTGAAAAGTAGAGATCGAGACCTTTCCAACGAGGGGTCGATCAACCCTGTAGCCCCAAAGGCCCCGGCGTGGCGGGTAGGTGCGCGCCGGTACTGTCTGCTCCGGTAATATGCGCCCAATCGAAAATCCGAGAGAAGCGTTTTAAAGCCAGAGATCCGCCCTTTCAAAATATACCAGAATTGTGCTTCTCGGACCTGATTTGGAGGAGCTGCGGCCTCCCAAAGTGGGCCTATTTCACCCCATTTGATAGCCATTTGCGCTTTAAAGTTGCCTCTCTTCCGGGAGACGTAGCTCCGCCTCCTTACATCCCGATCGACCGGATTCCAGTTTCCTTGAAAAGTAGAGATCGAGACCTTTCCAACGAAGGGGTCGATCAACCCTGTAGCCCCAAAGGCCCCGGCGTGGCGGGTAGGTGCGCGCTCGGTACTGTCTGCTCCGGTAATATGCGCCCAATCGAAATCCGAGAGAAGCGTTTTTAAAGCCAGAGATCCGCCCTTTCAAAATATACCAGAATTGTGCTTCTCGGACCTGATTTGGAGGAGCTGCGGCCTCCCAAAGTGGGCCTATTTCACCCCATTTGATAGCCATTTGCGCTTTAAAGTTGCCTCTCTTCCGGGAGACGTAGCTCCGCCTCCTTACATCCGATCGACCGGATTCCAGTTTCCTTGAAAAGTAGAGATCGAGACCTTTCCAACGACTGGGGTCGATCAACCCTGTAGCCCCAAAGGCCCCGGCGTGGCGGGTAGGTGCGCGCCGGTACTGTCTGCTCCGGTAATATGCGCCCAATCGAAAATCCGAGAGAAGCGTTTTAAAGCCAGAGATCCGCCCTTTCAAAATATACCAGAATTGTGCTTCTCGGACCTGATTTGGAGGAGCTGCGGCCTCCCAAAGTGGGCCTATTTCACCCCATTTGATAGCCATTTGCGCTTTAAAGTTGCCTCTCTTCCGGGAGACGTAGCTCCGCCTCCCTTACATCCGATCGACCGGATTCCAGTTTCCTTGAAAAGTAGAGATCGAGACCTTTCCAACGAGGGGTCGATCAACCCTGTAGCCCCAAAGGCCCCGGCGTGGCGGGTAGGTGCGCGCCGGTACTGTCTGCTCCGGTAATATGCGCCCAATCGAAAATCCGAGAGAAGAGTTTTAAAGCCAGAGATCCGCCCTTTCAAAATATACCAGAATTGTGCTTCTCGGACCTGATTTGGAGGAGCTGCGGCCTCCCAAAGTGGGCCTATTTCACCCCATTTGATAGCCATTTGCGCTTTAAAGTTGCCTCTCTTCCGGGAGACGTAGCTCCGCCTCCTTACATCCGATCGACCGGATTCCAGTTTCCTTGAAAAGTAGAGATCGAGACCTTTCCAATGAGGGGTCGATCAACCCTGTAGCCCCAAAGGCCCCGGCGTGGCGGGGTAGGTGCGCGCCGGTACTGTCTGCTCCGGTAATATGCGCCCAATCGAAAATCCGAGAGAAGCGTTTTAAAGCCAGAGATCCGCCCTTTAAAAATATACCAGAATTGTGCTTCTCGGACCTGATTTGGAGGAGCTGCGGCCTCCCAAAGTGGGCCTATTTCACCCCATTTGATAGCCATTTGCGCTTTAAAGTTGCCTCTCTTCCGGGGACGTAGCTCCGCCTCCTTACATCCGATCGGACCGGATTCCAGTTTCCTTGAAAAGTAGAGATCGAGACCTTTCCAATGAGGGGTCGATCAACCCTGTAGCCCCAAAGGCCCCGGCGTGGCGGGTAGGTGCGCGCCGGTACTGTCTGCTCCGGTAATATGCGCCCAATCGAAAATCCGAGAGAAGCGTTTTAAAGCCAGAGATCCGCCCTTTCAAAAATATACCAGAATTGTGCTTCTCGGACCTGATTTGGAGGAGCTGCGGCCTCCCAAAGTGGGCCTATTTCACCCCATTTGATAGCCATTTGCGCTTTAAAGTTGCCTCTCTTCCGGGAGACTTAGCTCCGCCTCCTTACATCCGATCGACCGGATTCCAGTTTCCTTGAAAAGTAGAGATCGAGACCTTTCCAACGATGGGTCGATCAACCCTGTAGCCCCAAAGGCCCCGGCGTGGCGGGGTAGGTGCGCGCCGGTACTGTCTGCTCCGGTAATATGCGCCCCAATCGAAAATCCAAGAGAAGCGTTTTAAAGCCAGAGATCCGCCCTTTCAAAATATACCAGAATTGTGCTTCTCGGACCTGATTTGGAGGAGCTGCAGCCTCCCAAAGTGGGGCCTATTTCACCCCATTTGATAGCCATTTGCGCTTTAAAGTTACTTCTCTTCCGGGAGACGTAGCTCCGCCTCCTTACATCCGATCGACCGGATTCCAGTTTCCTTGAAAAGTAGAGATCGAGACCTTTCCAACGAGGGGTCGATCAACCCTGTAGCCCCAAAGGCCCCGGCGTGGCGGGTAGGTGCGCGCCGGTACTGTCTGCTCCGGTAATATGCGCCCAATCGAAAATCCGAGAGAAGCGTTTTAAAGCCAGAGATCCGCCCTTTCAAAATATACCAGAATTGTGCTTCTCGGACCTGATTTGGAGGAGCTGCGGCCTCCCAAAGTGGGCCTATTTCACCCCATTTGATAGCCATTTGCGCTTTAAAGTTGCCTCTCTTCCGGGAGACTTAGCTCCGCCTCCTTACATCCGATCGACCGGATTCCAGTTTCCTTGAAAAGTAGAGATCGAGACCTTTCCAACGAGGGGGTCGATCAACCCTGTAGCCCCAAAGGCCCCGGCGTGGCGGGTAGGTGCGCGCCCGGTACTGTCTGCTCCGGTAATATGCGCCCAATTGAAAATCCGAGAGAAGCGTTTTAAAGCCAGAGATCCGCCCTTTCAAAATATACCAGAATTGTGCTTCTCGGACCTGATTTGGAGGAGCTGCGGCCTCCCAAAGTGGGCCTATTTCACCCCATTTGATAGCCATTTGCGCTTTAAAGTTGCCTCTCTTCCGGGAGACGTAGCTCCGCCTCCTTAAATCCCGATCGACCGGATTCCAGTTTCCTTGAAAAGTAGAGATCGAGACCTTTCCAACGAGGGGTTCGATCAACCCTGTAGCCCCAAAGGCCCCGGCGTGGCGGGTAGGTGCGCGCCAGTACTGTCTGCTCCGGTAATATGCGCCCAATCGAAAATCCGAGAGAAGCGTTTTAAAGCCAGAGATCCGCCCTTTCAAAATATACCAGAATTGTGCTTCTCGGACCTGATTTGGAGGAGCTGCGGCCTCCCAAAGTGGGCCTATTTCACCCCATTTGATAGCCATTTGCGCTTTAAAGTTGCCTCTCTTCCGGGGAGACGTAGCTCCGCCTCTTTACATCTCGATCGACCGGATTCCAGTTTCCTTGAAAAGTAGAGATCGAGACCTTTCCAACGAAGGGGTCGATCAACCCTGTAGCCCCAAAGGCCCCGGCGTGGCGGGTAGGTGCGCGCCGATACTGTCTGCTCCGGTAATATGCGCCCAATCGAAAATCCGAGAGAATCGTTTTAAAGCCAGAGATCCGCCCTTTCAAAATATACCAGAATTGTGCTTCTCGGACCTGATTTGGAGGAGCTGCGGCCTCCCAAAGTGGGCCTATTTCACCCCATTTGATAGCCATTTGCGCTTTAAAGTTGCCTCTCTTCCGGGAGACTTAGCTCCGCCTCCTTACATCCTCGACCGGATTCCAGTTTCCTTGAAAAGTAGAGATCGAGACCTTTCCAACGAGGGGTCGATCAACCCTGTAGCCCCAAAGGCCCCGGCGTGGCGGGTAGGTGCGCGCCCGGTACTGTCTGCTCCGGTAATATGCGCCCAATCGAAAATCCGAGAGAAGCGTTTTAAAGCCAGAGATCCGCCCTTTCAAAATATACCAGAATTGTGCTTCTCGGACCTGATTTGGAGGAGCTGCGGCCTCCCAAAGTGGGCCTATTTCACCCCATTTGATAGCCATTTGCGCTTTAAAGTTGCCTCTCTTCCGGGAGACGTAGCTCCGCCTCCTTACATCCGATCGACCGGATTCCAGTTTCCTTGAAAAGTAGAGATCGAGACCTTTCGAATGAGGGGTCGATCAACCCTGTAGCCCCAAAGGA